>NC_029780.3:29603220-29614215 GCF_000817695.3 Arachis duranensis
GCGCGTTCATAGGTGAGAATGATGATGAGTGTCACGGATCATCACATTCATCAAAGTTAAGTGTAACGTATATCTTGGAATAAGGATAGAAGAGAATTGAATAGAAAGTAATAATAATTGTATTGAAACTTGAGGTACAGTAGAGCTCCACACCCTTAATCTATGGTGTGCAGAAACTCCACTGTTGAAAATACATAAGTAAAAAGTTCAGGCATGGCCGAATGGCCAGCCCCCATGGTCTAAGGACTAGGCGTCCAGAGATTTCTAATACACTAGTAAAAAGTCCTATTTATAATAAACTAGCTACTAGGGTTTACATGAGTAAGTAATTGATGCATAAATCCACTTCCAGGGCCCACTTGGTGTATGTTTGGGCTGAGCTTGATCTATCCACGAGATGAGGCTTCTCTTGGAGTTGAACGCCAAGTTATAACGTGTTTTGGGCGTTTAACTCCGGGTTGTGACGTGTTTCTGGCGTTTAACTCCAGACAGCAGCATGTACTTGGCGTTCAACGCCAAGTTACGTCGTCAATTCCCGAATAAAGTATGGACTATTATATATTGCTGGAAAGCTCTGGATGTCTACTTTCCAACGCCGTTGAGAGCGCTATTTGAAGTTCTGTAGCTTCAGATAATCCATTTTGAGTGCAGGGAGGTCAGATTCCAACAACATCAGCAGTCCTTTTGTCAGCCTTTTTTCAGAGTTTTGCTCAAGTCCCTCAATTTCAGCCAGAAATTACCTGAAATCACAGAAAAACACACAAACTCATAGTAAAGTCCAGAAATGTGAATTTAACATAAAAACTAATGAAAACATCCCTAAAAGTAGCTTGAACTTACTAAAAACTACCTAAAAACAATGCCAAAAAGCGTATAAATTATCCGCTCATCAATCATCTTTTCATGCAAGTTTGTAAAAATATTTAATAACTCAATTCAATTATGGATTAGACTTGCTAGTCCTTAGCCCTGTGCATATATGCTTCTTGGGGATTGATTTATTTTGATCAAGTAATTGCATTCATTAAGATAGTTGCATATAGGTAGATTGCATTTAGTTAGTTTCCATTGAATAAATGCCATGCCCTTTACTTCATTCTTAGTTTAAGCATGAGGACATGCTTGGTTTAAGTGTGGCGAGGTTGATAAACCCCGTTTTGACGGTTTATCTTGTATTGATTTTAAGAGATTTTATCACCTTTTACCCACATTTATTCAATGGAATAGCATAGTTTTGTGATTGTCTCCTTAATTGTGCTTAGATGTGAAAACATGCTTTTAGACCCTTAATTTGATGATTATTCACCTTTGATTCCACTAGATGCCTTGATATGTTTGCTAGTGATTTTAGATTGAAAAGGCTAGGAATGGATCAAAGGAGTGAAGAGGGAAAGCATGCAAAATGGAGAAATCATGAAAAGTCAAAGAAGTTGAACTCGCCCATGGATGCGCGAGCGCACCTGGCGCTTACGCGCACCTTGCGACTCACCCCATGGACGCATACGCGTGCTGTGCGCGTACGCGTCGATGTTGGTTTATGATTTTTTAATAAAAACGTGGCCAACGAATTCTGAAGGATTGTGGGACCCAATCTCAACCAACTTTGGCGCCTAAACTGCTATTTAAAGCCAAGGATTGAAGAGCAAAGGGAGAGGAGTTCATTTTCACTCATTAGGATTAGTTTAGAGTTAGTTTCTAGATAGAGAAGCTCTCTCTTCTCTCTAGGATTAGGATTAGGATTAGATTTAGTTCTTAGATCTAGATTTTAATCTTTACTTTTATCTTCTACTTCTACCTTTCAATTCCTTGTTGTTACATTCATTCTTCTTCTATTCTTTTGTTGTAATTTCCTTTATGTTGACCTTGTACTTTGTTGTAGATCTAGTATTGTTCCTTCTACTTTCTTCTAATTCAATAAAGGTAATTCATAATAAATGTGTTTCTTTTAATTGTTGTTGTTAATTCTTTGCAATAAATGTTGTTAGATTCTATTCTTGTTGTCAATTTGCTTTGCTTTTCTTTTGTGCCTTCCAAGTGTTTGATGAAATGCTTGGTTGGATTTTAGTGTAGGTTTTGTTCCTCTTGGCCTAGGTAGAGTAATTAGTGACTCTTGAGTTATCTAATTCCTTTGTTGATTGATAATTAGAAGTTGCTAATTGATTTGAGTGCCTCTAAAGCTAGTCTTTCCTTTAGGAGTTGATTAGGACTTGAGGAATCAAATTAATTCATCCACTTGACTTTCCTCCATGGTTAGAGGTTAACTAAGTGGGAGTAATGGACAATTTGTGGTCACAATTGAAGAAGAGAACTAGGAAAGGACTTCTAGTACTCATATCTTGCCAAGAGCTTTGTTAGTTGTTAGTTTATTTCCTTTGCCATTTGTATTTCTTGTCTAAAATCTCAAAAACCCCAAAATAACTCATAACCAATAACAAGACACTTTATTGTAATTCCTAGGGAGAATGACCCGAGGTTCAATACTTCGGTTTATAAATTTAGGGGTTTGTACTAGTGACAAACAACTTTTTGTATGAAAGGATTATTGATTGGTTTAGAAACTATGCTTGCAACGAGAATTTATTTGTGAAATTCTATACCATCGAAAATCCAATCATCAAGGACCACCGACCCCAAGAGAGGGCAAGTTGGCCGCAAATTGGAAAGGACCATACAGGGTAAAAGAAGTCCTCGATAAAGGCGCATACAAGTTAGAAAAATTGGATGGGAACGAGGTACCGAGGACATGGAACATGGCAAACCTAAAAAGGTTCTACTCATAAGGGGAAGCGACCTAACTGCCTGGCAACACGCCTACATCTACTTTAATTCCTTTAATTTTATTCCTTTATTTATGTATCGCACTACCCCTTTTGTTTTAAAGTTCCGCATATGCATATATATAATAAACTTTGTTCTTTGCAAGATTTACAAAAAAAAACGGCATATTGGCGCAAACAACGAACGGCCGGCCCAATGGAAACTCGGGACTGATCACCAAAGTCGTGAATATGGGTTCATAAACCCACAGCCAGTCGGCAACTCATGGAGCTGCCAAGTTCTTTTGACAGACACGCTCCCGAGTTGCAGGAACATAAGCTTGGTAAAGCGCCTCCTCGGGACCACCCCCACATAAAAGCCCTGCCTGGTGCAAATCCTGAAGGCCCTCCTTCGTGACCTGAGAAGGGGTGTCCCTCACGTCGGAAGACACCCAAGTGTAATGATCAACAAAGTCGGCTAGCGGTCGTTGAGCCTGATTCGGGAGAATGGGGCGCTTGGCCATACCTACAGCAGGGGCACCACTCAGTCAGAACAGGAGGTCGGGAACTCGTAAAACAGGAAAAACATACTACAAACTCCTCAAATCACCCCCTATGTTAACCCAACACTAACCCAGAACCCAAAGCAAAACCCAAGGAAAACCCAGTGGCGCCCCCTCTAAAAAGAAAAAAGAAAGCAAGAATAGACAAAACCCAGACACGCATACGAAAGATGCACAAAGAAAAACATGCAAAAACTAAGAGGAAAAAACAACCAAAAAGGGGAAAACCATAAAAACGACGTACCAGAAATGCAGAATCTGTAAAATGTCGAGCAGTAACGAAGGATCCGATAGAGAGAAGGGGCACCAGAAGCAGGAAGAAAATCAAGACAGCAGGTGAAGAAAGCAGAAACAGCAGCAGCACAAGGGAGCAGGAGGAGTAGAAGAAGGAAAATGGAACTATGAGGGGGTTACAAAACAAAAATAGGAAAAGCGTAACCACCGAGGAAGAGCGCCAAAAGGCAGGGGCATATTCGCCATTTCACCCAAAAATTTCAAATCAATGAAATGATGGGCATTTAATGCCCAGCGCGGAAGCCAAGAAGGCAGCATCGAGAAACGGGATGACCACGCATGAGAAACACAAAGTGCCACCAACGAGCTCATGAAAAGAAGAACATGCCTCGTCTCGGCGAGTAGGACAAATACGCCTAGCCCCGAGCACCAAAACTCGAAGCTGGCGCGTTGAGGGCACTGTTACGGACCACCGAGTCCAGCCCACTAGCCGTCAGGTCAGGGCATGACCCCTGACCCAGGCCCAAGGCCCCCCTCACAAAGAGAGTCCGACGGGTCGGGTCCTAGAACGCCCGACCCAAGGCATACCCGACTTACCATTCGTATGGCTCAGGACACCGGTCGGGCCGATACCTTCGAATCATGATTCGAAGCCCCGACCCAGGGTCCGAAACGACCTGCCCTTCCCACGTGGATTACGACAGCTCATGGAAGCTTCTTGGGCAGTGGGCTAGGTCATTCTCAGGGCCCACCCCACACAGTATAAAAGGGGAGAGGTCAGCTCTCCCCCCGAGGTACATAAAATTCTTACCTAATTCGGCTATTACATCGTACAGACGCTGACTTGATCATCAAAGTTTCCTTGTAGGTGGCGACCCCCCATGCTTCACACCGCCTCCGACGTCACCAGCACGCATCTCTGTCTTTGCTCCACGTTAGCTCAGGGTCTTACCTGCTCCTCTTCTCATCACCACCCGACCCACCGAGTACCCGAGATCATCAGGTAACAAACATTTTTCAAGGAGGGAGGATCCAAGCTTCAATCCATAAAGGTTTATTCAAGAAGTGGAGGAATTTTTTTTAGGAGTTTAAAATGTACACTATGAGTAACTTCATAGTTGTGGACAAGATGGAGAAAATTAAAAAACACTATATTGGTGGACTTTGAATTTCTCCCACAGAACAGTTGTTGTTCGTGTGAAAAATTCAAGCTATCCTTTCGAACCCTTCCGCTTGATGCCAATTTCAGAGCTGCTTGCTACTGAAAAGCTTGATGATTCTCAACTATTGGGCAAGTGATGAACGGATTCCTCGCGTGGTCTAGAATTCACAAATAAGTTCTCGTTGCAAGTATAGTTTTTAAACCAACAAAGAATCCTTTCATACAAAAGTTTGGTTGTCATAAGTAACAAACCCCTAATAAAATTGATAACCGAAGTATTTAAACCTCGGGTCATCTTTCAAGGAATTGCAGGAAAGTGTTCTTATAATTGGTTATGTAAAAATATATTTTGGGGTTCTTGAATAAGGAAACAAGAAAAGTAAATTGTAAAGGAAATCAAATGACTAGAAAAGCTCTTGGCAAGGTTTGGTGGTCAAGGATCTCTATCCTTATCACTAACCACAACATGAGAATTGGCAAAGATCAATCCCATTAAGTCATCCTCTAACTAATAGTAAAGGAAAGTTAAATGAGCTATATGAATCCAAGTCCATAAGTCCTAGCTCTCCACCAATTCAATTAGTGAGAACTAGAGTTAATGGCTCCCAATCATCAATTCCTTGGACATTAGTAACTCAAGAGTTCCTAAGTTACAATCTCAAGCCAAGAACATAAAAGTCTAATTTGAAATCCTCCCAAGCATTTTGTCAAACACTTGGAAGGCACAAAATAAAAACGTAGAAAATTAATACGAGAATATTAAATCCAAATAATCAATCGAAAGCATCAATAACACAAATTGAAGAAAGCAATCATAAATATAAAATACCTCAAATTGCATTAAATAGAAAATCAAATCTAACATGAGAATTCATAAGCTAAATTGGAAAAGAGGAGAAATCAACAAGAAGAATAGATGAACTAAAATACTAGAATAAAAAAAAGTAGAAGAGAAACTAAATTAAAGGAACATTGAACCTGGATTTGAGAAGAAATAAGCCTAAAACTAAGAGAAATCCTAAAACCTCAATTGTGAATAATGAGAAGTGTTGCCATCCCCATGATTCCCCCACTCTGTAGTTTCTATTCTGTGTTTTCGGGCTTGGAATTGGGCCAAAATGGAGCCCAGAAATCGCCCCCAGCGTTTTCTGCACGTAGCGCATATCACGCATACGCGTCAGTCAAGCGTACACGTCAGGTACGCACACGCGTCGATGTGCAAATCTCCAAATCATGCGCACACATCGCTCCTCGCTGGTTATCTCCTTTAATTCTTGTGCTCCTTCCATTTGTGAAATCTTCCTCTCCATCCTCTAAGTCATTCCTACCCTATATAGCCTGAAAACACTTAACGCACAGATCACGACATCGAATGGTATAAAGGGGGATTAAAAATACACAATTTAAAGGCTTAAGAAGCAAGTTTTCAATCATAGAACAAAATTGGAAAGGAATTGTAAAATCATGCAAATTGTATGAATAAGTGTGAGAATAGTGAATAAAATCCACTCAATTAAGCACAAGATGTACCACGAAATAGTGGTGTATCAGTAAGCAACCATTTATTCTATTATTTTAGATTGTAACCAGTCTTTCAAGTATTTTTCAAATTGTGACTACGTAGGTATTATTGATTGTTAATTAGACATCTTAGGTGAGGTGGTTAGGAAGGAGGATCCAAGGGATATAATCACTAGTAAGGAAAAAGAGACAAAGCATATGGTTGTTATGATAGTAGACCTAGAGTAAGCCTTTTGAAATAAATTAACAAGTTATGTGTCGTTTGAAACTGTATACATCATTTTAATGTAGATTTGTATGGATGTTGTGTAATGCAATAACAAAAATCTTGATTGTATGCTGTTTGGTGACATCGTCGACTAAATACTACCCCATCTTAAAGATAGCAGGGTTGAACCACTGATAGTGGTGTTGCAGTTCTTTAAACCCAGCTGATGGAATAGTATGCATCAACATGTTAAAGTTCTTAAACCACTTTATTTATATAAGTGGTTGGTTGAGTAAAGTTTGCATGTGATATAGTTATATTTACTAATAATGTTTTGATTCTTATTGTTTCTATTTTCAGAGAAGACATTGATTCAGAATCACTTTGATATCTCAAAAATAACGGATTCATTCAGACATGATAGAAGTACATGATTTTCAGAATAGGTTTGTGTGAAACTCAATGACAAGCATTTTTTTAGTGTTGTGTTCCCATTAACAACATACTTTAATGGAGTTGATATGCAGCTTGCTAGGTAGTGTAAGGCCTAATTTGGTCAGGATTAGTCAAGTCTTTGGTCATGGTGTCCAATCTAGTGCTACAGAACTGTATCCAGGAGGTGTCGTGGTAAAATCAATATAGGACGCACTCAATTCAATAGAGGTCCAGTTAGCTAACACTCTTACTTAAAACTGATTGTAGTTGGCATTCACTGAATTCAACCATGGTGTTTGATACTTGTAGCTGGTGCAGGAATGTCCTATGTGGATTAACAGAACCATTGTTTCTATCAATACTAGCAAGAGTGACTAGTTTTACAAATTGTGTAGGAAGTGTCCAAAGAAAGTAGAAATGCTCGTTGGAAATTGATATGAATGTTCCAAGTGGGGTCACAAGCATGGCAATGCATCTCTTAGGTATAACACATGGGTTGATTATCAGACCATTAAAAATAATTTCAAAGAATAATGTATTTCAAATATTTCAGATATAGTTTAATGGAAAACTAAATTATTGGCATGAATTGTAAAATATGGAAGACATTTTTATTGGTTTGTTGAACTATTGGTAGCGGACTTTATTATGAAGAATTCCTTTTTTGACTAATATTTTTTCATGTTTTATAATAAATACAAGGTTGAAGTTATGGCCTATGATGGAATGGAAAGTATTACTCTACTAATGTGGGATAAGGAAACACCACAACCTATACGGAGGTAAGATGAACAATCAAGGATGAAGATGTTTGTTCAGCATATGTCCCTTTTAGATATCAAATTTTTTGGATATTTTTTGCATATACACTAATTATAATTTGATAATTCTTTAATATTTGTAGTGTATGGAAGGGGAAGGTTACCCCCAACCCTTGATAACATGATGGACAAGAAATTACTTTTTAAAATTAATGTTAAAATTGCCAACATCACTTTTAGGGATGTTTTCATTAGTTTTTATGTTAAATTCACATTTCTGGACTTTACTATGAGTTTGTGTGTTTTTCTATAATTTCAGGTAATTTCTGGCTGAAATTGAGGGACTTGAGCAAAACTCTGAAAAAGGCTGAAAAAAAGGACTGCTGATGCTGTTGGAATCTGACCTCCCTGCACTCAAAATGGATTTTCTAGAGCTACAGAACTTCAAATGGCGCGCTCTCAATGGCGTTGAAAAGTAGAAATCCAGAGATTTCCAACAATATATAATAGTCCATACTTTATTCAGGAATTGACGACGTAAAGTGGCGCTCAACGCCAAGTACATGCTGCTGTCTGGAGTTAAACGCCAGAAACACGTCACGACCCGGAGTTGAACGCCAGAAACATGCTATAACTTGGCGTTCAACTCCAAGAAAAGCCTCAGCTCGTGGATAGATCAAGCTCAGCCCAAGCACACACCAAGTGGGCCCCGGAAGTGAATTTATGCATCAATTACTTACTCATGTAAACCCTAGTAGCTAGTCTAGTATAAATAGGATAATTTACTATTGTATTAGACATCTTTGGTCTCAGTTTTGTTTTATTCTTCATCTTAGAAGACTATTGATCATGTTTTGGGGGCTGGCCATTCGGCCATGCCTGAACCTTTCACTTATGTATTTTCAACGGTGGAGTTTCTACACACCATAGATTAAGGGTGTGGAGCTCTGCTGTACCTCAAGTTTCAATACAATTACTATTACCTTCTATTCAATTCTCTTTTATTCTTATTCTAAGATATACGTTGCACTTCAACTTGATGAATGTGATGATCCGTGACACTCATCATCATTCTCACCTATGAACGCGCGTGACTGAGAACCACTTCCGTTCTACCTTAGGCCGGGCGCATATCTCTTAGATTCCCCAACAAAATCTTCGTGGTATAAGCTAGA
Organism: Arachis duranensis; assembly: GCF_000817695.3. Taxonomy (NCBI): domain Eukaryota; kingdom Viridiplantae; phylum Streptophyta; class Magnoliopsida; order Fabales; family Fabaceae; genus Arachis; species Arachis duranensis. The sequence goes on from NC_029780.3 coordinate 29,612,036, forward strand.
TAGATGGCAGCATTCATGGGAATCCGGAAAGTCTAACCTTGTCTGTGGTATTCCGAGTAGGATTCTGGGAATCTGGAAAGTCTAATCTTGTCTGTGGTATTCCGAGTAAGATTCCGGTATTGAATGACTGTGACGAGCTTCAAACTTCTGAAGGATGGGCGTTAGTGACAGACGCAAAAGAATCAATGGATTCTATTCCAACCTGATTGAGAACCGACAGATGATTAGCCGTGCTGTGACAGAGCATTTGGACCATTTTCACTGAGAGGATGGGATGTAGCCATTGTCAATGGTGATGCCTCCAGACGATTAGCCATGCAGTGACAGCGCATAGGACCATTTTCCCGAGAGGATGAAAAGTAGCCATTGACGATGGTGATGCCCTATATACAGCTTGCCATGGAAAGGAGTAAGAAGGATTGGATGAATGTAGTAAGAAAGTAGAGATTCAAGAGGAGCACAGCATCTCCACATGCCTATCTGAAATTCCCACTATTGATCTACATAAGTATTTCTATCCTATTTTATTTTCTGTTTATTATTAATTTTTGAACTCATCATAAACTATTTAATCTGCCTAACTGAGATTTACAAGGTGACCATAGCTTGCTTCATACCAACAATCTCTGTGGGATCGACCCTTACTCACGTAAGGTATTACTTGGATGACCCAGTACACTTGCTGGTTAAGTTGAACGGAGTTGTGAGCTTCTCTAACAGTGCTTGTAACTCTTTTGGTCCAACAACAACACTAAGCTGTTGGTGCCATTACCAGGGATTATTAAGATCCCAATTCATCATACCATGATCTCTTTGGGATATTTTTGATTTCATACGAATACAAAGAGACCAATTTTGAGGATCACAATTTCGTCCACCAAGTTTTTGGCGCCATTGCCGGGGATTGTTCGAGTATGGACAACTGACGGTTCATCTTGTTGCTCAGATTAGGTAATTTTCTTTTCACAAAAATTTTTCAAAATTTTTCTTTTCTTTTTCGTTTTTCTAATAATGTTTTTCGAAAAAATTAAAGAAAATACAAAAAAATCATAAAATCATAAAAACCAAAAATATTTTGTGTTTCTTGTTTGAGTCTTGAGTCAATTTTTAAGTTTGGTGTCAATTACATGTTTTTAAAATTTATGCATTATTTTTTCGAAAATTCCATGCATTCATTGTGTTCTTCATGATCTTCAAGTTGTTCTTAACAAGTCTTCTTGTTTGATCTTGATGTTTTCTTGTTTTGTGTTGTTTGTTGTTTTTCATATGCATTTTTTTTGGTTTGTTAGAGTCCATGCATTAAAGATTTCTAAGTTTGGTGTCTTGCATGTTTTCTTTGCATCAAAAATTTTTCAAAATTATGTTCTTGATGTTCATCATGATCTTCAAAATGTTCTTGATGTTCATCTTGACATTCATAGTGTTCTTGCATGCATTAAGTGTTTTGATCCAAAATTTTCATGTTTTGGGTCATAATTGTGTTTTTCTCTCTCATAATTAAAATATTCAAAAAATAAAAAATATCTTTTCCTCATTTTTCTCATAATTTTCGAAAATTTGAGTTGACTTAGTCAAAAATTTTCAAAATTAGTTGTTTCTTACAAGTCAAGTCAAATTTTCAATTTTAAAAATATTATCTTTTCAAAATCTTTTTCAAAAATTATATCTTTTTCATTTTTTTTATTTTTTCGAAAATTTCAAAAATATTTTTCAAAACATTTTCAAAATCTTTTTCTTATCTTTATATCAAATTTTAAAAAATTAGCTAACAATTAATGTGATTGATTCAAAAATTTGAAGTTTGTTACTTTCTTGTTAAGAAAGGTTCAATCTTTAAATTCTAGAACAAATTTGATTTTAATATCTTTTTCAACTAACTCTTTGACTTTTTGTTTGTTTCTTATCTTTTTCAAAACCAACTAACTACTTTTCCCTCTCTAATTTTCGAAAATGTCTCATCTCTTTTTCAAAAATTCTTTTTGTTTTAAATTTTAATCTTAATCTTATCTTATCTCTAATTTTCGAAAATTACTAACCCCTTTTTAAAATTATTTTTAAATTTTCTATCTCTTCTCTCTTATTCTATTTAATTATTTATTTATTAACACTTCTCTTCACCTCTCTTCATCTAAATATCCGAACCCACTCTTCTTCACTCTTCTCCCCTTTCTTTTTTTTCT
>NC_029780.3:29614268-29615978 GCF_000817695.3 Arachis duranensis
GAATCTCTATACTGTGACATAGAGGATTCCTCTTCTTTTCTTGTTTTCTTCTCTTTCATATGAGCAGGAACAAGGACAAAATCACTCTTGTTGAAGCTGATCCTGAACCTGAAAGGACTTTGAAGAGGAAACTAAGAGAAGCTAAACTACAACAATCCAGAAGTAACCTTTCAAAAATTTTCGAACAAGAGAAGGAGATGGCAGCCGAACCCAATAATGATAATGCAAGAAGGATGCTTGGTGACTTTACCAAACCAACGTCCAAATTTGATGGAAGAAGCATCTCCGTTCCTGCCATTGGAGCAAACAATTTTGAGCTGAAACCTCAGCTAGTTGCCTTAATGCAACAGAACTGCAAGTTTTATGGACTTCCATCTGAAGATCCTTACCAGTTTTTAACTGAGTTCTTGCAGATTTGTGAGACTGTTAAGATGAATGGAGTTGATCCTGAAGTATACAGGCTCATGCTTTTCCCTTTTGCTGTAAGAGACAGAGCTAGAATATGGTTGGATTCACAACCTAAGGATAGCCTGGACTCCTGGGATAAGCTGGTCACGGCCTTCTTGGATAAATTCTTTCCTCCTCAAAAACTGAGCAAGCTTAGAGTGGATGTTCAGACCTTCAAACAAAAAGATGGTGAATCTCTCTATGAAGCTTGGGAAAGATACAAGCAGTTGACCAAAAGGTGTCCATCTGACATGTTTTCAGAATGGACCATATTAGATATATTCTATTATGGTCTATCTGAATTTTTGAAAATGTCATTGGACCATTCTGCAGGTGGATCCATCCTCCTAAAGAAAACACCTGCAGAAGCTCAAGAACTCATTGGCATGGTTGCAAATAACCAATTCATGTACACTTCTGAGAGGAATTCCGTGAATAATGGGACACCTCAGAGGAAGGGAGTTCTTGAAATTGATGCTCTGAATACCATATTGGCTCAGAATAAAGTGTTGACTCAGCAAGTCAACATGATCTCTCAAAGTCTGAATGGATGGTAAAATGCATCCAACAGTACTAAAGAGGCAGCTTCTGAAGAAGCTTATGATCCTGAGAACCCTGCAATGGCAGAGGTAAATTACATGGGTGAACCTTATGGAAACACCTATAATTCATCATGGAGAAATCATCCAAATTTCTCATGGAAGGATCAACAAAAGCCTCAACAAGGCTTTAACAATGGTGGACGCAACAGGCTGAGCAATAGCAAGCCTTATCCATCATCTTCTCAGCAACAGACAGAGAATTCTGAACAAAACACTTCTAATTTAGCCAATCTAGTCTCTGATCTGTCAAATGCCACTTTCAGTTTCATGAGTGAAATAAGATCCTCCATCAGAAATCTGGAGGCACAAGTGGGTCAGCTGAGTAAGAAAGTCATAGAAACTCCTCCCAGTATTCTCCCAAGCAATACAGAAGAGAATCCAAAAGGAGAGTGCAAGGCCATTGATATGATCAATATGGCCGAATGCACAAGGGAGGAGAAGGACGAAAATCCTAGTGAGGAAGACCTCCTGGGACGTCTCTCAAGCAAGAAGGAGTTTCTTATTAAGGATCCAAAGGAATCTGAGGCTCACATAGAGACCATAGAGATTCCATTAAATCTCCTTCTGCCATTCATGAGCTCTGAAGACTATTCTTCCTCTGAAGAGGATGAAGATGTGACTGGAGAGCAAGTTGCTCAATATTTAGGAGCTATCATGAAGT
>NC_029780.3:29616146-29618975 GCF_000817695.3 Arachis duranensis
ATTGGCACCATGAGCTTTGAAAAAGCTCTATGTGATTTGGGGTCAGGGATAAATCTTATGCCACTCTCTGTAATGGAGAAGCTGGGGATCATTGAGGTACAACCTGCCTTGTTCTTATTACAATTGGCAGACAAGTCATTAAGACAAGCTTATGGAGTAGTAGAGGACGTGTTAGTAAAGGTTGAAGGCCTTTACATCCCTGCTGATTTCATAATATTAGACACTGGAAAGGAAGAGGATGAATGCATCATCCTTGGAAGACCTTTCCTAGCTACAGCAGGAGCTGTGATAGATGTCAACAGAGGTGAATTAGTCCTTTAATTGAATGGGGACTACCTTTTGTTTAAGGCACATGGCCATCCCTCTGTGACAAAAGAGAGTGAGCACAAAGAACTTCTCTCAATTCAGAGTCAAGAAGAGCCCCCACAGTTAAACTCTAAGTTTGGTGTTGGGAGGCCACAACTAAACACTAAGTTTGGTGTTAAGACCCCATATCCAAACTCTAAGTTTGGTGTTGGGACTATACAACATTGACCTGATCACCTTTGTGGCTCCATGAAAGCACAATGTCAAGCTATTGACATTAAAGAAGCGCTTGTTGGGAGGCAACCCAATTTTTATTTATCTAATTTTTATTTTATTTTATTATTATTTTGTGTTTTATTAGGTACATGATCATGAGGAGTCACGAAAAAAAATCATAAAAATTAAAAACAGAATCAAAAACAGCAGAAAAAAATTTGCACCCTGGAGGAAGGACAGACTGGCGTTCAACGCCAGTAAGGAGCATCTAGCTGGCGTTCAACGACAGAACAGAGCATGAATCTGGTGCTGAACGCCAGAAACAAGCAACATCCTGGCGTTTGAACGCCAGGAATGTGCCTTGAGGAAAGCTAGCACTGAACGCCAGTAACAAGCATGAAACTGGCGTTCAACGCCAGAAACATGCTGCACATGGGCGTTGAACGCCCAAAGTGTGCATCATTTCGGCGTTTAAATGCCAGAATGGTGTGCAGAGGCATTTTACATGCCTAATTGGTGCAGGGATGTAAATCCTTGACACCTCAGGATCTGTGGACCCCACAGGATCATCTCAGGATCTGTAAACTCCACAGGATCCCCACCTACCTCACCCTCTCTCTCCATTCATGGTCATCCCTTCTGTTTTTCATTCACCACCTACATCTGTCCACTCTTCCCCATACACCCCACCTACCTTTAAAATTCAAATTCTCTTTCCCACCCAATCCCACCCATATAGCCGAATACACACATCCCTCAATCTCCTCCATATCTTCTTCTTATTCTTCGTCTTTTCTTTCTTCTCTTGCTCGAGGGCGAGTAATTTTCTAAGTTTGGTGTGGTAAAAGCATAGCTTTTTGCTTTTCCATAACCATTAATGGCACTTAAGGCCAGAGACATCCAAAAAAAAAAGAAGAAAAAAAGAAGAAGAGAAAAAAGGGAAGACAAAAGCTTCCACCTCTGAGTCATGGGAGATGGAAAGACTCATGTAAAGGGTTTATAGCTCAGTGGTAGAATATTTGACTACAAATCAAGAGATCCCTGAGATACTTCAGGGGATAAATTGTCCTCCACACAATTATTGGGAGTAACTAAGGATAGGAACACCAAAATTACTAGGGATCATGCAACAGAAGCAAGGAAGAGACATAAAGGAGCTCAAAAAGCACCATTGGACCTTCAAGAAGGTGCCACCCTCACTCAGGTGGATTCATTCCTTGTTCTTATTTCTTTCTGCTTTTCGGTTTTTATGTTGTGTTCATTTATGTTTTGTGTCTCTACTTCATGATCATTAGTGTTTAGTAACTATGTCTTAAAGTTATGAATAAATTCCAGTAATCCTTCACCTCTATTAAATGAAAAATGTTTCAATTCAAAAGAACAAGAAGTACATGAATTTCGAATTTATCCTTGAATTTAGTTCAATTATATTGATGTGGTGACAATACTTTTTGTTTTCTGAATGAATGCTTGAACAGTGCATATTTTTGATCTTGTTGTTTATGAATGTTAAAACTGTTGGCTCTTGAAAGAATGATGAACAAAGAGAAATGTTATTAACAATCTGAAAAATCATGAAAATTGATTCTTGAAGCAAGAAAAAGCAGTGAAAAGTAAAAAAAAGCTTGCGAAAAAAATGGCAAAAAAATAGAAAGAAAAAGAAAAAGCAACAGAAAAAGCCAATAGCCCTTAAAACCAAAAGGCAAGGGTAAAAAGAATCCAAGGCTTTGAGCATCAATGGATAGGAGGGCCCAAGGAAATAAAATCCAGGCCTAAGCGGCTAAATCAAGCTGTCCCTAACCATGTGCTTGTGTCATGCAGGTCCAAGTGAAAAGCTTGAGACTGACTGGTTAAAGTCGTGATCCAAAGAAAAAAGAGTGTGCTTAAGAGCTCTGGACACCTATAACTGGGGACTCTAGCAAAGCTGAGTCACAATCTGAAAAGGTTCACCCAGTCATGTGTCTGTGGCATGTATGTATCCGGTGGTAATACTGAAAAACAAAGTGCTTAGGGCCACAGCCAAGACTCATAAATAGCTGTGTTCAAGAATCAACATACTTAACTAGGAAAGTCAATAACACTATCCGAAATTCTAAGTTCCTAGAGAAGCCAATCATTCTAAACTTCAAAGGAAAAAGTGGGATGCCGAAACTGTTCAGAAGCAAAAAGCTACAAGTCCCGCTCATCTAATTAGAATTAATATTCATTGATATTTTGGAATTTACAGTATATTCTCTTCTTTTTATCCTAATTGATTTTCAGTTGCTTGGGGACAAGCAACAATTTAAGTTTGGTGTTGTGATGAGC
>NC_029780.3:29619501-29627560 GCF_000817695.3 Arachis duranensis
TGGGGGCTGGCCATTCGGCCATGCCTGAACCTTTCACTTATGTATTTTCAACGGTGGAGTTTCTACACACCATAGATTAAGGGTGTGGAGCTCTGCTGTACCTCAAGTTTCAATACAATTACTATTACCTTCTATTCAATTCTCTTTTATTCTTATTCCAAGATATACGTTGCACTTCAACTTGATGAATATGATGATCCATGACACTCATCATCATTCTCACCTATGAACGCGCGTGACTGACAACCACTTCCGTTCTACCTTACGCCGGGCGCATATCTCTTAGATTCCCCAACAGAATCTTCGTGGTATAAGCTAGATAGATGGCAGCATTCATGGGAATCCGGAAAGTCTAACCTTGTCTGTGGTATTTCGAGTAGGATTTCGGGAATCTGGAAAGTCTAACCTTGTCTGTGGTATTCCGAGTAAGATTCCGGTATTGAATGACTGTGACGAGCTTCAAACTCCTGAAGGATGAACGTTAGTGACAGACGCAAAAGAATCACTGGATTCTATTCCAAACTGATTGAGAACCGACAGATGATTAGCCATGTTGTGACAGAGCATTTGGACCATTTTCACTGAGAGGATGGGATGTAGCCTTCAACAAGGGTGATGCCTCCAGACGATTAGCCATGCAGTGACAGCGCATAGGACCATTTTTCCGAGAGGATGAAAAGTAGCCATTGACGATGGTGATGCCCTATATACAGCTTGCCATGGAAAGGAGTAAGAAGGATTGGATGAATGTAGTAAGAAAGTAGAGATTCAAGAGGAGCACAACATCTCCACATGCCTATCTGAAATTTCCACTATTGCTCTACATAAGTATTTCTATCCTATTTTATTTTCTGTTTATTATTAATTTTCGAACTCATCATAAACTATTTAATCTGCCTAACTGAGATTTACAAGGTGACCATAGCTTGCTTCATACCAACAATCTCTGTGGGATCGACCCTTACTCACGTAAGGTATTACTTGGATGACCCAGTACACTTGCTGGTTAAGTTGAACGGAGTTGTGAGCTTCTCTAACAGTCCTTGTAACTCTTTTGGTCCAACAACAACACTAAGCTGTTGGTGCCATTACCAGGGATTATTAAGATCCCAATTCATCATACCATGATCTCTTTGGGTATTTTTGATTTCATACAAATACAAAGAGACCAATTTTGAGGATCACAATTTCGTCCACCAATAACCTACTAATCAAGAATTAAGATACTATTTACAATATCTAAGAAGGATTATTGTGTGCCTCTCTGTAGGAGATGGGTTCAGCAATTCAACAACTCCTACGGTTAATGTTAAGTCTGATAATAATTCTCAATACTCTGTGATGTGTATCTCAAGTACATACGGATTATAAGCAAACACAACTAAGAATGATTGGTTTATCCTCAACTAACACAATATATACTTATATATTGGGCAGAATGTTGTGGAGGATTTTGTCACAAGCCTTAAATGCAAGACCCCAACAAAGAGAGTTCCAATGGGGTCAAACAGGCAATGCCATTGAACATTGACAATGAAAAAGATTTTCAACTCTCCACTAACAAGTTAAACTATAAGGGTGGCAAGAGGCAAAGATGCAGATTATTGAATGTGATTATTGACCTTAATTAATATCTGGATATAGTTGGGATATTAGACATGATGATTTGCCTTTTGGTTATGTAATGTATAAATCAGTATTGATTTATACCTGCTAGCGTTTTGAGTACTAATGTATGTCTTAATGGACAATTTATTTCTATTTCGTATTAGTATTTCAATTTGTATTGTTATGGATTAACCACATCAATTAAGACTTTGTCAGTACTAATAGCAAGTTCAAATTTTAATAATATCTATAGATTTATATGATCCAGACTTCATACTACAATTAGCCTTTGAAAATATAAACTAACAAGGCTTCTATTTCATACTGAATTTGCACAAGCTGGATTTCATCTATATAGAGCAATTTATTATAACATTGATTTGATAGTAACTACAATTTATAATATAGATATTTTCGTGGATATCTAAATAAAGAAGTAAAAACTCTAATTGATATTAACCACAGTTTACAATAGTGAAATAACTATATTCATTTTGGTGGTAGTAATTTGTCTGACCTTGGCTAATACATGACTTCCATCTAGCTGACTTTGAAGCAAAGATCTTGGTCATTTGTCATGTCTAATATAAAATAGAATCTGAATGTTAATTAAATACCAGCTAAATTTAAACTAATTGAATAAGTCAAAATACTAAATCATGTTATCAGCAAAGTTTAAAAGGTTAGAGTTTAATCAGTTTTATAGAAAATCAAACTGTGGTGAATAACACTAAGTTGAATTCAATTGGTCAATTCATGTAAGGCAAATATAAATGTTTTTGCATATATGTCAATTTATTACTGAAGTAGAATTTAGAGCTATTAACAAATAATAATAATATTATGTAAAAGCATAATCAAGATGGACCTTCTAATAATTTGATGTGTAGAATATTTTTTATTCATTTTCCTGAACAGATAACTTTGATAGTTTCCAAAATATTCATTGCTATATAAATATGCCAATTATCTAAGGTTGCTTTGTCTTGAATAAGTTAATCATAAACTCCGCTGTTATATACTAAAAAATAAAAGACAATCAACTTTTTGACTTGGCAGTTTGTGAGAAGACTTCAAAAAGGCATTTTCTACAATCCCTTAATTTTGAACAGCTGAGCAAGAGATTTGTATTAGATTGACTGTGCGCTTAGACCAATGAATGTCTCAACATCTAAAATCGTGATCAATAGATACCTTATACAGATTAGTGAATGACACAGATGCATATGCCAGTGGATATGTAAATCGTTAGTTGTCATATATAGGAACATGCAATTAGGACTGCTATCTCATTTGGATTGTGCACATGACGAACTTTATGTATATCAAAAATTAATTTTATATAGGTTTGAAGTTATTTATACGTGTAGTGTCCTGGATATGTAACTTAATTACTTTGTGGTAGATTCATTAGTATATACACTAGCCACTTAGCTAAGATTGGATTTCTTTGATCACGTTAACCATAAAGTCAATTGTTGTATACTAATAAAATTAGACACTGATATATTGCATTAATTGTGCATATTTATACAAACAACTTTTAGTTTAATCAGGCTATCAGGCGACACAATATCAATGTTTTCGGTAATCTATATAACAAGATATGATAGCAATGTTAACCATTGAATGAGGAAATCTGAGAAAATCAAAACAACCTAAATGAATATCATGGACCTTCTGATATGGATTGAAAGCAAAACCCAATCCTATTCATATAACTTAATTACTTTTTGGTTGATTCATTGGTATATATACCAGCCGCTTAGCTAAGATTGGATTTCCTTAATTACGTCAACCATAAAGTCAATTGTTGCATACTAATAAAATTAAACACTAATGTCTTGCATTAATTGTGCATATTTATACAACAAACTTTTGGTTTAGTCAGTCTATCAGGTGATACAGTATCAGTGTTTTTGCAATCTATATAAGAAGACATTGATAAAAGTGTTAACCATTGAATTAGGAAATTTGAGTAAGAGATCTCTTTTAGATTGGCAATGTGCATAGCATCGAATGCCTAAAATATGACATCGTCATAAGATTGTTCCTTATACTAAATAGTGAATGATATAGATGTATAGGCCATTAGATAGAAAGATCATGTGTTTAAAGATGTTAACATAGTTGTTTTGACCAAATCTTTACATATGAATTTAACCATCATCAGGTTCACAGGTTTAGTTTAGTCCTTTTACAGTTTTCGTGTAAATCAATGTGTTTGTTTAGCTACAGAAAAAAATAGTTAATTGAAAGAAAGAAGCAAGTAATAACAAATGCCTCATACAATGTATAAAGCAAGTCCAAACCCAATATGAATAATAGATATCAAGGTATACCATATTCGTTTTAAGCATTGAAAAACATAGAAAAGATTCTTTATATAGTCAAAAGATCTTACAAAAAAACTAATAAGTAACCAAGTGTGTTCATGTCAAATTAGTGTGTACGTATCGTAACAAGATATCTGTTAATTGGACCAATGCTTAAATTAATGTTACGAGTGACCAGCACAAATGGTAATTGGTGGTTCAGATTTTATCATAGAATTACTGATGCGAGAATTAGTGTGTAAAAATAGTCCAACTGCATCATAGGTTAAGAAAGTACAATTTTTCCATAAAAATAAAATTTGAAATATTTCTCTTACACTAAACCATTTGTGAATTTTACAAATCATATTCTTTCCATGTAGCATAGTATCAATATATAACAAAGAAAAATCTACTAAATAACAAAAAAGGTTCAATGCTACAACATATACAGAAAAAGTACTTTAAAATGACAAGTTATGCTAGGCTGGGTCTCAATAAAATGCATACTGATGATATTGATAAAAATTCAGTGAAGTTCATGGCTAAAATTTCAGATATCTCTGCTAATGATCGCCAAATAAAGTCCAAACATGATGGATTTATATAGTTAAGTGTCATTGGAAAGCGTAAACTATACACTAATTAGCAAGGTTCTAAAAATCGAACCGGTCATCAAACTGCTTTAGTCACTGGTTTACTGGTTTAATGGTTTAACCGTAGTCCAACCAAAAATATTATTTTATATTAAAATAATAAATAAATTATAAATAAACATTTTAAAATATAATTATAGTCTAATATAAACTTTAAAATATCTTCTAAATTTAATACACTACATGAAGTGTTATCAATTACAATCTTAAACTCTTTAGATAAAGTACAAACTTAAATATTTTAATGAACTGAAGCTTTTGCTTTCAAAGTTTGCTATACGAGAAACCAAAATTCTTTCTTCATCCTACAAATGTTTGCTTTGATGACATTAATCAATAAAGCATTTACATCCAAAAAATATCAAACCAATTCCAACTTTGGTTTAAATTTGTCCATGCAACAAAGAAAAAGAATGAAGGTTTCGTCACAAAAAAAAGAATGAAGGTTTCGTAACCAAAAAAAAGAATGGAAGTTCCTCAAAGTAGCAGCTGTAGAATATACATCATTTAACACAAACTAGAAGTTCAGAAATCTCATTTTTTCATAGTTGCAGGTTCAAAGCTATCGCCACCTAAATCTAACCTGCCACCTAACATATCACAAATTTCTAATCAAGAGGAGACTTAAACCTGCATGCTCATATTAAAATTGTATTCACTTGAGGAGACTCAAAATAAATCAGGAAAAACAAAAGGATTTCACAATAACCTAGAGCTAAACTTGATATTTTAATACTTCTTCATCATGTTACTCAATAAATCATCAAAACAGCTACAATCCAAGTAGATGTAAATCACAAAACTTGACTCTACATTTGTCTACTTTGCCATTGAACAGAGATGGAAACATAAAACAAAGTTACAGGTAAATTCTAGTTTGTAACCCTGCCAACCCAAATTTCAGAGCGCGATCCTCAAAATCTTAGTAAAGCAACACATAATTTCGATTCAGCAACATTAAACCAAGATAATCCATATTGATCAGCATCATGCCATAATTCACTGACTGAGGTATTATTATCAGCAACATAGTGACACACAAAATAGCAGCATAGAAGAACCAAAGCTAATCAATAATCACAACATATTCAATAATCAATAATAAGTAAATTAAAATAATAAAATCACAACACACACAAAATAGTAGCATAGTAGAATCAAACAAAGAAATAAATTTAACACATTAGAAATTGCCAAAACACATAAAGAAATTAAAAAAAAAGCTACAAACCCTAAGATGGAGGGCGCGAAGTAACTGAGGGTTGTGGATGATAAGGACTGCAGCCAGTAGGACGGCTGAGAAGTAGACAGTGGCACACCTGAGAAGTGAATGACTGTTTGACCGAGAGGAGGAGAAAATGGCGGCGCTTGCGATGGTTCTTCCTCTATGTAAGCGCGACTGTGATGCAAGAGAGCACCCTCAAAGCTAGAAGCCTTGAACATGGTTGTTTGAATTGCTAGCTTGTGCATTAATTGGGAATGTCTAATTAATTATAATATGCTCAATGTTATACTTGCTATCTGTATTACTTATATTCTACCGGTGTTTGCCGTTGTCTGATTGTCTATCTGTGCAATTTCATCGGAGTTGGAGAAACGGAGGAAAGGCACAGAGCTTGAGGGTTTTAGTTCAGATTTGGCTAAGTTAGAACCTTAAAGAACCACCCATTTATGGTTTTTGTTTTAGGTCTTTAAGTTTTATAATCTGAGTGTCGGTGTTCTAGGATTGCTTCTGACATTCCCAAGGCCTTATATCTTATATACATGGCACCTTTACCATGCTGAGAACCCACAGTTCTCATTCCATACGAATATTCTGTGTTTTAAGATGCAGGTCGAGAGGCACCTCGCTAGGCGTCTAGAGCTCTGTAGCGAAGTGGATCTTTTGGGGACTTTATTTTGGTGTATAGCTTATATATGATTATATGTATAGAACTCTCCTGATAATTTGTTTTACTTTTGTACCACTTAGAGGTTTACAGAGAACCAGGATTTATTATATATGTATTTTGGGTTTTGGGTTAAGTATATATGTATGTAAATATTCTCCGGCCAGTCTTAGCTTCGCAGGCTGAGTTAGGAGCTTGTTATTCTGTACTCTTGACCCTCTACTCTTGTTACTTGTATATATATGTTATGTACCTTGGCTTTCTTCTTACGCAAGTAATCCTTATTTCTAAGCATTGCGCTTTTGTGATTTTGCTTTACCTATTCTTCAAGGCTCCTCGTATATTATATCCTTTCAATTACTATCTGTATATATACTTTATTTTAGAGGTTGTAATACTACACCACCTCTGTTTTACGACTTAAGCATAAAGCCTCTTACCATATTGAAAACCTCCGGTTCTCATACCATATTCTGTTGTTATTTTTCAGATGCAGATCGCAACCCACTTCGGTGAGTTATTTGGTGGTGACAGCGCGGAAGATCTCTATCCCATTTTGAAGTCTTTTTTATTATCTTTTTGGTTTCTCTCACTTTTGTATTTATTTTTTCTAGAGGCTTATTTTAAGAGAAAAACTTGTATAAGCTGTTTTAACTTTCAAAATTCTGTATTATCTGTATATAGCTAGCCGGCTTAAACTCAGCGAGCCGTGGCTATATATTTATACTATTATACTCTTATATTTTGTTATAATATGTCTATATCTTGTGCATTAAGTTTGTAGCTTCGTGTGTACGTTTTGCGCTTTTCAAATCCTATTTTTGAGCTGTATCCTTCATCGGGCTTCTAGAATATATTACTTCTTGTATATAATATGTATAAGCTTTAGAACTATCGTAACCTTTGATTAACCTTTACTTTACGACGCAAGAAAAGGCTTAGGATAATTAGGGTGTTACATAAGCTGTCAGAGGTGCGGGAAGTATCATCCTGGAGTCTCGTGCAAATTGGGATCAGGGGTATGCTACTTTTGTGAACAACCCGGGCTCCTGGCCTGGAGTTGTTTAGAGAAGAAGAAGGTTACGACTAGTAGAGTACAACAACCGGGAAGAGTATTGGTGCACGAAATTGCAATCACACTTTTGCAATCCCGCACAACTAACCAGCAAGTGTACTGGGTCGTCCAAGTAATACCTTGCGTGAGCAAGGGTCGATCCCACAGAGATTGTCGGCTTGAAGCAAGCTATGGTTATCTTGTAAATCTTAGTCAGGATATCAAAAATTATCAGGATTGATTGTGAAAAGCAAAAGAACATGAAATGATTACTTGTTTTGCAGTAATGGAGAATAGGTTGAGGTTTGGAGATGCTCCATCTTCTGAATCTCTGCTTTCCTACTGTCTTCTTCTTCAGTCACGCAAGTCTCCTTCCATGGCAAGCTGTATGTAGGGTTTCACCGGTGTCAATGGCTACCTCCCATCCTCTCATTGGAACGATTCCTAATGCCCTGTCACGGCACGGCATTCCATCTGTCGGTTCTCAATCAGGCCGGAATAGAATCCAATGATTCTTTTGCGTCTGTCACTAACGCC
>NC_029780.3:29628324-29629182 GCF_000817695.3 Arachis duranensis
AAAAGAAGAGAATATACTATAGACTCCAAAATATCAAGGAAACATAGCTCCAATTAGATGAGCGGGACTAGTAGCTTTTTGCCTCCGAACAGTTTTGGCATCTCACTCTATCCCTTGAAGTTCAGAATGATTGGCATCTATAAGAACTCAGAACTCAGATAGTGTTATTGATTCTCTTAATTGAGCATAATGATTCTTGAACATAGCTAGTGTATGAGTCTTGGCTGTGGCCCAAAGCACTCTGTTTTTCAGTATTACCACCGGATACATACATGCCATAGACACATAATTGGGTGAACCTTTTCCGATTGTGACTCAGCTTTGCTAGAGTCCCCAATTAGAGGTGTCCAGGGTTCTTAAGCACACTCTTGTTGCCTTGGATCACAACTTTATTTCTTTTCTTTTTCTTTTTCTTTCTTTCTTTCTTTTCTTTCTTTTTTTTTTCAAAAAATTTTTTTTTATTGCTTTTTCTTGCTTCAAGAATCACTCTAATGATTTTTAGATCCTCAATAACATTTCTCTTTCTCCTCATTCTTTCAAGAGCCAACAATATGTTTTAACATTCTCAAAACAACAAATTCAAGAGACATATGCACTGTTCAAGCATTCATTCAGAAAACAAAAAGTATTGTCACCACATCAAACTAATTCAACTAGTTTCAAAGATAAATTCGAAATCCTGTACTTCTTGTTCTTTTGTGATTAAAGCACTTTTCATTTAAGAGAAGTGATGGATTCATAGGACATTTATATCTTTAAGGCATAAAAGTTCAATTTTATTAATTATGAATTAAAACAAGACTAAAAAAAAATAGATATAGAATGAGACTAGAAAAATGAAAAATAAAAACAAAACTC
>NC_029780.3:29638565-29679933 GCF_000817695.3 Arachis duranensis
CTTGTGCCAGTTCCGGCGTTTAACGCTGGAATTTCTGTAGGTGACTTTGAGCGCCGGTTTGGGCCATCAAATCTTGGGCAAAGTATGGACTATTATATATTGCTGGAAAGCCCAGGATGTCTACTTTCCAACGCCGTTGAGAGCGCGCCAATTGGGCTTCTGTAGCTCCAGAAACTCCGCTTCGAGTGCAGGGAGGTCAGAATCCAACAGCATCTGCAGTCCTTTTTGGTCTCGGAATCAGATTTTTGCTCAGGACCCTCAATTTCAGCCAGAAAATACCTGAAATCACAGAAAAACACACAAACTCATAGTAAAGTCCAGAAAAGTGAATTTTAACTAAAAACTAATAAAAATATACTAAAAACTAACTAAATCATACTAAAAACATACTTAAAACAATGCCAAAAAGCATACAAATTATCCGCTCATCAAGTATTCACTACTTCTACAGTAGGTGTTGAGGCATCCGAGACACTGATCAGAGGTAACTGTGAAGTAGCCGGTAAACTTTTAACTGCTTTGTTTGATTCCGGAGCAACACAGTCATTTATAACATTTGAAAAGGTTAGTGAACCTGGATTGAAGATTATGGTATTGGGTTATTATTTGAAGGTGCGTAACGCCACTTTTGAAGCCGTTGTAACTAGGTTAGGGTGTCCACAAGTGTCATTAGTTAAACAGCGTGAATTTGTGCATGATTTAATTTTTCTACCGATGACTGGTCTTGATCTTATATTGGGATTGAATTGGTTGTCTAAGAACCGTGTCTTGTAAAATTTTTCTGAAAGGACGCTGCATGTTATGTCAGAAGGATCAAAATGGCCGGTTGTGGGGAAGCATTATTATCTGAACTCGGTAGTTGTGAACTGCAATGGGTGTGAATGTGAGGGTGTTGTTCTGTTAACAGTGAATGTGTCAGGTGAGGAACAAATCTTAGAATAGATTGCGGTTGTATGTGAATTTTCTGAAGTATTTTCGGACGACATTCTTGAATTTTATTCTATTTTAGAGATCGAATTTGTTATTGAGTTGGTACCTAGAGCCGGGCTAATCTCAATTTCTCCTTATCGAATGTCACCACTGGAATTAACTGAACTAAAATCTCAGTTAGAAGAATTGATGGGTAAAAGTTTCATCCGGCCGAGTGTTTCTCCAAGGGGAGTGCCAGTGTTACTAGTAAAGAAGAAGGATGGGAGCATGCGCCTGTGTTGACTATCAGCAGCTGAACAAGGTTACTGTGAAGAATAAGTATCCGTTACCAACTTCAGAGAGCTGGAGCATTTTCCAAAATTGACTTGCAATCTGGTTATCACCAAATAAGGGTGAGGGATGAAGACATCCCTAAGACTGCTTTCAGAACTCTTTATGGTCATTACAAATATATGGTAATGTCTTTCGGGTTAACCAATGCCCCGGTAGTATTCATGGACTACATGAATCGAATCTTTCATCTGTTTCTGGATAAGTTTATAGTCATCTTCATTGATGACATACTGATTTATTCTAAGAATAATGAAGAGCATTTGGATCATTTGCGAACTGTGCTACAAATCTTGAAGGAAAGAAAATTTTACGCCAAGTTATCTAAATGTGAATTCTGGAAGAGCGAGGTAAAGTTTCTTGGACATGTGGTAAATCAACAAGGGATTGTTGTGGATCCTGCTAAAGTTGAGGCAGTAATGGATTTGGGGTGACCAACTTTTGTGACAGAGATTAGAAGTTTTCTTGGTTTGATAGGTTATTATCGAAGGTTTATCAAAGGGTTCTTACAACTCGATTTGCCTTTGACCAAACTAACCAGGAAGGACGCGTCATTTGTCTAGACTTTTGAGTGCGAAGAGAGTTTCCAAGCCATGAAGCAGAAGTTGAACACTGCACTTGTATTGGTATTGCCTGAGCTGAGTGAACCATTTGAGGTGTACTATGATGCATCCTTAAAGGGTATGATGCGCGTACTAATGCAGCACCGTATTGTCGTGACTAATTGTTTTAAATGAAAATTGGGTTTGTGAAGTTTATGCCATTCGAAGAACGGAAGAAAAATGATTTAAAACGATTAATTTATGCACGTCGGAAGTTTTGGTGTGAAATATGTAAATTATGCAACTTTCTGGTTGATCAGATTTTTGAAAAAACGCACATCCACACGTACGCGTGGCAAGGAATTTTTGAGTATGCGTATGCGAGTGGTCCTATGCATATGTGTAATGAGCCAACAAGCATGTCCACGCGTACGCATGACTTACGCACACGCATGATAAAGGGATGCGCGCTCGATCTGCCTTTTTACACTCCCACCCGTACGCGTGAGCCACGCGAATGCGTGGCCCTTATTCCAGCAAGCATGGTTTTCTGAGTTTTAAACCCTATTTCAAACTTCTAAACCTCTATTTTCTTTTCTTTTGTCAAAAATAGTAGTATTAATCCTGATAATCAGATGAAATTAGGAAGTGGGGATAACTTGGAGGTGAAGTAAAGCAATTGAATATGAAAGCTGTGAATGATTATGTATGATACTTGGCTTCCATAATCAAATGATCTGGGATAGAGATTCCCTGGGTAAAGTACTGTGGCTTGCTACCACATGTACCAGGTCAAAACTCGATACTCTGTTGACCCTACGTCGTAAGGGTGACCAGGCACGTATAAATTCCCAGGAATGGTACCCCCATTGAGCATATATTGATATAAAAGAAAAAGCTATGCATAGACTCTTGGGGATGTGCAACGAGGGACAGTCCAAGGGTTTAGCAAACCGGACTTGTCGGGTCGGCTTGATAACTGATAGATGAGACTCATCAGCCATAGGACAGGCATGCATCACGTGCATATTACTTGAATTACTTGTTTGTGCATTAACTGGGTGTTCCTAAGTATATTTGCTATGTTAAATGTATATTTGTTACCTACAGTACTTGTAACCTTCTTGTGCTTGCATTTATCTGCTTATTTGTCTGTGATATATTGTTAGAGATGGAGGTATGGAGGGAAGGAAGTAAGACTTTGGTTCAAATATTAAGTTAAGATAGGCTTAGTTACTCTTAGAAAACTACCTTTTATGACTTCTATTTAATACTTTAAGCTTTATAATCTGAGTGTTGGTGTTCTAGGATTGCCTCTGGAATTCCCAGGACCTTATATCTTATATGTGTGGCATCTTTACCATACTAAAAACCTCTGGTTCTCATCCCATACTATGTTGTTGTTTTTTAGATGCAGGTCGAGAGGCACCTCCTTAGGCATCTGAGCTTGATGAAGGCCCAAAGTGAGTTAAGAATTTCTCCCAAATTAGAATTGGTGTTGCAAGTATAGTTTCCAACCCAACAATTGGACAACAATCAAATTTAGATCAAAAGAATAGTCACAATTCAAACCAAATATAAATCGGGAGTTTTTAAGTCTCGGGTCGTCTTCCTTAGGAGTTGCAATTAAGTGATCTATCATTAGCTATGGGAGGATTTTCGGGGGTTTGGATTATAAGAGGCAAGAAATTAAAATGCAAAAAATTAAATGAACATGCAAGTAATTAAAGATCAAAAGCAATTGAATGCAATGCAAAGGGAATTCAAATACTAAAAAGGGCTCTTGGCAAGAAGTGGGTAATTAAGGATTCCTATCCTAGTTATGGGCCACAAACATGGTAATTTTCTGCGAATTAATCCTAATTAGTCAATCCTAACATCGAGAATTAGTCAAAAGGGTATAATTAATCTCAATCCACAAGTCCTAACCAACTCTATTAATGGGAGGCTTAGAGTTAGTAAAACCATATTAATTAACAATCATCACACAATGTGGAATAGACATCCACCACTCAAGTTCACCCAAACTACCCAATTTTCCAACCAAGAGTGTGAAAACTAAGTAAAAACTAAGCCAAGCATTTTATCAAACACTTGGTGTGCATGAAAATAAAATAATATTAAATTGCATCAAAAATAAAATCTAACTACCAAAAGAAAGGAAATGATAACAATAACACAAACAAGCATTAAATGAACATAAAAATATAAATTTGCATTAATTGAAATTAAAAGCAACAAGAGTATCCATAAACATAAAAGTGACAAAAATGGGAAATTAAGAAGAAGAACTAAGAGAACTAAGACAATAAAGCATGGAAACATAAATGAAACTACATTATAACAAGAATTAAAAGCTAAAATTAAAGGAAAATTAACTAAGAAAACCCTAATTCTAGAGAGAGAAAGGAGCTTCTCTCTCTAGAAAACTAAGAGAAAAACATAGAAAAGCTAAACCTAATTGCCCCCTTCATTCCTCTTCAGTTTTGCCTCAAATAGCTTCAGAAATGAGTTAGACTGGGTTTTGGAGGCCCAACATTCGCCCCCAACGATTTGCAATTAATGAGCTCACATGACACGGGTCACGCGTATGCGTCACCGGGCAAAATTCACTCCCACGCGTACGCGTCGCCAATCTCACACGCGTGCGTACGCACATATCACTATGCACAGCACGGATGCAGAATCTTCCAAACTCCATTTCCTTCATGATTTCCTCTCTTTTGCATGCCCTTTTTCTCACTTCTTCAACCCATACTTGCCTTGGAAACCTGAAATCACTTAACAAATACATCAAGGCACCAAATAGAATTAAAGTGAATAAAATTGACTAAATTAAGCACAAAAGAGCATGTTTTAGCAATTAGGCAAAATTTAGAGAGAAAATACAAAAGCATGCTATTTAGGTGAATAAATGTGGGTTTATGTGATGAAATCCATCCAATTATAGCCAAAATATACCATCAAATATGGATTCATTAGAGCTTCTGAAGCGAAGTGGTTATCGGGTTACTTTTTGATTGTATAGTCGTGTATATATATATATGTACTTAGTTTTTCTCTCCGCATGACTAGCCAGCCTTGACTTTGCGGGCTGAGTTAGGAGCTTGTTATTTTGCATCTTTGGCCCCCTATTCATACTTTCGTTCTCTTATGCATGATAGCTATAGCTTTCTTTGTACACAAGTTAACTCGTTTTCTGAACATTGCGCTTTTATTTCGCAATTTTTATTTCTTCTGTTCTTCAAGGCTCCTAGTTTATTATATTCTTTTTGCTATTATATGTATACTTTTTATTTTAGAGGTCGAAATACCACATCACCTCTGTTTTATGGCTTAAGCGTAAAGTTCCGTGTGGTAGGGTGTTACATTATGGTATTAGAGCAGTTCGTTCCTATAGAGCCTGAAAGATGGATTGACTATACTTTTGTGCATTCTCTGTATATGTGTCTATGTGCTATTAGGATATCTGATTGATATATATGGCATAAACATTTGTGAGCATGCATTTGGAACATAAAGCTTTAGACCTGCGATATTGAGTCTGATCAACTTAATATCACTTGTTTGGTATGTATAGGGACCAGATGTCGATTCGCGGACGCAGTCGCAGGCATGGTAGAGGTAGGATAGGCACTGTTAAACCTGGCTTGGTAGGGAACTATTCAGTAGACTTTATGGATGCCCTGGTAAATATGGCTGCAGCTATGCAGGCGACAGCCGAGGCGCTGGGTAATCAAATAAACCATGGCAACCACGGGAATAGCAATGATGAAGATGGCCCTATGACACTTGCTACATTTTTGAAAGTACACCCTCCGACCTTAAGAGAACCTCAAATCCCACTGATGCAGACAATTGGATTCAGGCTATGAAACGGGCACTGCAGGCTTAATAGGTTCCTGAAGAGCAATGGGTTGAGTTTGGAACTTATCAGCTGTAAGGTGAAGCTCAGTATTGGTAGCAGGGAACACGACGTATCCTGCAGCCAGGTGGTGTTATGAGTCCTTGGGAGGTTTTCTGAACAGTATTCTATAAGAAATACTTTTCTAATTCGGCCAGAAACGCCAAGAAACTTGAATTAATGCAATTAAAGCAAGGCCAGATGACTGTTACTGAGTATACCAGCAAGTTTGAGGAATTATGTCACTTTTCACATATCTATCGAGGTGCACCTGAAGATTTTGCTGATTGGAAATATATTAAGTATAAGGGAGGTCTTCAGAGCGATATTCTGAGCTTTGTTGCCCCCATGGAGATCAGAGTATTTTCTGAATTCGTGAATAAGAGTAGGGTGGCTGAAGAATGTGTGAGGAAGGCAGTAGCAGAGAAAGGAAGTTTGAAGGTGCCTTTTCAAAGGACTTTAGGGAGAAACTTTGTTCCGAGAGGTAGGAATTTTAAGCGTGGTGGCTTTGTTCTGCAGTAGAATCAAGGCCAGGACAATTACAGAAGGCCGAATACAAATATCAATCAGGGAAGAAGGTTTGAAAAGCAGCCACAGATTTGAATTATCAGAAATGTGGGAAGTATGATCCAGGAGTCCCGTGCAGGGTTGGAACTGGAGTATGCTATTTCTGTGGACAGCCTGGGCACTTGGCCAGTAATTGTTCGGAGAAGAAGAAGTACGAGACTGGTAGGGTACAACAGCCAGGGAGAGTGTACACCACTTCTGCAGCAGGTGCTGAGGGATCTGAGACACTGATTAGATGTAACTGTGAAATGGCTGGTAAAATTTTAAATGCTTTATTTGATTCAGGAGCTATACATTCATTTATTTCATTTGAAAAGGCTAATGAATTAGGATTGAGAATGGTGGTTTTAGGTTATGATTTGTAGTGCATAATGTTACTCATGAAGCTATAGTGACTAGGTTAGGATGTCCACAAGTTCCATTTCGAGTACAACAACGTGAATTTCTGCATGATTTGATTTGTTTGCTGATGACTGGTTTTGATCTCATCTTGGGATTGGATTGGTTATCTAAGAATCATGTTTTGCTTGATTGTTCTGAGAAGTCAGTACATTTTATAATGGAAAGATCAGAAGCGCCAATTGTGGTGAATAATTACTATTTAAACTCTATGATAGTAAATTGTTCTGGAACTGAATGTCAGGTTATTATGTTATTAACTGCGGGACTATCAGGTGATGATAAGAGTTTAGAACAGATTCCAGTTGTATGTGAATTTTCAGAAGTATTTTCGGATGATATTAATGAATTTGCACCTAACCGGGAAGTTGAATTCGCAATTGAGTTGGTGCCTAGAGCCCGTCCGATTTTGAGTACTCCTTATAGGACGTCACCTTTAGAAATGGCTGAATTGAAGGCTTAACTGGAAGATCTGTTGGTGTTCCGATGGTTACCTGAAACTGTAGGTCGATCTCGGACGAGATCTTCTATACTGGTCGATGCGGTTGTGTCTGACTTGATGATGGTGGCCGGAGCCGCCGTGTCCGACTTGTTGGACTTGGTGGCGGTGCTGATCCTTCGTCACCGGAGGGTGGTGGCACCTACAAGGGACTCTGATGCTTAAGTTAGCAAGGGTATTAAGCAGGTTTTTAGTAGAATCAGAGTATGAGTTATACCTGAGTGCTCCAGTGTATTTATAATAGCGTGGAATGATCTTCCCTTGAGATAAGATAGTTATCTTTTCTTATCTTTGAGTGAAGTCCTCTTATCTTTTAAGGAACCACCCTTATCCTTCTAGGCTTTGGGCTGCATTTAGATTTGGGTCGTGTTCCTCTGTTTGGGCCTTCTTAGGCCTCTGTAGCGGTTTGGCCGACCTCTTTTATAAAGAAGTCGGGTAATCCTGGTCTGAACAGGTCAGTTGACTTGTCTTCAGTCATCCTGGGTCGTACAGCTCGACCCAGGGCATGAACAGTGCCCCTGCTCGAGCTCGATCTTTCCTTTGAGGTCGTGTCCTTTTAGACTTTTGTCCCCTTTAGGTAAAGTCGAGTTCGAGCATTGTTGATCTCTTTTGCAGAGATGTTTTGAATGCAGAGCATTTTTTCTCTCTCCTCTTTAATGTCAGCGCGCGTTTCATTTTTTGTGCTTCTTACTTTAGAAACGTGCGAGGGTTTTAAGGACTCATTAAACCCTTTGCCCTTTACCGTTTCCCTCTTTGTTTCATTTTGAATTTTCTCAACAATTCCCTTTTCTATTTTCACTGTGATTTCTTCGTTCTCTTGGCTCCGAATTTTCACATCTTCGTGCTTTTCTTGGAGGTGATCGTCCGGTGTGGCTTCAACCTCTTCGGCTTTTATTTGGTGATTGCTGGTGCTTCATTCTTTAAAGGGGGTTTTTCGGCCCTGTTTGTTGTTTCAAATTCTCAGCGCTTATTGTCTCTTCCCCTTTGCAGGTTGGTTTCCCTTCTGTCTCTTTCTTTCACTTCTTTCGTCGTTCTTCTTGTATTGCAAAGTTTTGATTTTATTTTGGAGTTTGCGTTTGGAAAGCTTGAACCTTTTCGTATCGTCGTGCTTGATTGTTGCTGTGATGCATGTTTTTTTGGAGTTCCTTTGATTTACATGTGCTCTTTTGTGCATTTCCTAATGATTTAATGCTTTTAGGATTTTGCATGTTATCACTATTTATGGTCGTAATTGCTTGCTTCTAAAAAAGGATTGTGTATTTGATGATTCTGATCTGTTTGATGTAGGTGGTTCCCTTTACTTAGTAGTTCTGTTTTTGTGACTTTCTTTCTCGCAGTGTCAGTAATCCGAAATAAGGTTAAAAATTTCTTGCTGAGATAGATTAAGTCCTCATTTTGTTGCTGCCTCCGAAGGATGCCCCTGGACCTTGGGTTGTGTCCTGGGGTTTTCTTTTGCTATTGCTTCTACCCTGTGTGCCTCCAAAGGGTGCCCTTGGACTTTTGTGTGAGTCCTAGGGTTTCCCTTTTACTGTTGTATCTGAGACTTGATGTTTTGCTATTATTGTTCGAGTTGTTTCCTTATTTACCCGAGTTGTTTGGTAGTAACCCCATTTTTCTTTTTCTTACTGTAGGACTAGTTGACCATGTCTTCTGGAAAAAATATTGTCGAGACGTCTTCCAAGGTCCCCGAGGGTATGTCCGACTGGCTGGACTCCCTCGTCCTGATGTGTGTTTCCGTTATTAATTCTGAGTTCTGCGCGGAGTTTAGAAAACATCACCAAATCTATAGTAGTAGGGATCAAGAGAAGAACTACAAGTTGGCGGTGTCGAATTCTGACGAGAGGGTTTGCTTTCCTTCCCTAACCTAAGGGAAACGTCTTTTCTTTTATGCATACGATTATTTTTTAGCCAGATGAACATTACCCTACCTTTTACCTCTTTCGAGACTGACTTGTTGTGGTCATGTAATGTAGCTCCATCCCAACTTCATCATAACTCATGGGGTTTTATCAAGATTTTTCAATTGCTTTGCCAAGAGTTGGGTGTCAAACCTTCTCAAACTCTCTTCCTTTATCTTTTTGTTTTGACTAAGCCTGGTATCTCTTCAAAAAAGAAAGCTTCTTGGGTTTCCTTTCGATCTGCCCAAGGACATAAAGTGTTTGCTATGTATGACGAGTCTTTTAGGAACTTTAAGAATTACTTTTTTAAGGTCCGAGCTGTTGAGGGAGCTCGACCTTTTTTCTTAGAAGCAAATGATGAGCCTACCTTCCCCTTGTGTTGGCAAAAGGACGTTGTGGTGTCTCGATACTCGTGGGAGATGCTTGACAAGGTTGAGCAGGCTTTTGTGAGTGTTTTGGAAGATATTTGGGGGGAACCTCCCTATCTCGATACCAAGAAATTTCTGGGAGACCCTTCTCTTGTCCGAGCTGAGTTGGGTAGTGACCGACTTCCTTTTGCTCTGTTTTACTTTGTTTTTTGCTTTTTCTCCTTCCTATTTGTAACTTGTTTTTATTTTCTTTGGTTTGATTTTCAGAGATGGCAAAGACCAATGATTCCATGAAAGCCTTTAAGAAGGCGAAGAAGGCTACTACTGCCCAGAATATTTCGGCTAAGGCTGCGGGGAGGGATCTTCTCAGGTTCCTCCTAAGAAACTGATCTCGAACTCTACTGGACCGAGGAGGGTGATGCCAACACCTTAGGTCCATTTAGTTGATCCTCCCCAGACCTCTGCTGCTACTTCCTCTCCTATTGTTGGCCCTCCCCCAAAAAGACAGAGGACTGTCGAGCCTTTCAATTTGGATGCCTCCGACTTTCATGCTGTCGGATTTGTTGATCAACAAATTGCTCCTTATGGTGTCATGCCTACTGATGATGTATCCATTCTTCATCATTTAGATTTTCTCACTCGGAGTGGCGTTAAGATGGCGCGTATGGGGGCGGCTCTATACTGGACTGCTCAGGATCTTTCCATTCATGCAACAAAGGCTTTTATGGAGGAGGCCAAATCAGAGTTTGACCAGATCAAGGGTATAAAGGAGGAGCTCGAGGTGAAAGTGGCTAAATTGGAAAAAAGAGTTAGAGGGTGAGAAGACTCGGGCTACTGCCCTGGTGGCTTCTCTGAATTTAGCTGAGGATATGGCACTGAAGCATAAGGACAGCTATGTCACAACTTATGGGGAGATGGTGGATCTTAGGGAGAGTTTGGAGTCTGTCCGAGCTGACTATGCCGAGCTCCAGGGTCATCTTGTAGGCAGTGTGAATGCTGCTTTTGAGAATTTGAAGGATCAGGTTCGAGTTCTTGTGCCCGAGCTCGACCCTACCCTTTTTAGCTTGGACAACATTGTAAAAGATGGTAAGATTGTCCCTGATGACCCTGATGATGATGATGATGTCGTCCCTCCTCCAGTTTACTCTACCAAAGCCTCTGTTATTCCGCCTTCCTCAACTCCGGTAGTTGAAGTCGGTCAGCCGGAGTCTAATCCTGACGTCCAGATTCTGAACCAGGATGATGGGACGGTAGATGCAGTACCCCTTCAGACTCACCCTCCTTCTCCCCGAGATGCTGCTACTGGGAAGTCTTTGGATCCTTTATAATTTTTCTGATGTATTTGTGTATAGCCTGGCCTTGTGGGCTTTTCAACTTTTTATTTTGCAAGTTGTGATCTTGACTTCGGATACTCTAGTTGCTCATTTTAGCAACCTTATTTTGAAAAACAAAAATAGTTTCTCTAACTCTTGGGGTCGGCTTCAAGCGGCCTCTTGAGTTTGTTTATGATAACCATCTTGTTTCTTTGGGGTATGCTTGCCTGTAGCTTTCCTTAGCACTTTCCTGGAATCTTCAGAGTGTTGGAGTTTTGTGTTCTGACCTTTTTTGATTGCTTTTGTGCTTTGGAAAGCTTCCTGCCTTAGTTGAAGTGTCCTTTTTAAGGCTAGTTCTTTGTTTGAGTATTCTTTGATAAAATGCTTTGTAAATTGATTTTGGCGAGGTTGTGGTCTTTCGGGTCGAGTTGTCACCCTTTTGACGCGCGCCTTTTGTTGGTTGATTCTCTTAGTTGATATTTCTCGAGTTATTTCTAGTAACCCCTTGGGTTTACTTTTTATAACTTTGTCGCTTTTGGTCGCCTTAGGCTGACTTCTTCATGTCGATCCGCTCCAAGTTATTTTTAGTAATCCATTTTATTTGGACCTTGTCAGGTCTCTTTTTTATGGATTACTTTTTATAACTTTTATAGCTTTGTGGGCCGACTTCTTTATGTCGGTCCCTTTGGAAGTTATTTCTAGTAATCCGTTTTATTTGGACCTTGTCAGGTCTCTTTTTTTACAGACTACTTTTTATAACTTTTCGTAGCTTTAGTCCGACTTCTTCATGTCGGTCCCTTTGGAAGTTATTTCTAGTAATCCATTTTATTTGGACCTTGTCAAGTCTCTTTTTTACGGATTACTTTTTATAACTTTTCGTAGCTTTAGTCCGACTTCTTCATGTCGGTTCCTTTGGAAGTTATTTCTAGTAATCCGCTTTTTAGGGCTGGCCAGGCCTCTTTTTAGGGATTACTTTTTATAACTTTTTGTCGCTTTGATCTGGTCCGACTTCTTTTGCGTCGGTCCATTCCAAGTTATTTCTTAGCAATCCATTTTTGTTTCAGACCTCGTTAGGCCTCTATTCATGGATTGCTTTTTATAACTTCTTGCATTATTCTGTTTTTATCGCTTTTCATCGTTGCTGATTTTGTAGAATTTGATCCTCGCTTGGTCGATCTTTGATGAATTCGGTTTTCATTCTTTGTCGATCACGTCGGGCAGTGAATTTGGTTTTCACTTTAGCCGATCTGTAGCTTTATAATCGGACGATGAATTTTGCGTTTTCAGATTAATGTGTCTTGATAGAGAGATTTTATAGGAAATCTGAAAAACTTTATTTAAAATGGAAAATATGCGAAATATATACATGTGGGTGCTTACCCTAGGTAATTTTGTAGATCTTGGCTTGGTGCGTCATTAAAAAACCTTTTTTAGGAAAAAAGAGTGCACCTTTGTCCTAAGATCTTTTATTACCTTTTAACTATAATATCTTCTTAGGTTGCAGGCATGCCATGATCTTGGTAGCTCTCGGCCCTCAAGTTCGGACAC
The DNA here is from genome assembly GCF_000817695.3 of Arachis duranensis. Lineage (NCBI taxonomy): Eukaryota > Viridiplantae > Streptophyta > Magnoliopsida > Fabales > Fabaceae > Arachis > Arachis duranensis. The sequence goes on from NC_029780.3 coordinate 29,650,864, forward strand.
TTTGTAGTAACCTTTTCCCAGTACCTCTGTGATTTGGTAGGGTCCTTTCCAATTAGCTGCCAGCTTTCCCTCTCTGGGTCGACTTGTTCCGATATAATTTCGGATTAGGACGAGGTCATTGTTGGTGAAGCTTCGCTGCACTACCTTTCGATTGTATCTTAAGGCCATGCGGCGTTTTAGCGCTTCTTCTCTGATCCGAGCTCTTTCTCGGACTTCTGAGAGTAGATCAAGCTCTTCCCTTTGAAGTTGGGAGTTAGCTTCTTCGCTGTAGAGGATCGTTCTGGGAGATCCTTCTTCCACTTCTATCGGTATCATTGCCTCCATTCCATAAGCCAATCGGAAGGGTGATTCCTTTATGGTGAAGTGTGGAGTTGTCTGATATACCCATAGGACTTGTAGGAGCTCTTCGGCCCAGGCTCCCTTTGCGTCCTGCAGCCTCCGTTTTAACCCAGCTAGTATAACTTTATTGGTAGCTTTTCTTGTCCGTTAGCCTGTGGGTGTTCTATGGATGTGAATTGGTGCTTTATCTTTAGGTCGGCTACCAGCTTTTTAAAGCCTGCATCTGTGAATTGGGTGTTGTTCCGAGGGTTACCTGAAACTGTAGGTCGATCTCGGATGAGATTTTCTGCACTGATCAGAGATGACGTGTTCGACTTGTGCGTGGCAACCGGAGCTTGTTGAGTCCGACTTGTTGGACTGGCAATGCTGCTGATCCTTCGTCACCGGTGGGTGGTGGTACATGCAAGGGATTCCGATGCTTAAGTTAGCAAGGGTATTAAGCAGGTTTTTAGTAGAATCAGAGTATGAGTTATACCTGGGTGCTCCAGCATATTTATAATAGCGTGGAGTGACCTTCTTAGATATGATAAGTTAGTTATCTTATCTTATCTTTATCTTTTGAGTGAGGTCATCTTATCTTCAAGGGAACCGCCCTTCTCCCTGTAGGCTTGGACTGCCTTGGGCGTTGGTGCGCGATCCTCCATTTGGGCCCTTCTTTGGGCTTTCCTGGTGACTTAGCCGAGCTCTTTGAGAAGAGGTCGGATTGTCCTGACCTGAAGAGGTCGGTCGCTTTGTCTGTAGAACATCCCGGGTCGGACAGCTCGACCCTGGGTATGAACAGTGCCCCTGCTCGAGCTCGGTCTTTCTCTTGAGGTTGAGTCTTAGTCTAAGGACTTCGATCCTTCTTGGATGAAGCCAAACTTGAGCATTTTGTCGACTTCTTCTTTGTAGGGTGTTCTTCTTTCTTTTGAATGTGAAATGTTTTGTTTCTTAAAAGCGCGCGCTCTTGTATTAGCGCTCTAGCTTTGGAAATGTGCGAGGGTTCAATACCCTCATTAATTGGTTTTTAATGCCTCATTTCTCTTGGTTCTTTTATTTTGAATTTTGTATCCAAGAGACGATTTTCTCTTTTCTGTAACTTCCCCTCTTTTTCTCTGCTTTTGTCCTGGATTTTTGTTTTTTCTCTGTGACGCTTTGTCTTGGTATTTTGTTGGTGCTCTGCTTCGAGGGATGATTTTCATCGCTCTGCTCCGCCTTTCAGCTTTTTCTTCAGGGCTTTTCTCCTTTCTCCAGGTTGGTTCTACTTTCTACTTCTTTACTTCTTTCATCACTTTTTCCTTTGATCCTTTGGTAAAGCTTTGATTTTGTTTGAATGCATGCTGGAAAGTTTGATCCTTTTCATGTCGTTACGTTTGGTTGCTATGATGCATGTTTCTGGTATTCCTCCTAATGATTAGGGTTTCCTAAGGCTTTGCATGTTTTATTGTCCTTGCTGTTGCTTTTTGGGATAATGGCTTCAGCTTCGTTTAATTCTTCAAAAAAAAGGTTTCATCTTTGATGTCTGTTTGGCATTTTTTGTCGTTTGTTTGAGATGCTATTTTGTTGCTCCTTTGACGACTTTGTTAAAAAAAGGGTGTTGCTTTCTTTGTTGGGAGATGGTGTGGGTCTTCACTCTGTTATTGCCTCCAAAGGATGCCCCTGGTCCTTGGGTTGTGTCCTGGGATTTTCCTTTTTACTGCTGAGTCTGCAATCTGCTGTTTTATTTTTGCTGTCCGAGTTGTTTGTCTGATCTTGAGTAATTTTAGTAATCTGTCTTTTCTTTGATTGTTGGATTAGTTGGCCATGTTTTCTCGCAAAAATATTGTAGAGATGTCCTCTAAAGTTCCTGAAGGGATGTCCGATTGGCTGGACTCCATTGTCTTAATGTGTGTTTCTGTGGTGGATGCTGAGTTTTGTGTAGAGCTGAGAAAACATCATAGGGTTTCTGGTAGCGGTGCCCAGGAGAGGGATTATGAGCTTATAGCGCCTGACTCTGATGAGAGGATTTGTTTTCCAACCTCGGTCGAGGGGGAACGTCCCTTCTTCTATGCCTATGAATATTTCTTCAGCCAGTTGAACATTACTTTTCCCTTTACTGCTTTTGAGACCGACTTGTTGTGGTCGTGTAACGTTGCCCCATTCCAGCTCCATCCGAATTCCTGGGGCTTTATCAAGATCTTTCAGTTGCTTTGTCACGAATTAGGCATCAAACCTTCTCAGACTCTCTTTCTTTATCTCTTCGTTTCGGCCAAGCCTGGGATTTCTTCCAAAAAGAAAGCTTCTTGGGTTTCTTTTAGATCTGCCCAGAGACATAAAGTTTTTGTCATGTATGATGAGTCCTTTAAGGACTTTAAGAACTATTTCTTTAAAGTTCGAGCTGTTGAGGGGGCCGCCCCTTTTTTCTTGGCGAGAATGATAAGCCTGTTTTTCCTCTGAAATGGCAAAAGAATGTGACAGTGTCTCGTTATACATGGGAGATGCTTGACGAGGTTGAGCGGGATTTTGTAATTGTTCTAGAGGATATATGGGGGAACCTCCCTACCTTGATACCAAAAGGTTTTTGGGGGACCCATCCCTGGTCCGAACTGCATTGGGTACTGTCTGACTGGTTTTTACCCTTGTTTTTAGCTTTGCTTCCTCTTATTTTGTGTTTGTAACCCATTACCGTGGTTGATTCTGTTTTTCAGAGATGTCTAAAAATAATGACTCCATGAGGGCCTTCAAAAAGGCAAAGAAGGCTGCCGCTGCTCAAAACATATCGGCCAAAGTGGCAGGAGAGGGGTCTTCTCTGGTTCAGGTGAAGCCGCCTGTGCCGAGTTCACCTGGGCCGAGGAGGGTGATCCCTACTCCCCGGGTTCATCTGGCTGACCCTCCACAAACTTCAGCTGCTGCTTCTGGCACTCCTCCTCTGAAAAAGCAAAAAACATCTGAGCCATTTAACCTTGATGCCCCTGATTTTGATGCCGTCGAGTTTGTCGACCAGCAAATTGCCCCCTATGGTGGTCTTTCAATGGATGATGTGTCCATTCTTCATCACCTAGAGTTCATAACTAGGAGTAGTGTGAAGATGGATCATATGGGTGCGGCTCTTTTTTGAACTGCTTAGGGTATCCCATTTCACGCTACAAAATCTTTTATGGAGGAAGCTAAGTCGGAGTTTGATCAGACCAAGAGTTTGAAGGAGGAGCTGGAGGTGAAGTTGGCGAAGGTGGAGAAAGAACTAGAGGGTGAAAAGGTGAGCTCTGTAGCCTTGGCGGCTTCTGTGAAGTTGGCTGAAGACACAGTGTTGAAGCACAAGGAGAGCTATGTTTCGGCCTATAGAGAAGTGGTGCGTCTCAGGAGTGATTTGGAGACTACCCGCGATGATTATACCGAGCTCCAGGGTCACCTTGTGGGCAGCGTGACTGATAAACCCCATTTTTAGGATTTATCTTGTGTTGAATTTAGAGTATTTTGCTAATCTTTTCTCACATTTAGCCAATGAATTAGCATGATTTTGTGATCTCTCCTGTATTTGTGCTTGAATGTAAAAACATGCTTTCTAGGCCTCTAGTTTGATAATTTTAATTCTCTCTTGATTCCATAAGGTGCCTTGATGTGTTTGCTAGTAATCTCAGGATGAAATAGGCTTGGAATGGATCAAAGGAGCAAGGAAGGAAGCATGCAAGTGGAGAGAAGCATAAAAAGCCAAAGAATTGATCCCGGCCAAGGACACGCACGCTGATGAGCGGATAATTTGTACGCTTTTTGGCACTGTTTTTAGTATGTTTTTAGTATGTTTTAGTCAGTTTTTATTATATTTTTATTAGTTTTTATTTAAAATTCACTTTTCTGGACTTTACTATGAGTTTGTGTGTTTTTCTATGATTTCAGGTATTTTCTGGCTGAAATTGAGGGACCTGAGCAAAAATCTGATTTAGATGCTGAAAAGGACTGCAGATGCTGTTGGATTCTGACCTCCCTGCACTCGAAGTGGATATTATGGAGCTACAGAAGCCCAATTGGCACGCTCTCAATTGCGTTGGAAAGTAGATACCCTGTACTTTCCAGCAATATATAATAGTCCATACTTTGCCCGAGATTTGATGGCCCAAACTGGCGTTCCAAATCAGCTTAAAAATTCCTGGTGTTTAACGCCGGAACTGGCACAAAAGCTGGAGTTAAACGCCCAAACTGGCACAAAAGCTGGCGTTTAACTCCAAGAAAAGTCTCTACACAAAAATGCTTCAATGCTCAGCCCAAGCACACACCAAGTGGGCCCGGAAGTGGATTTATACGTCATTTACTCATTTTTGTAAACCCTAGGCTACTAGTTCTCTATAAATAGGACCTTTTGCTATTGTATTTTCATCTTTGGACGTCTAGTTCTTAGATCATCTTTAGACGTCTAATTCTTAGATCATCTTGATAGCTATCTTCGAGTAGTCTTATGCTATCTTAGATCATGGGGCTGGCCTCTCGGCCATGCCTGAACCTTGTTCTTATGTATTTTCAATGGTGGAGTTTCTACACACCATAGATTAAGGTGTGGAGCTCTGCTGTACCTCGAGTATTAATGCAATTACTATTGTTCTTCTATTCAATTCAACTTATTCTTGTTCTAAGATATTCATTCGCACTCAAGAACTTGATGAATGTGATGATTATGTGACGCTCATCATCATTCTCACTTATGAACGCATGCCTGACAACCACTTCCGTTCTACAAGCAAACAGGGCTTGAATGTTTATCTCTTGGATTCCTTAATTAGAATCTTCGTGGTATAAGCTAGAATTGATGGCGGCATTCTTGAGAATCCGGAAAGTGTAAACCTTGTCTGTGGTATTCCGAGTAGGATTCAAGGATTGAATGATTGTGATGAGCTTCAAACTCGCGATTGTGGGGCGTTAGTGACAGACGCAAAAGAATCACTGGATTCTATTCTGACATCATCGAGAACCGACAGCTGATTAGCCGTGCTGTGACAGAGCGCGTTAAACATTTTCACTGAGAGGACGGGACTGTAGCCATTGACAACGGTGATGGCCAACATACAGCTTGTCATGGAAAGGAGTAAGAAGGATTGGATGAAGACAGTAGGAAAGCAGAGAGAGTGAAGGGACAAAGCATCTCCATACGCTTATTTGAAATTCTCACCAATGAATTACATAAGTATCTCTATCTTTATTTTATGTCTTATGTATCTTTTAATTATCAATCCTCCATAACCATTTGAATCCGCCTGACTGAGATTTACAAGATGACCATAGCTTGCTTCATACCAACAATCTCCGTGGGATCGACCTTTACTCGCGTAAGGTTTATTACTTGGACGACCCAGTGCACTTGTTGGTTAGTTGTGCGAAGTTGTGATAAAGAGCTGAGATTGCAATTGAGCGTACCATGTTGATGGCGCCATTGATGATCACAATTTCGTGCACCACACGCGCACAAGGCGCTCGTGCACACCTTGCAAAATCGGCCAGGGACGCGTACGTGTACCGTACGCATACGCGTCATAGTGCGCACGTGATTCTTTTAATGCAACTCGTGCCTGGCGATTTTGGAGGGTTTTCTGAACCCAGTTACAACTAATTTTGGCGCCAAAGTGCTTTAAAGGACCAAGGATTGAAGGGGGAAAGGGCATTCTATCATCTTTCATTCATTTGTATCTTACACACTCATTAGGATTAGGATTAGTTAGTTTTAGAGAGAGAAGCTCTCACTTCTCTCTAGAATTAGGATTAGGTTTAGGTTAATCTCTCCTCTTAGATCTAGGATTAATTCATGCTTTGATTTACTTTTCTTTTATCAATTCTTGTTCCTCTCTTCTTCCTCTCTCTAGTTTTGTACTTTAATCCTTGTAATTCTTCACTTTGTTGTGGATATACTCTTGTTCTCTTTGTTTTCTTCTAATAATGCAATCTGAGGTTATAATTGTGATTTCCTTGATTGTTGTTGTTAATTCTTTGCATTCAATTGTTGTTAAAACTCATTCTTGTTGTGATTTACTATGTTTTTCTTTTGCACCTTCCATGTGTTTGATGAAATGCTTGGAAGGATGTTAGAGTAGAATTTTTTGTTCTTGGCTTGGGAAGGTAACTTAGGAATTCTTGAGTTACTAATATCCAAGTGATTGATAGTTGATAGCCATTGACTCTAGCCTTCATTAATTCAATTAGTGGAAACTAGGATTTATGGACTTGGATCAATACAACTCACTTGACTTTCCTTTACTATTAGTTAGAGAATGACTTAGTGGGATTGATCCTTGCAATTATCATAATTGTGGTTAGTGATAATGATAGAGGTCCTTGATCATCAAACCTTGCCAAGACTGTTTGTTAATAAGATTTCATTACCATTTACTTTTCATGTTTCTCATCCAAAACCCCAAAATAAACAAGTCCGTAACCAATAACAAGAACACTACCCTGCAAGTCCTTTGAGAGACGACCCGAGGTTTAAATACTTTGGTTTATAGATTTTAGGGGTTTGTACTTGTGACAAACAAATTTTTGTATGAAAGGATTATTGTTGGTTTAGAGACTATACTTTACAACGAGACTTCATTGGTGAAATTCTAAACCATCAAAAACCCATTCATCAAAATGGCGCCGTTGCCGGGGACTTGCAATGGTGTTATGTTATTGGTTATTATATATATGTGAATAGTGTAAATAGGTTTGTTAATTGTTTGACTACTAGTTTAGTTAGTTTTATTTTGTCCTTCCATAATGAATTCTCACTTTGGCTATGGGTTTGGCTCTAATTGTGTTGTAGGAAATATGAACTTCAATGATAACATGTACCGAGGATGGAATCAACAAAGATGGGAGGAGCCCCAAGGAATTGATCACTCCTATTGGCAACAACCTCCGGACACTTATAGGTATAATTTCCATCCTAATGCATGCCAATTCAATGGTTATGATGACTCCTTTTGTGATAATCCACCATATGCCTATGAATCTTATCCTCAACATGATGCTCAACCATACTCACAAGCCCCTTCCTACCAAGTACCTTTATGTGACCCTTATCCATCATATAACCAATCGCCCGTACCACATCCTTGTGATCATTATGAGCAAGAACTCTTAGAACCACCACAACCCTATCAAGATTACTACTAAGAACCACCTCAATGCACACCTTCTCCAAAGTTTTACCAAGAGGAACCACCTTCCTACCATGAACCCTCTCTCCAAAATAATGAACCTTCCTACTCGCCCCAAGCCCCAATAGACGATTCTCTCACTTTGTTACTCCAAGGACAAGAAGCCATGAAGCGGGATACACTTGACTTTGTGACCAACTTGACCAAGGTAGTGCACACTTTAGCCCACCAATGTTTGAATACTCAAGTTGTTTCCATAGCCCCATGTGAAAAGCCAAAGGAAGAGCAAAGCATGAAGAAGATATCGGAGAATCCAGTGAAAAAGGAAGAATCGGTAGTAGTAGTAGAGCAATTAGAGAAGCCTACGGTTATTGAAACAAAGGAGGAAGTGGTCCAAGATTTAAGAGATGTGGAACCGCCATGTGAATCTCAACAACCTCCGGAGCATATCAAGATTGAAGAAGATGATAAGGTTGATCAAGAGATAGATTCAATCATGGAGGAATTTCTATCTACAATTGAATTTCTCCCTATTGGACATGGAGTTGGAATAATAGAAGAGTGTGCACAATCTCCCATACTCTTGGTGAACAACAAAGAAGAGAATGAATCGAAAGAGAGCTACCAAGGAGAAAAAGTTGGCATGGTGTACATTGAAATTGAAGAATATGAAGAGGCTGATCAAGAGATGGATTTATTCATCAATAAATTCCTATCCAAAATTGAATCACCTCCCATTGGGTAAGAAATCGAAATTCTTAAAGACAACACCAAGCCAAGTGATAAAAGGGAAAAGGTTGAAGAAATTTGTCAAGAGGTGGAAGCAACAAAAGAAGAGCATAAGAAAATAGATCTTGCCTTGTCTAAGTGTGGGAAGGCTCTCCTTCCCAAGTCACCATCCTACACAACATTCAAGTGGGTAAAATTCTTATCTTCAAACTCTACTTTCTCACTTGAATATGGTTTGATTGAAACGGATGGACAACTTAGAGCTCTTTGTAGAATTAAAAGTAAGAACGAGTTGTGTAGTGGTTGGAAATTTGGTATTAGGCTCGTTAAGGTCAATGTCCTAAGGTATGGGGACTATGATTGGAAGAATACCACTTTGTATAGGTCTAGAAGGAAAGCTTGGTGTGCTAAAGAGAATTCTATGTGTCAACCACCCGGTAAGAAAAAGTATGAAGATCAAATTGAAGACGGGTGCGAAAATAAGATATGGGATCCCGGATCGAAGAATGAAGACCAATTAGGGGAATTCATATCTTGGGTTGAACTTTGCCCAAGCTTGATGAAGACAGTTGGAAATTCTATCAACCAGTTGAGAAGTAAAGATCCTTGGAGATTCAAGGATGAGTACAAGCATAAGCCGCCATGACAATGAGCTTCCCAAATGTCCAACTTAAGGACTTTAACTAAATGTGCTAGGTGGGAGACACCCCACCATGGTATACTCTTTCCACTCTATTGTAGATTTCATTAATAAGTGATTTGAGTTACCATTGTAGGTAGTTCCCCATTTCATTTTAGTTGCTTTAATAAATTGAATGTTAGCATTTTGACATGTATGTTGTGCTTATTAGTAGATGAATAAATCCTAAAATCAAATTGCATTTTTGTGAATTGTATGATTTTTGATTGAATAAAGAGTTGTAGGCATTATAGGGAGCTCTTGGGTATTTTTCTGCGTTTTTTTTAAAAAGAGGGGGAATGGCGCGCGCGCACGTTGTCTGCGAACGCGTCCATGAGCGGATGCAGCCCCATATATCTTCCAGAGAGTTGGGCCTCTCTTGTGCGAGCGTTAGGCTTTAGCCCAACTCACCTCACGCGAGCGCGCACATCACGCCTGCGCGCCACTAGACTAAATGGCAATGCACGCGGACGCACGCTTTATGCGTACGCATCCTTAAGCGGCTGGTACCAGCCCATACATTTTCCAGAGAGTTGTGCTGGCGCTGGGCCAGCACCAAGCCTTCAGCCCAACTCGTTGCACGCAGACGCGTGCACTACGCGCTGTCACGGCCTTGGACACACTCCAACGCTACCGTGCCGGCACTCGGACTTACTCAACCTCTTGAGTTAAGACCAAGTCAGCCTAACCCTTAATACTTAGCAAGAAAGCTAAGAACACAAGAGAACACAAGAGAAAGGAAGCTTTGGTGGAAAGAACACTTTATTGCTCAAGTGTTTGTTACAAATGATTCACACACCCCAAACTCTAACTCTCACCCCTATTTATAGCCATCCACCTCCTCAATGGATGGTTAGGATTAAATCTAATCAACGGTCCAGATTAATCATCCAGAACCTTCTTTACAAATATCTATCCTACCACAACTCTCTAAATGTTTCTAGATTATTCCATACCACTTTTTATACTTCTATATACATCTATACTCTTCTAGAATACTCTATGACCTTCCAGAGTCTTCTAGAACCTTCTAGAGTATTTTGGAACCTTCTAGGACATTCTAGAACATTCCGGAACCATCTAGAGTATTCTCAAACACTCCAGAAAACTATACAAACACTGTTAAATCTAACCTTCTAAAATTTTATGTGACATTCTCCCCCACCTAATGCGCAGATGTCCTCGTCGCGTTCTGTTCATGATAGCGCTCTATGTGTTCTTGGAATTGCCACAGATCTTCACGAGCTTCCCAACTAGCTTCAGTTATTGGAAGTCCTTTCCACTTGATCAAGTATTGGATACTTGGTGGTACTCCTCTTCGTCGCACGACGCGATTAGCTAAGATCTCTTCGATTTCTTTATCAAAGGATCTAATCACCACAGGCGGAGCACGACTCGAATCCCCTCTACTCGGTTCATCTTGGTCTTCGTGATATGGTTTAAGCATACTCATATGGAAGACCGGGTGAATCTTTATAGAGGGAGAAAGTTGTACTTTGTAAGCAACCTCCCCAACACGTCCAATGATCTCAAATGGCCCTTCGTATTTGCGGATTAAGCCCTTATGAACCTTGCGAAAGGCTTTGAATTGTTTTGGAAGAAGTTTGATCATTACCTTGTCTCCCACTTGATAGCTTGCATGCCTCCTCTTCTTATCTGCCCATTTCTTCATCCTCTTGGCAGCTTTGTCGAGGTAAGAACGAGTGACATCTGCTTGTTCTTCCCATGACTTAATCATATGATAAGCTCCAGGGCTCTTCCCTGAGTAAGAAGAAGAAAGAGAGTGAGGTGTAAGCGGCTGTTGTCCAGTCACAATCTCGAATGGGCTCTTCCCTGTAGACTCACTCCTTTGCAGATTGTATGAGAATTGAGCAATGTCTAGGAGTTTTGTCCAATCCTTCTGATTAGCGCTTACAAAATGCCTCAAGTAAAACTCAAGTAAAGCATTCACTCTCTCAGTCTGCCCATCGGTTTGAGGATGGAAGCTTGTTGAGAAATGAAGCTCCGACCCAAGGAGTTTGAACAGCTCTGTCCATAGTCGTCCTGTGAAGCGTAGATCTCGATCACTAATGATGCTCTTAGGCAATCCCCAGTACTTCACCACATTCTTGAAGAATAGTCGTGCTGCTTCTTCTGCAGTACAGTCAGTAGGGGCAGGTATAAAGGTAGCATACTTCGAAAATCGATCCACTGCCACGAGAATAGATCCAAACCCCTCAGACTTTGGTAAGGCAGAGATGAAATCTAGAGAGACACTTTCCCACGGTCACTCTGATGGAGGCAGAGGTTCCAACAACCCGCTTGGTGTCTTGTTTTCAATCTTATCTTGTTGGCACACAAGACAAGTCTTCACATAGCTCTCCACTTCATCTCTCATTTGAGGCCAATAATAAGAAGATTCAATGAGAGCTAAGGTCCTTCGCTGACCTTGGTGACCAGCCCACTTGGTGTCGTGGCATTCTCTTACCAACTTCCTTCTCAGATTTTCCCATTTAGGAACGTATAGCCTTCTCCCTTTTGTGTAGAGAAGGTCGTTTTCTAACCAAAATCTTTTGGTCTTACCTTCTCTAGCCAACTCCACCAACTTCTTGGCTAATGGATCGTGATGCAACCCTTCCTTGATGGTATGCACAATATCTCCTTCAACCATAGAAATGGACCCCATCCTGCATGGTTTTGAGATAGGCGGTTTCGCTCCTAACTCCAATTCAATGTTGTTATCCATCTTTCTTCTAGGTGGTAACTGCTTTGGCAACTCGAGAGGTATCACATCCTTATTTTCTTCAAGGACTTCCTTGATTTTATAGGGAACATCTTCTCCTTTGGCTGTTGACACCTCTTGTAGTAAAGCCAAAGACATCATCTCCTCCTTCTTGAAACCTTTCTTGAGTTGCATGGTCGAGAGCATCGAGATTCCTCCCGCCTTTGAGATTGCAGGGACCATGCATGGAGACCCTTTCTCCATGACGCATACTACGTCGTAGTATGGCATAGGTATTATATTTGCTTTCCTTTGTAAATCGAGTCCGATGACTATTTTAAAATCGTCCATGGGTGCTACTGAGAAATCCACAAATCCCTTCCAAGAACCAAGAGTCATCTTAACTCTTTTGGTACTCCCTTAAGGGGTTCAACTTTGGTATTCATGGGTTTGAACTTGCCATTCTTTTCGGTGATCTTCAACCCAAGCCTCTTTGCTTCATCAGGCGTGATGAAGTTGTGTGTAGCACCAGTGTCGATCATAGCCATGACGGGTTTTTCATTGATAAAGGCTTTGACATACATCAAGCCTTTCTTTTCTGCAGTGCTTGCCTCTTTGGTCTTCACAGCATTTATGTGTTGGATAGATCCAACATACTCAGTTACTTGAGTTTGAGCTTCTCGTTCCTCGGCGATAGATGCCAGAGTCCCTAGCTTGGGACAGTCCTTCATTTGGTGTGGTCCCTTGCACACGAAGCATCCTCCTTTGGGCACGAAAGCCTTCTTCTTTTCTTCGTACTCTTTCTTTGAAGAGTATTTTCCTTCCTTTTTGGTTGAGAAACTCTTCCCCTTGTCTCCCCCACCTTTAGCAGAACTAGGCTTGGAGGAAGACTTGGGTTTAGAGTCTCCCCTATGATACTCAGTGAGTGATTCGGCTACCACGATGGCCTCATCGACATCCTTAACATTCCTTCTTTGTAGTTCTTGCTTTGCCCAAGGTTGGAGTCCATCAATGAAGAAGAACAATGCATCCTCTGATGCTAAGTTGGGGATTTGAAGCATGAGAGTAGTAAACTCCTTTATGTAGTCGCTAATCGTACTCTTGTGCTTCAACTCCCTCAACTTCTTCCTTGCTTCATAAACCACATTCTCAGGGAAGAATTGTCTTTTCAACTCCCTTTTGAAATCTTCCCGTGTGGTTATATTGCAAGTACCCTTCTCTATATCTACATTCTTTCTCCTCCACCACAAAGTAGCATTATCAGAAAGATAGAGAGCTGCAGTGCGTACCTTTATTGCTTCTTCGACCACCCCTTGGCCTTCGAAGTACCTCTCCATTTGCCATAGGAAGTTCTCCACCTCGCGAGCGTCCCTTACACCCTTGAACTCCTTTGGCTTGGGAGATCAATCTCTGTCGTCTCCCTTATAATGGTTGGTCGAGATTTCGCCTCCTCGAACCAAACTCGAACTTCCTCAAATAACTTCAAGGAATTCTCAAGCTTCTCTTCGATTTAGAGCATGCTTTCTTTGAAAGCATCTAGTTCTCCTAACACGTGAGCCTCGAGGGTCTCCTTGTCATGTTCTATCCTTTGGAACCGCTCATCCATAGAGGATAGAACATTTTCCAACATAGAAACTCTTTCTTCTAAGAAGTTAGAGTCCTTACCTCTAGGCTCACTTGAAGAACGTACCATCTTGCCTCCCCATTGAGAAGGAATAGTATCCCTTCCCCTTTGTGACTCAACATGCTCCATGGTGATATTTGAAGCCATACCCACAAACCACTTGTGCTTCCTCTCGAACCTTGCTCGGATACCAAGTTGTCACGGCCTTGGACACACTCCAACGCTACCGTGCCGGCACTCGGACTTACTCAACCTCTTGAGCTAAGACCAAGTCAGCCTAACCCTCAATACTTAGCAAGAAAGCTAAGAACACAAGAGAACACAAGAGAAAGGAAGCTTTGGTGGAAAGAACACTTTATTGCTCAAGTGTTTGTTACAAATGATTCACACACCCCAAACTCTAACTCTCACCCCTATTTATAGCCATCCACCTCCTCAATGGATGGTTAGGATTAAATCTAATCAACGGTCCAGATTAATCATCCAGAACCTTCTTTACAAATATCTATCCTACCACAACTCTCTAAATGTTTCTAGATTATTCCATACCACTCTTTATACTTCTATATACATCTATACTCTTCTAGAATACTCTATGACCTTCCAGAGTCTTCTAGAACCTTCTAGAGTATTTTGGAACCTTCTAGGACATTCTAGAACATTCCGGAACCATCTAGAGTATTCTCAAACACTCCAGAAAACTATACAAACACTGTTAAATCTAACCTTCTAAAATTTTCTGTGACAGCGCGCTTACCCTTGGTAATTTTTCCAGTCACGCATAAGCGCACGAGGTGCTCCCGCGTCTATCATTAAGTCCATCAATGCACGCAGACGCGCGCTGTGCGCGCCCGCGTCGATTCAAAAACAGGGATAACCCTAGGGCGCGATGGATACTTGCGCAGACGCACCCCTCAACCCCTCTCCTCTCCAACGTCTCTCCTTCCCCTCTCTTCTTCCCTGTCACACTCCGACCACCACACTGGCGACGACCGCCACCGCAACCTCTAACCATCACCCTCATTTCTTCCCTCTCTTGTTCACACGCACACTCTCTCTCTCACCCATCCCCCTCTCTCTCACTACCACCGTCCAGTGCCGTTGAGCGCCGCCGCAGCCACCGGTGAACCCATCCCTCCTCACTTCTTTCATTCTTCTTCCATCTCCCACACCTCTCACCCAGTTCATTTTTTCCGTCTCTTTCCTTCTACTCCACCACTGTGCGCACCACCTTCCTGCCTGCGCCACCGTGGGTTCCCGCCCCCATCATCCTAGGCGGCAGTTCTGCTTCTGATTCGGCCACCCCTACTGCCTACCCAGTTCCAATCCCCATCTCTACCCTGCATTCCAGATTACTAGCCTCTGCTCCAACTCTACTCTATTTCCTTAGTTTATTTCTGTTGTTAGTTAGTGTTAGCTCTTGTTAGTTACTTAGAATTTGAATTTTGATTGTTAGGATAGATAAAAATTTCTGCTGTTAGGTAGTTAGGTTCTGGATAGAGGATTCTAGGCCTAATAATTACGCCGTATTTGTTTACCTAATTGTGCACATATTGATTGCTTGGTGAGCAGTGTTTATTATTTTGCTATGATGCATTCTTCAAACTTTGTTGCCTGCTGCTTTTCACATTTTCTGCTTCTGTTGCTGTTGCTTGGTTTTATTCATTTCATTGATCATCATGAATATTGCTTTTTGCTGCTATTTGGCTATGTTTCTTGCTTCCTTGGTTTCTTATGGCTTCCCTGCTGTTATTTGCTACTCAAAAACATCCGAATTACTACCGGAATGCTGCTCAATTTTCAAGACATTGTTTTGCTTTTAAACTTTGGTGGGCTTAGCTCTACTTGAGTTACCTTTGAATGAGGTTCTTCCTGAATACATGGCTTTCCAACCAATGGGATTTCCAATTGTGTTGTTTGTGCTTCACTGCTTGCTTCTTGCATCAGTGCTTCATTATGCTCTTCTCTTGATTCTTTGTTTTCTTGACTTGCTTCTTGCCATTATTTGAAGACATTGAAGGTGAGTTGTTCATCATGTATCCTTAAGATTAGCTCTCCCCGTTCCATATCTATAAGTGCCCTAGTAGTGGCTAAGAATGGCCTCCCTAAGATGATTGGATGGAGATGACTTTCTTTCATCTCTAGGATAACAAAGTCTATGGAAAGATAGTAGCTCCCAACCTTCACCAGCACATTTTCAACTACTCCTATTGCCTATTTTTGAGTTTTGTCAGCCAATCTGATAATTACATCAGTAGGAGTTAGTTCATTGATTTGGAGCTTCTTCATCAGGGAGAGGGGCATTAAGTTGATGCTTGCTCCCAAGTCACAAAGCCCTTTGTCAATCTTTGTTTCGCCTATAGCACAAGGTAGGTGGAAGCTCCCTGGGTCTTTTCTTTTTATAGGTAACTGTGGTTGGATGAGAGCACTGCACTCCTTGTTCATCAGTATTATTTGCCCACCTTTCAATGAGCTCTTTCTGGTCAGCAGCTCTTTTATGTACTTAATGTATGCAGGCATCTGTTGGAGAACTTTAATGAATGGTCTGTTCACATGAAGAGATGCAAACATATCAAGGAACCTTGAGTATATTCTTCTTGCTTCACCACCTTTGAGTATTTGGGGAAAGGGTGCATATGGGTTCAGACCCTCTTCTTTTAGCTTCTCCTTCTGTGGAGGGTTGGATTCCTGATTTCTTTCCTCATGCTTATCTTCTGGACTATCTTAAGGATGTTTTGCTTGTGTGATTGCTTCCTCCACACTCACTTCGTCACTGATGGTGATCACTTTGCACTCTTCACATCTTACTTTCTTAGCTTCTCCTCTGGGGTTATTCTCTGTGTCACTTGGGAAGCTGTCAGTGGACTTAGGAATTTGCTGGGATAGATACCCTACTTGGGATTCCAGTCTTTTGATGGTATCTCCTTGGTTCTTGATGTTGGTTCGCACTTCATCCTTGAATGCTTTGTTGTCCTGGACTTCCTTGCATAAACCTTCAAGTAAGGTTTCAATCCTAGAGAGCCTATCCTCAGGGTATGATGGTGGGTTTGGGTTATAAGGGTGAGGGTGATCATGCTGGTTTTAGTATGGGTATTGATGAGTGTGGTTAGGTGGTTGTTGATATGGTCTTTGTGATGATTGTTGGTGGATAGCATGGTTGTTAGGATTGTGATTTTGACGTCTCTGGTCTTGGCCTTGGTCTTGTTGGTTTCCCCACCCAAAGTTGGGGTGGTTCTTCCATCCTGGATTGTAAGTTTTGGAGTATGAATCATAATTTTGCCTTGGTGAGTTACCAACATAGTTGGCTTGCTCCTATTCACCTCATTCCTCTGTGTTTACTCCTTCTTGGGTTGATGATTGTGTGGTGACTGCTGCAACTTGATTATTCTCCATTTGCTTTGTAAGGTCATCTAGTTGCTTAGCAATCATCTTGTTTTGAGCTAGTAGTGCATCAACATGGTTCAGTTCCATTACACCTCGAGTGTTGCTCCTCTCAGAAGCATAGAAGTAGTCATTCTCAGCTATAGTCTCAATGACATCTATGGCTTCTTCAATGGTCTTCTTCTTGTTCAAAGATCCTCCGGATGAGTGGTCCACTGCATTCTTCGATTCATACGAGAGTCCCTCATTGAAAATATGCAGCTGTACCCATTCATTGAACATGTTTGGTGGGCACCTTCTTGTCAAATCCTTAAACCTCTCCCATGCTTCGTAGAGAGTCTCACCATCTTGTTTCCTGAAAGTTTGTACCTCAGCTCTTAGCTTGTTGATCCTTTGAGGGGGTAGAACGTTGCCAAGAATTTATTTACCACATCTTCCCATGTTGTTAAACTCTCCTTTGGGAAAGACTCCAACCATTTAGATGCCTTGTCCCTAAGTGAAAAGGGGAACAAAAGCAATCTGTAAACATCTAGGTGGACACCATTGGACTTCACAGTGTCACATATTCTTAGGAAGGTGGTTAAATGTTGATTTGGGTCTTCTTGGGCACTTCCTCCGAATGAGCAGTTGTTCTGCACAAGCGTGATGAGTTGGGGTTTTAATTCAAAGTTGTTAGCATGTATGGTTAGTTTTTGGATGCTGCTTCCACAGTTGCCCGGGTCTGGATTGATGTAGGAACCCAGAACCCTTCTTCCTGGCTCAGCATGATTTACATGACCATCTCTGGCATGATTATGAGCTTCTCCTTCATGGTTATCCTCCATGATTGTTTCAAAGAATTCCTCCTCTTCCTCTGCTCCAACAACTCTTTTGCCTCTTGCTTCCCTCCTTTTTCTAAAGAGGGTCCTCTCAGGTTCGGAATCAAAGGATGTTGAAGCTCCACTTCTTCTACCTGTCATACAACTAGCACAGCTCACAGCAAGAAAGAAATTGCAGAATTTATAATGGTTAAAGTGGTTGTTAGTGTGAGTGGTGTAAATTGTCAAACACTTAGTGGGTTAGTGAATAGAATTATAAATAATGCAGGAAAATAAAAGGGGAGACAAGGAAAGGGAAGAAGCTACTGCAACTAAAAATAGACAGCTAAACAAAATGAACAAAAAGAAAAAAATGCTTAATCTAGTGATCTTCCAACTTAATCATTGTTGATTCAAAATCAATCCCCGGCAACGGCGCCATAAACTTGATGCATGGGAATTTGTCTCTCAACAAATCTCCTTCGGCAAGTATACCGAATTATCGTCAAGTAAAAACTCACAATAGAGTGAGGTCGAATCCCACAGGGATTGATTGGTCAAGCAATTTTAATTGGAAGAATGCTCTAGTTGAGCTAAGCAGAAAGTGGATATAGAATTGCAGAAAATTAAATGGCGGGAAAGTAAATGACAGAAAATAAAGTGCAGAATCTTAAATGGGAATGGGGGTGATTAGCATGAAAGTAAATAATAGAAAATAAAGAGAATGGGTAGGATAAGAAATGGGGGATTCATTGGGTTCAGGAGGTATTGCATTCTCCGGATCAAGTTCATTCTCATCTCTTCCTCAATCAATGCATTCATTGATCTCCTTGGAAATCTTAAGTGATTGGATCCCAATTCCTTGGCAATCCAATCTCTCTAAACTTGAACAATTGTCCAATTCCTTGATTTAATTGCTCATGAGAAGAGATGAGGTATGGTCACTGATTATACCACATGTATTTCCAAATCAAAGTGTTGGTAAGGTTTTATGTCACTATACCCATCCAAACCCCAATTTGGTCCAACATGAGAAAGCATTTCTAGCATGATCTCCTCATTCCTTTTCCAAGGCTCAGAGGAGATCCAATTATGGAGAGTTTCTTTCCCAAGATAACAATCCAATTGGATGAAGATCGAAAGCTTTCTAGTAAGATCAAGAGAAAAGAAAGAAGAAGAATAATGAAAACTATGATTGATCCATCAAATTACAACAGAGCTCCCTAACCCAATGAAAGGGGTTTAGTTGTTCATGGCTCTGGAAAATGAAAATGAAGAAGAAGAAGAAAGAAAATACATTCTAACTCTAGAAGTTGCAGAAAAGTAAAATATACAGAATGTAATTCTCCAATATGCCAACCTCTCTTCTAGTTCAAAACTACTCCTATATATACTACTCTTCTTGGTCTTCTAGTCAATTCTGCAAGTCTTGGATATGGGCCTGTGATCTTAAGTTGAAGCAGTTAGAAATCTTCAGTGGGCTCAGCTTTATTTGCAGAGAGAGAGTGATGTAAGCATGAACTTTGGCTTAGGGTGTTAGTGACATTAACGCTGAGTGACATTGTGGGTTCGAGAACGTTAGTGGCAATCACTTTTCTCACTAACGTTCCCACCACATGGCCCACGTTAACTCCAATGTTAGTGGTACTAACGTGACCACTAACGTTGCCTTACAAACCTTTGCAAGCGTTATTGGGACTCACCTTTCCTAATAACGTTGCCTTGTGCCCCTAGCCTCCCACGTTAGAGCTCACGTTAACTAAGTTAACGTGGCTCTTAACGTGGTTATGAATTATCTTCGCAAGCATTATTGGGACTCACCTTTCCCAATAACATTGCCTTGAGCCCCTAGTCCTCATGTTAGAGCTCACGTTAACTAAGTTAATGTGGCTCTTAATGTGGTTATAAATGCCATCCCAACGTTAGTGACAAAGGTGAGTGTCACTAATGTTGGCTCATCAATTTCAACTCCACGTTAACTTTCACGTTAATGGTCTTAACGTGACAATTAACGTGGGCAATGTAAACTTGATCCAACGTTAGTGACAAAGGTGAGTGTCACTAACGTTGGCATTGTTCCTCTCTTCCACGTTAGAGTCCACGTAAACTTAGTTAATGTAGCTCTTAACGTGGTTCATTGCCACATCTTGGAGCGTTAGTGGTGATCACAATTACCACTAACGTTGGAGTCCTTTTTTGTCTCCACGTTAACTACCACGTTAATGTAGTTAACGTGGTAATTAACGTGGCTCATGATGGCTTCGAGGGCGTTATTGGTGTTCACTTTTCTCATTAACGTTGCAAGCTTATCCCTATTCCACGTTAGTACCTACGTTAACTAGGTTAACGTGGATGCTATCGTGACTCTTCCTTGCTTCCTTTGTCCTGAAATTACACAAATAAAGTGCATCAAAGCTCTAATCCAAGTCATGAAATCATGCATTATCCAATTTAACATTCATTCCTTGCATAATTTTCATAAAATAATGTAAAATTCACAATATTTGTCTAAATCAAGATGTAAGTGTTCTTTTACCCAAAACTTGCTTATTTCCTAGAAAAATGCATGAAACTACACTAAAACAGTAAAGAAAGAGTCAGTGAAACTGACCTAGATGTCCTGGCATCAATAAGGTGCCTTGATGTGTTTGTTAGTAATCTCAGGATGAAACAGGCTTGCAATGGATCAAAGGAGCAAGGAAGGAAGCATGCAAGTAGAGAGAAGCATAAAAAGCCAAAGAATTGATCCCGGCCAAGGACGCACATGCGCACAAGGCGCTCGCGCACACCTCGCAAAATCGGCCAGGGACGCATACGCGTACCGTGTGCGTACGCGTCGCAGTGCACACGTGATTCTTTTAATGCAACTCGTGCCTGGCGATTTTGGAGGGTTTTCTGAACCCAGTTACAACTAATTTTGGTGCCAAAGTGCTTTAAAGGACCAAGGATTGAAGAGGGAAAGGGCATTCTATCATCTTTCATTCATTTGTATCTTACACACTCATTAGGATTAGGATTAGTTAGTTTTAGAGAGAGAAGCTCTCACTTTTCTCTAGAATTAGGATTAGGTTTAGGTTAATCTCTCCTCTTAGATCTAGGATTAATTCATGCTTTGATTTACTTTTCTTTTATCAATTCTTGTTCCTCTCTTCTTCCTCTCTCTAGTTTTGTACTTTAATCCTTGTAATTCTTCACTTTGTTGTGGATATACTCTTGTTCTCTTTGTTTTCTTTTAATAATGCAATTTGAGGTAATTCATGATAATTGTGATTTTCTTGATTGTTGTTGTTAATTCTTTGCATTCAATTGTTGTTAAAATTCATTCTTGTTGTGATTTACTATGCTTTTCTTTCGTACCTTCCAATTGTTTGATGAAATGCTTGGAAGGATGTTAGAGTAGACTTTTCTGTTCTTGGCTTGGGAAGGTAACTTAGGAATTCTTGAGTTACTAATATCCAAGTGATTGATAGTTGATAGCCATTGACTCTAGCCTTCATTAATTCAATTAGTGGAAACTGGGATTTATGGACTTGGATCAATACAACTCACTTGACTTTCCTTTGCTATTAGTTAGAGGATGACTTAGTGGGATTGATCCTTGCAATTATCATAATTGTGGTTAGTGATAATGATAGAGGTCCTTGATCATCAAACCTTGCCAAGATTGTTTGTTAATAAGATTTCATTACCATTTACTTTTCATGTTTTTCATCCAAAACCCCAAAATAAACAAGTCCGTAACCAATAACAAGAACACTACCCTGCAAGTCCTTTGAGAGACAACCCGAGGTTTAAATACTTCAGTTTATAGATTTTAGGGGTTTGTACTTGTGACAAACAAATTTTTGTATGAAAGGATTTATTGTTGGTTTAAAGACTATACTTTACAATGAGACTTCATTGGTAAAATTTTAAACCATAAAAAACCCAATCATCAGTGACTGCTGCTTATGAGAACTTAAAGGAGCAGGTTCGGGTTCTTGCACCCGAGCTCGACCTTACTCTCTTCAATCTTGAGAATGTTGTGAGGGACGATAAGATTGTCCCTGACGATCCTGATAATGATGATGTTGAACCTCCTCCTGCGCCTGCCGCTAAAGCTTCTGTCGTGCCGACTTCTTCAGCTCCCTCAGCCGGAATTGAGTCAGAACCTGATTGTCAAATTTTGAATCGGGAGGATGGGACAATGGATGCTGTGTCCCTCCAGACTTATCCTCCTTCGCCCCGTGTTGATGCAGCTACTGGGAAATCTCTGGATCCTCTTTAGTTATTATTGACATATTTGTGTATGCCCCTGCCTGTGGGCTTTTGAACTTTTTAATTTTGTAAATGGTGTTTCTGAATCTGCTACTTTTTTTAGTTGCTTGTTTAGCAACTTTTATTTTGAAAAACAAAGTAGTCTCCGAGCTCTTGGGGCTGACTTTGGTAGCCTCTTGAGTTTGTTATTATCATATCTTGTGCTTTTTTCGCAATATGCTTGTCTGTACCTGCCTGGTACCTTTCCAGAATTTTTGGGAATGTTGGAACTTTGTCGACCTCTTTGTATTTTATACTTGTGGCTTGACTTCTCGGAGGTTGTGTGCTTGGATCCAACTTGTGTGTTGGCTTCCTCACTTTGGCCTGAGGTTATTTCTAGCAATCCGTTTTGTTTGGACCTTTGTGAGGTCCTTGTTGGGGTTTTACTTTTTATAACCTGCCTGTAGGAGGCTGACTTCGTCATGTCGGGCCTTTCTAAGTTACTTCTGTAATCCTCTTTTTTGGACCTTGTTTAGGTCTCTTTTAGGGATTACTTTTATAACTTTTATGTTTTGGGCCGACTTTGTCATGTCGAGCCCTTCTAAGTTATTTCTGTAATCCTCTTTCTTGGACCTTGTTCAGGTCTCTTTCAGGGATTACTTTTATAACTTTTATGTTTTGGGCCGACTTTGTCATGTCGGGCCCTTCTAAGTTATTTCTGTAATCATCTTTCTTGGACCTTGTTTAGGTCTCTTTTAGGGATTAGTTTTATAACTTTTATGTTTTGGGCTGACTTTGTCATGTCGGACCCTTCTAAGTTATTTCTATAATCCTCTTTCTTGGACCTTGTTCAGGTCTCTTTCAGGGATTACTTTTATAATTTTTATGTTTTGGGCCGACTTTGTCATGTCGGGCCCTTCTAAGTTATTTCTGTAATCCTCTTTCATGGACCTTGTTCAGGTCTCTTTCAGGGATTACTTTTATAACTTTTATGTTTTGGGCCGACTTTGTCATGTCGGGCCCTTCTAAGTTATTTCTGTAATCCTCTTTCTTGGACCTTGCTCAAGTCTCTTTCAGGAATTACTTTTATAACTTTTATGTTTTGGGCCGACTTTGTCATGTCGAGCCCTTCTAAGTTATAGTAATCCTCTTTTATAGGGCTGGCCAGACCTCTTTCCAGGGATTTACTTATAACTTTGGTTATTGCGACAGGTTCGACTTCTTCACGTCGGCCAGTCTTTAAGTTATTTTTTAGCAATCTATTTTATTAGGACCTCGTCAGGTCCTTTCTATGGATCACTTTCGATAACTTCTTGCATTATTCTGTTTTCATCTTTGCCGATTTTATAGAAATTGGGTTTTAACCCTCGTTTGGTCGACCTTTTAATGAATTTGGTTTTCATCTTTATTGGTCTTTGTCGTGATCGTGTAGTGAATTTGACTTTCAATTTCTGCTTATATGTAGCTTTATAATCGGACGATGAATGTTTCAGATTAATGCGGCTTGAGAATTTATAGAAGATCTAAACAGATTTTATTCAAAAGAAAAATGCAAATATATGCGGGAGGTTTATCCTCTAAGTCGGGTGATTTGTAGGTCTTGGCTTGGCGCCTCGTTAAAAAACCTTTTCAGGAAAAAGAGTGTGCCTTATCCTAAGATCCTTTATCATCCTAACTGTAGTACCTTCTTAAGTTGCAGGCGTGCCATGACCTAGGAAGTTCTCGTCCATCGAGTTCGGACAGTCTGTAGTAGCCCTTTCCCCGTACCTCTATGACTCGGTAGGGTCCTTTCCAGTTTGCTGCCAGATTTCCTTCTCCAGGTCGGGTTGTTCCGATATCATTTCGGATCAGGATGAGGTTGTTCTCAGCAAAAGCTTGATGTACTACCTTTTGATTATATCTCGGAGCCATTTGACATTTTAATGCTTCTTCCCTAATCCGAGCTTTTTCTTGGACTTTTGGAAGTAGGTCGAGTTCTTCCCTTTGAAGTTGGGAGTTGGCTTTTTCACTATAGTGGATCACTCTAGGCGACCCTTCTTCAATCTCTACTGGGATCATTGCCTCCATTTTGTACGCTAATAGGAAGCGTGATTCCTTTGTGGTGGAATATGGCGTTGTTCGGTATCCCCATAGGACCTGTGGGAGCTCCTCGGCCCAGGCTCCCTTTGCGTCCTGTAGTTTCCGTTTCAGCCCAGCCAATATGACTTTGTTGGCAGCTTTGACTTGTCCATTGGCTTGGGGATGTTCTACGGAAGTGAATTGTTATTTTATGTTCAAGTCGGCCACCAGCTTTCTGAAGCCTGCATCCGTGAATTGGGTGCCATTGTCTGTGGTAATGGAGTATGGAACCCCGAACCTTGTGACAATGTTCCTATATAGAAATTTTCGACTTCTTTGTGCAGTGGCATTAGCTAGGGGTTCTGCCTCAATCCACTTTGTGAAATAGTCTACCCCTACTATGAGGAATTTAACTTGTCCCGATCCCTGAGGGAAGGATCCAAGAAGGTCGAGTCCCTATTTTGCGAATCGCCATGGTGAAGTCACGCTGATGAGTTCTTCTGGTGGGGCGATGTGAAAGTTGGCATGTTTCTGACATGGTGGACATGTCTTTACGAACTCTGTGGCTTCCTTCTATAGAGTTGGCCAATAAAATCCTGCCCGGATACTTTTTTGGTGAGTGCTTGCGTTCCGAGATGATTGCCACAAATGCCAATGTGTACTTCTTCTAGAACTTCCTTTGTGTTGGAAGTCGGCACACATTTTAACAATGGTATTGAAATCCCTCTTTTGTATAGAGTGTTGTTTATGATAATGTAGTATTGTGCCTCCCGTTTTAACCTCTTTGCCTCATTTTCCTCTGTGGGGAGTGTTTCTGTTTTGAGGTAATTGATTATGGGAGTCATCCATCCTTGATCCTGACCTGTTATGGCTAGGACTTTTTCTTCTTTCGAAATTGATGGGTTCTGCAGAATTTCTTGGATGAGGCTTTTATTGTTGCCCCCTGTTTTGGTGCTGGCTAGCTTTGAAAGTGCGTCAGCTTGAGCATTCTGTTCTCGGGGTATGTGACGGACCTCATATTCTCCTAGTTGTCCGAGCTGTTCCCTAGTTTTGTCTAAGTACCCTTTCATGGTGGGATCTTTGGCTTGGTAGCTTCCTGCTATTTGTGAAGTGACTACTTGTGAGTCGCTGAAGATGATAAGCTTTTGAGCTCCAACCTCCCTAGCCAGCTTCAAGCCAGCTAATAGTGCTTCATATTCTGCTTGGTTGTTCGAGGCAGGGAACCTGAATTTGAGGGAGAATTCGATTTGAGTTCCTTCAATTATCACACCCACGCCACTTCTAGTTTTATTTGAGGAACCGTCCATGTATAGATTCCATTCTGTAGGAATTTCTGGTGTGTCTGTAAATTCTACAATGAAGGCGGCCAGGTATTGTGATTTGATGGATGTCCGAGCTTCGTATTGAAGATCAAATTCGGACAACTCGACTGCCCATTGCGAAATTCTACCCGCCAGGTCTATTTTCTGTAAAGTCCTTTTTATGGGCTGGTTGGTCCAAACCCTAATGGTGTGAGCTTGGAAGTATGGACGAAGTCGTCGGGATGTTAGTATTAGAGTGTAGGCAAATTTTTCTATTTTTGGTAGTTCAGCTCGGATCCTTGGTAGTTCCCCACTGTCGTCTTCTCGAACTAGCGCTGAGGCTACTGCCCGACTTCCTATCGCGAGGTACAATATGAGTGGTTCTCCTTCCCGCGGTCGAGTTAAGAGAGGTGGTTGTCCCAGGAATCTTTTGAAATCTTGGAAGGCTTGCTCGCACTCTGTTGTCCATTCAAACTCCTTTCCCTTCCTTAGAGTGGCGTAGAAGGGAATAGATCTTATTGCCGATCCGGCTAGAAATCTGGACAAGGCTGCTAACCTCCCGTTGAGTCGTTGTACCTCTTTGACACAAGTCAGACTCTTCATGTCGAGTATGGCCTGGCATTTATCTGAATTTTCCTCGATTCCTCTTTGTGTGAGGGTAAAACCCAAGAATTTGCCAGCTTCCACTGCGAAGGTGCATTTTTCAGGATTGAGTCGCATGCCGTGCCATCGTATAGTGTCGAATAGCTGGGTCAGATCGGACAATAGCGTCACTTCACTTTGTGTCTTTATTAACATGTCGTCCACATAGGCTTCCATGATTTTTCCAATGTGATCCGAAAAGACCTTATTCATTAATCTCTGATAAGTAGCTCCCGCATTTTTAAGACCAAAAGGAATGACGATGTAGCAGTAGTTTACTTTTGGGGTTAAGAAGGAAGTTTTTTCTTGGTCAGGTGGATACATTGGGATTTGATTATATCCCGAGTATGCGTCCATAAATAAAAGAAATTTATATCCTGAGGAGGCATCTACCAAAGCGGCGATACTTGGGAGTGGGTACGGATCTTTTGGGCAGGCTTTGTTGAGATCTGTGTAGTCGGTGCACATTCGCCACTTTCCATTTGATTTTTTTACCAAGACGACGTTGGCTAGCCATAGTGGGTATTTGACTTCTCTTATGAATCCTGCGTCCAATAGAGCTTGTACCTACTCTTTCACAGCTTAGGATCGTTCTGGTTCGAGCTTTCTATGCCTCTGTTGTACTGGCCGAGATCCTGGGTAAACTGATAGCTTGTGGCACATTGACCTGGGGTCTATGTCTGTGGCCTTCCATGCAAAGAGGTCGACGTTATCTCGCAAGAACTGTATGAGTGATTCTTTTATGTCTCCTTTTAGGATTGTGACAATATTGGTTGTTTGGTCTGGGCTGTCCCCGATCTAAACTTTTTCTACTTCACCTTCGGGTTGCGGATAGAGTTCTTCCCGCCTCTGTACTCCACCGAGTTCGATTGAGTGGAATTCTTCTCCTCTGCCTCTGAGGTTTAGGCTTTCCTGATAACAGCGGCGCGCCATCTTCTGGTATGCTTTTATTGTAGCTATCCCTTCTGCAGTTGGGAATTTCATGCATAGATGTGGAGTCGAGACTATTGCGCCGAGCTGATTCAATGTTGTCCGACCTATTAAGGCGTTGTAGGCTGAACTTACGTCAACCACGATGTAATCTATCTTGGGTTTTCTTGTCTGGTTTCTTTTTTCGAAGGTTGTATGTAGTGAGATGTACCCGAGCGGTTGAACCGGGGTGTCTCCCAGTCCGAACAGGCTGTTCGGATATGCTCTAAGCTCTTTTTCTTTCAGGCCGAGCTTGTCGAAGGCAGTTTTGAACAAGATGTCAGTGGAGCTCCCTTGGTCTATCAGTGTGGGGTGGAGATTTGCGTTCGCTAATATGACAATGATGACCATGGGATCGTCGTGTCCTGATATGATACCGGATGCGTCTTCTTTAGTGAAAGTAATTGCGGGGATGTCGGGTGCTTCTTTCTTCCTTTCGACATGATATACTTCTTTAAGATATCTTTTGCAAGATGATTTGGAGACTCCTTCTCTCGCGAATCCGCCGTGTATCATGTGGACGTGTCTTTCTGGTGTACGAGGTGATCGCTCGGTTCGTCCGACATCTTCTTCCCTTCTTCTTTTTCTTTGTTCATCGTCCCAGGTGGCCAGATACCGATCTAATTTCCCTTCTCTTACTAGCTTTTCTATGACATTCTTTAAGTCAAAACAGTCGTTGGTGGAATGCCCGCGGATTCGATGATATTCGCAATATTCGGTCTGATTTCCTCCTCCTTTTTTGCCTTTGAGTGGTCGAGCTGAAGGTATTTTTTTAGTGTGGAAAACCTCTCTGTAGACATCCACAAGGGACACCCGAAGAGGGGTGTAATTGTGGTATTTTTTATTTTTTCCCCATGTCGATCTTCCATTTTTTTGGCCTCTTTGTCCTTATCCCGGGAGGGATAGGTGGATTCGGATTTCGAGGTCTCTCCTAGTCGAGAGTTTTCCTCCATGTTGATGTACTTTTCTGCTCATTCTTGCACTTCGTTCAAAGATGTGGGGTGTTTTTTCGATATAGATTGGCTAAAAGGTCCCCCTCGCAAGCCATTGATGAGGCCCATAATGGCAGCCTCTGTAGGTAAGCTTTGTATGTCCAGGCACATTTTGTTGAATCTTTCCATGTAGTTGCGAAGACTTTCTCGTTCTCCTTGCTTGATTCCTAATAGACTTGGGGCTTGCTTAGCCTTATCTTTTTGGATGGAGAATCTAGCCAAGAACTTCTTGGCTAAGTCATCAAAACTCGAGATGGACCTAGGAGGTAGATTGTCAAACCATCTAATTGCTGTCTTTGTTAAAGTAGTTGGAAAGGCTTTGCAGCGAACTGCATCTGAGGCGTTGGTGAGGTACATTCTACTTCTGAAATTGCTGAGATGATGGCCGGGATCTGTAGTGCCATCGTACAAAGTCATATCTAGGAGCTTAAAGTCTTTTGGGATTTTGGTCTTCATGAGCTCCTTGGTGAATGGATCTTGGTCCTTGCGGGAGCTATCCTCCTCAGGAGATCGGTTAGCTTTGGTCTTGAGATCGGCTTCGAGCTTTAGGAGTTTGTCCTCCAATTTCCGGCGTCGCCTTATTTCCTTTTGTAGGTCTTTCTCAGCCACTCGTTGACGTAATGCTTCTTCTTCAAGTTGGTTTAAACGGTCTTGAAGCGCCTCCATGGCTCCCGCGTTTGGAAAATTCTTTTTATTGTTAAGTTGAGGGATATCCTTTGGTGTAGTGTCCACATTTTTTTGCAGCATCCTATCCTCCAGATCTGAATTGTGGTCGTTGTCATGGTCGTTCGCCATGGTGATGGGATGACTTCCAGGTTCCTCGATAATGGCGCCAGTGTTTCAAGGGTTACCTGAAACTGTAGGTCTATCTCGGATAAGATCTTCTGTACTGATCAAAGATGACGTGTCCGGCTTGTGCGTGGCGACTGGAGCTTGTCGAGTCCGACTTGTTGGACTGGCAATGTTGCTGATCCTTCATCACCGGTGGGTGGTGGTACCTGCAAGGGACTCTGATGCTTAAGTTAGCAAGGGTAATAAGCAGGTTTTTAGTAGAATCAGAGTATGAGTTATACCTGGGTACTCCAGCGTATTTATAATAGCGTGGAGTTACCTTCTTCGATAAGATAAGTTAGTTATTGATGAGCGGATAATTTGTACGCTTTTTGGCATTGTTTTTAGTATGTTTTTGGTATGATCTAGTTAGTTTTTAGTATATTTTTATTAGTTTTTAGTTAAAATTCACTTTTCTGGGCTTTACTATGAGTTTGTGTGTTTTTCTGTGATTTCAGGTATTTTCTGGCTGAAAACACCAAGTGGGCCCGGAAGTGGATTTTTATGTCATTTACTCATTTCTGTACACCCTAGGCTACTAGTTTTCTATAAGTAGAACCTTTTACTATTGTATTTGAGAGCTTTTGATCATGTTTTTATGATTGAACCCTCTTTGGGAGGCTGGCCATTCGGCCATGCCTAGACCTTGTTCTTATGTATTTTCAACGGTGGAGTTTCTACACACCATAGATTAAGGTGTGGAGCTCTGCTG
>NC_029780.3:29680510-29682425 GCF_000817695.3 Arachis duranensis
CTGGTTAGTTGTGCGAAGTTGTGTTTATGCCATGGTATTGAACACCAAGTTTTTGGTTTCATCACCGGGGATTATTTGAGTTGTGAAAAGTAGTGATCACAATTTCGTGCACCAAGTTTTTGGCGCTGTTGCCGGGGATTGTTTCGAGTATGGACAACTGACGGTTCATCTTGTTGCTTAGATTAGGTATCCATGTCTAATCTCATTGGACCGAGGTTTCAACTTATCACCACAAGAGCTTGTTGATTTTTATCAATCTTGCTTTTGGAGCAGTGATCTGCTAAGGCTTGGCTGGCCATTGGCCATGTCTAGTGTTTTGGACCGAAGCTTTCTTTGAAAGCTTGGCTGGCTGTGAAGCCATGTCTAATTCCTGGACCGGAGTCTTAGACTAAACATTGCTTGATTCCTGGAATTCTCATTAAGAATTTTGATATCTTTATTTTCTTTTCCACTTAATTTTCGAAAAATCCAAAAAAAAATTACAAAATCATAAAAACCCAAAAATATTTCTTGTCTGAGTCTAGAGTCTCATGTTAAGTTTGGTGTCAATTGCATGTTTCTGTTCTTTTTGCATTCATGCATGTGTCTTCATTAATCTCCAAGTTGTTCTTGATGGTTTCATTGCTCTGATCTTTAAATTCTCTTGACTTGAGTGTTTTGTTGTTTCTCATATGCAATATCATTTTGTTAGTGTCAGTAGTATACAAACTGCTAAGTTTGGTGTCTTGCATGCATTGTTATTTGATTTTAGTTGCATTTTGATTATTTCTCATTATTAAAAATCCAAAAATATTTTTAAATTGTATCTTTTCAAGTCAATAATACAGAGAATTGAAGATTCAGAACATACAGCAGAGGAACTACACAGAAAAAGCTGGGCATTCAAAATGCCCAGTGAAGAAGGCAGACTGGCGTTTAAACGCCAGCCAGGGTGCCTGGCTGGGCGTTTAATGCCCAAAAGGGTAGTGCTTTGGGCGTTAAACGCCAGAATGTGCACCATTCTGGGCGTTTAACGCCAGGATGGCACAGGAGGGAAGATTCTGTTTTTAATTTAGATTTTTTTTTCAGGTTTTCAAAATTTTTTCAAAATCAAATCTTTTTCAAATCATATCTTTTCAATCATATGTTTTCAAAATCAAGTTTTTTTCCTTTTTCAAAGATACTTGCTATCAATTAATTATCTGATTCAACATTTCAAGTATGTTGCCTTTTCTGTTGAGAAAGGTTTAATGTTTTAATCATATCTTTTCTTGTTAGCCAAGTTATTAAAATCAAATCTTTTTTTTAAAAAATGTTTTTCAAATCATATCTTCTTAACCACATCTTTTTCAAAATAGTTTTCAATCATATCTTTTTAATTTCTAATTTCAAAATCTTTTTCAAAAATCTCTTGATTTCTTTTCCACTCTTGGTTTGTGAAAATCAATTAGTGTTTCTCAAAATGTTTTCAAAATCTTTTACTTAATTTTCGAAAATTACTTCCCTTCTTCTCACATCCTTCTATTTATGGACTAACACTATTGCTTAATGCAAAATTCGAACTCCATCTTTCTTGATAAGTTCAAATTTTCTACTTCTGCCTTCCATTTTCTTTTCCTCTGACACCTCAAGGAATCTCTATACTGTGACATAGAGGATTCCATATTTTCTTGTTCTTTTCTCTTTCATATGAGCAGGAGCAGAGACAAAGGCATTCTTGTTGAGGCTGATCCTGAACCTGAAAGGACCTTGAAGCGAAAGCTAAGAGAAGCTAAGGCACAATTCTCTGTAGAGGACCTAACAGAAATCTTCAAAGAAGAAGACATGGCAGCCGAAAACAATAACAATGCCAACAATGCAAGGAAGGTGCTGGGTGACTTTACTGCACCTACTCCCGACTTCTATGGGAGAAGCATCTCTATCCCTGCCATTGGAG
>NC_029780.3:29683995-29685334 GCF_000817695.3 Arachis duranensis
CCTTAGAGCAATCATGAAGCTAAATGACAAGTTATTTGGAAATGAGACTTGGGAGGATGAACCCCCTTTGCTCACCAAAGAGCTGGATGACTTGTCTAGGCAGAAACTGCCTCAAAAGAGACAGGATCCTGGGAAGTTTTCAATACCTTGTACCATAGGCACCATGACCTTCAAGAGGGCCTTGTGTGACTCCTCATAAGATGGGTGTTGCTTCTGCAAGAGTTTGATATAGAAATAAGAGACAGAAAAGGGACAGAGAATCAAGTAGCTGATCACCTGTCAAGGATAGAACCAGTAGCAGGAGCATCCCTCCTTCCTACTGAGATCTCTGAAACCTTTCCGGATGAGCAATTATTTGCTATTCAGGAAGCTCCGTGGCTTACAGACAGTGCAAACTATAAGACTCAAGGTTCCCCTTCTGTAACCATGGAAAGGAAGCATGAAGAGCTTCTCTCAAAACAGAGTCAAACAGAGCCCCCACAGTCAAACTCTAAGTTTGGTGTTGGGAGGCCACAACCAACTTCTAAGTTTGGTGTTGAACCCCCACATTCAAACTCTAAGTTTGGTGTTGGGAGGTTCCAACATAGCTCTGAGCAGTTCTGAGGCTCCATGAGAGTCCTCTGTCAAGCTAATGACATTAAAGAAGCGCTTGTTGGGAGGCAACCCAATGTTATATTTTATCTATTCTCTTTTGTTATTTTATGTCTTTTATAGGTTGATGATCATGAGAAGTCACGAAATCAATGAAAAAAACAAAAACAGAATGAAAAATAGAAAGAAAAATAGCACACCCTAGAGGAAGAACCTGCTGGCGTTTAAACGCCAGTCAGGCTAGCAGATGGGCGTTTAACGCCCAGTCTGGCACCATTCTGGGCGTTTAACGCCAGAAAGGGGCACCAGACTGGCGTTAAACGCCAGAAAAGGGCGAGAAGTTGGCGTTAAACGCCAGAAATGGGCACCAGCCCGGCGTTTAGCGCCAAAATTGGCTCAAAACACATTTTTGCATGCCATTTGGTGCAGGGATGACTTTTCCTTGACACCTCAGGATCTGTGGACCCCACAGGATCCCCACCTACCCCACCACTCTCTCTCTTCTTCACCCATTCACCAATCACCTCAACACCTCTTCCCCAAAAACCCTTCACCTATCAAATCCTATCTTTCTCTTCACCACTCACATCCATCCTTCATAAAACTCCACCTACCTCACCATTCAAATTCAAACCACTTTCCCTCCCAAACCCACCCATACATGACCGAACCATGACTCCCCCCCACTCCTATATAAACCCTTTTTCACTCCTTCATTTTCACACAACCTAAACACCACTTCTCCACT
>NC_029780.3:29685498-29685786 GCF_000817695.3 Arachis duranensis
TTTTCCATAACCATTTATGGCATCCAAGGCCGGAGAAACCTCTAGAAAGAGGAAAGGGAAGGCAAAAGCTTCTACCTCCGAATCATGGGAGATGGAGAGATTCATCTCAAGGGTGCATCAAGACCACTTTTATGAAGTTGTGGCCTTGAAGAAGGTGATCCCCGAGGTCCCTTTCAAACTCAAAAAGAGTGAATATCCAGAGATCCGACATGAGATTAGAAGAAGAGATTGGGAAGTTCTTACCAACCCCATTCAACAAGTCGGAATCTTAATGGTTCAAGAGTTCTA
>NC_029780.3:29688571-29692026 GCF_000817695.3 Arachis duranensis
GGTGAAACCCTTGCTTAAGCTTGCCATGGAAAGGAGTAAGAAGGATTGGATGAAGACAGTAGGAAAGCAGAGAGACGGAAGGGACCAAGCATCTTCATGCGCTTATCTGAAATTCCCACCAATGAATTACATAAGTATCTCTATCTTTATCTTTATAGTTTTATTCGTATATCACCCATATCCATTTGAGTTTGCCTGACTGAGATTCACAAGGTGACCATAGCTTGCTTCATACCAACAATCTCTGTGGGATCGACCCTTACTCGCGTAAGGTTTATTACTTGGACGACCCAGTACACTTGCTGGTTAGTTGTTCGAAATTGTGTTTATGCCATGGTAGTGAACACCAAGTTTTTGGTTTCATTACCGGGGATTATTTGAGTTGTGAAAAGTATTGATCACAATTTCGTGCACCAATTCACATATATAGGTTGCATTGCATTGCATGAGTTTTTACATGTTCCTACTCATTTATTCTATCTCCTTCAACTAAGCATGAGGACATGCTAATGTTTAAGTGTGGAGAGGTTGATAAACCACTATTTTATGGTTTACAATGTGTTTAATTGTGTGGTTTTATCATGGTCTTCACCCACTTATTCATATAATTAGCATGCATTTATATTTCCTTCCTAAAATTATTACATGATTGAAAACTTACTTCCTGGAGACCTTTAATTAGGTATT
This sequence comes from Arachis duranensis, assembly GCF_000817695.3. NCBI lineage: Eukaryota > Viridiplantae > Streptophyta > Magnoliopsida > Fabales > Fabaceae > Arachis > Arachis duranensis. The sequence goes on from NC_029780.3 coordinate 29,689,259, forward strand.
TTAATCCCCCGTTATTCCATTCAATGCCGTGATCTGTGTGTTAAGTGTTTCAGGCTTTATAGGGCATGGATGAGTGGGAGATTAGGAAGGAAGCTTGCAAAAATGGAAGGAATACAAGAAATTGAGGAGATGACCAGCGAGAAGTGACACGTACGCGTCAGCGATGCGACCGTGCGGAAGAGAGGAATTCGTAGTGACGCGGCCACATGAGTGACGCGGACGCGCGGATTGGAAAATCAGAAGCGACGCGGAGGCATGGACGACGCGCCCGCATGGAAAAGCAAAACGCCGAAGGACGCGTCCGCGTGACATGCACGATCTGCAGAATTTCAGAAGTCGCTGGCAGAGTTTCTGGGCCAGATTTCAACCCAATTTTTGGCCCGAAATTACAGACTAGAGTCAGGGAACAGGCAGAAACGAGGGACACACTTCATTCTGCATAATTTTTTAGTTGTAGATCTGGATTTACTCCTCCCCTAGGTTTTTCTCACTTGACATTCATATTAGGATTCGAAGATTTTGCTTTTTAGTTTTTGAGAAGAGATCACCTCCGGTACTAGTCATTATACTTTGTTATTTGCTTTTTACTTATTCTTCCATGTGCTTAATCCCCCTAGAGTTGACATTGGCTTATTTTTACAAGTTATTAATATAGACTATTTTTATTTTTAATTAATCCTTTTATTATTATTTATCATGTCTTCTTTTATTTTCACCATTAACTCTGTGAATTTTATAATTATGATGAGTGAGTAGTTCCATGACTTGATTGGGGGATGATTGAAAGGAACCCTTGAGTTGAACTACTCAAGAGAGAAATTATAATTGGGTCTATTGTTGAATCACCCTCTAATCATTAACTCTAGTCCTTCCCAAGGGAGAGGATTAGGACTTATGACTAGAAACAGATTTCCAACTTGCTTGACTTTTCTTTACCTAGTAAGGGTTAACTAAGCAGTGTAACTTCCAATTATTAATTGATCTTAAGAGTATTTCAACAAGAATAGGGCTTCCAACTAATCTATCCCCAATCAAGGCTTTTATTGAAAATTAATTAAATTCTCTGATTTAAATTCCTGTTTATCAATTCAACCATTTTTTGAAAACATCCGATTGATGAAATAGCACATCTCTCTGCAACTCGTTGGGAGACGACCTGGAATTCATACTCCCAGTATTTTAATTTTCAATATTGTGACAAACCCTTTTAAATTGATAAGTGGATTTTTGGTGGTTAAGGACTATAATTGCAACGTATCCCTATTAATAAATTCTTAACTCGCCAATTTCCGCCACGTCACTGATGCTGTTGGATTCTGACCTTCCTGCACTCGGAATGGATTTTTTAGAGCTATAGGAGTCCAATTGGCGCGCTCTCAATTGGGTTGGAAAGTCGACATCTAGGGCTTTCCCACAATATATAATAGTCCATACTTTGCTCGAAGATAAACGACATAAACTGGCGTTTAACGCTAGTTCCATGTTCCTTTCTAGCGTTAAACGCCAGAAACAGGTTACCAGTTGGAGTTAAACGCCCAAAACAGGTCACAACTTAACGTTTAACTCCAGAAACAGCCCAGGCATTTGAGAAGCTCAAGTCTCACCCCCAGCACACATCAAGTGGGCCCCAGAAGTGGATTTCTGCACTATCTATCTTAGTTTACTCATTTTCTGTAAACCTAGGTTACTAGTTTAGTATTTAAACAACTTTTAGAGACTTATTTTATACCTCTTGACATTTTAGATCTGAACTTTGGACTCTTTGACGGCATGGGTCTCTAAACTCCATTGTTGGGGGTAAGGAGCTCTGCAGCGTCTCGATGAATTAATGCAATTATTTCTGTTTTCTATTCAAACACGCTTGTTTCTATCTAAGATGTTCATTCGCACTTCAATATGAAGAAAGTGATGATCCGTGACACTCATCACCATTCTCAACCTATGAACACGTGCCTGACAACCACTTTCGTTCTACATTAGACTGAATGAGTATCTCTTGGATTCCTTAATCAGAGTCTTCGTGGTATAAGCTAGAATCCATTGGCAACATCCTTGAGAATCCGGAAAGTTTAAACCTTGTCTGTGGTATTCCGAGTAGGATTCAGTGATTGGATGACTGTGACGAGCTTCAAACTCGCGAGTGTTGGGCATAGTGACAGACGCAAAAGGATCAATGGATCCGATTCCGACATGATCGAGAACCAACAGATGATTAGCCATACTGTGACAGAGCATTTGGACCATTTTCACTGAGAGGATGGGAAGTAGCCATTGACAATGGTGACGCCCTACATACAGCTTGCCATAGGAGAGACCTTGCATGCATGAAGAAGAAGACAGGGGAAAACAGAGATTCAGAAGACAAAGTGGTGCGCGAAATTGTGATCACTACAACTTCACACAACTAACCAGCAAGTGCACTGGGTCGTCCAAGTAATACCTTACGTGAGTAAGGGTCGATCCCACGGAGATTGTCTGTCACGGCACGGCTATCCATCTGTCGGTTCTCGATCAGGCCGGAATAGAATCTAGTGATTCTTTTGCGTCTGTCACTAACGCCTCGCCTGCTAGGAGTTTGAAGCACGTCACAGTCATTCAGTCATTGAATCCTACTCAGAATACCACAGACAAGGTTAGACCTTCCAGATTCTCTTGAATGCTGCCATCAGTTCTCGCCTATACCACGAAGACTCCGATTAAAGAATCCAAGAGATATTCACCCAATCGAAGGTAGAACGGAGGTGGTTGTCAGTCACACGTTCATAGGT
>NC_029780.3:29692116-29702069 GCF_000817695.3 Arachis duranensis
CAAGTGATATCTTAGAACAAGAACAAGCGGAATTGAATGGAAGAACAATAGTAATTGCATTAATAGTCGAGGTACAGCAGAGCTCCACACCTTAATCTATGGTGTGTAGAAACTCCACCGTTGAAAATACATAAGAATAAAAGTGATCATTGGTTTCGGTCCCAGAGAGGGAACCAGAAGAACCAAGATTAAAATACAATAGTAAAAGGTCCTATATATAGAGAACTAGTAGCTTAGGGTGTACAGAGATGAGTAAATGACATAAAAATCCACTTCCGGGTAGTAGCCTAGGGTGTACAGAGATGAGTAAATGACATAAAAATCCACTTCCGGGCCCACTTGGTGTGTGCTTGGGCTGAGCAATGAAGCATTTTTCGTGTAGAGACTCTTCTTGGAGTTAAACGCCAGCTTTATTGCCAGTTTGGGCGTTTAACTCCCATTTTGGTGCCAGTTCCAGCGTTTAACGCTGGAATTTCTGAGGGTGACTTTGAACGCCGGTTTGGGCTATCAAATCTTGGGCAAAGTATAGACTATTATATATTGCTGGAAAGCCCAGGATGTCTACGTTCCAACGCCGTTGAGAGCGCGCCAATTGGGCTTCTTTAGCTCCAGAAAATCCACTTCGAGTGCAGGGAGGTCAGAATCCAACAGCATCTGCAGTCCTTTTGAGTCTCTGGATCAGATTTTTGCTCAGATCCCTCAATTTCAGCCAGAAAATACCTGAAATCACAGAAAAACACACAAACTCATAGTAAAGTCCAGAAAAGTGAATTTTAACTAAAAACTAATAAAAATATAATAAAAACTAACTAAAAGATACTAAAAACATACTAAAAACAATGCCAAAATGTGTATAAATTATCCGCTCATCACAAAGCATCTCCAAAACTCCAACATATTCTCCATTACTGCGTAACAATTACTCATTTTATGCTCTTTTACTTTTTACAATTGAAACTAAAGAACCCTATTGGTATCCTGACTAAGGATAATAAGATAACCATAGCTTGCTTCAAGCCAACAATCTCCGTGGGATCGACCCTTACTCACGTAAGGTATTACTTGGACGACCCAGTGCACTTGCTGGTTAGTTGTGCAGAATTACATAGCATGAGTACAATTTTCGTGCACCAATTAGCTTGGGGTCTATGCCCGGCATGTCTGCAGCCTTCCATGCAAAGAGATCGCCATTATCCTTTAAGAACTGTATGAGGGACTTTTTTACTTCTCCCTTTAGGATTGCACCGATATTGGTCATTTTATCTGGAACATCTCCGATCTGGAATTTTTCTATCTCGCCTTCAGGTTGTGGACGGAGTTCTTCCCGACCTCGAATTCCCCCAAGTTTGAGGGTGTGGATTTCTTCTCCTTTGACTCTAGGGTTCAGACTTTTGTTGTAATAGTGGCATGCTATTTTCTGGTCTCCTTTTATCGTAGCAATCCCTTCTGTAGTTGGGAACTTCATGCATAGATGTGGAGTCGAGACTACTGCCTCGAGCTAATTTAGCGTTGTCCGACCTATTAAGACATTGTAGGCTGAGCTCACGTCGACCACAATGTAGTCTATGTTGAGTGTTCTTGACCTGTCTCCCCTTCCAAAGTTTGTGTGTAGCGAGATGTGTCCAAGTGGTTGGATCGGAGTATCTCCTAATCCGAATAGGCTTTCGGATATGCTCTGAGCTCTTTTTCTTCCAGGCCGAGTTTGTCGAATGCGGTTTTAAACAAGATGTCATCCGAACTTCCTTGGTCCACCAGCGTGCGGTGGAGGTTCGTGTTGGCCAATATGATATTGATGACCATGGGATCATCGTGTCCCGGGATGATGCCAGCTGCGTCCTCTTTAGTGAAAGTAATGGTAGGCAGGTTGAGTGCTCCTTCTCCTCCCTCGGCGTGATATACCTCTTTGAGGTGTCTTTTGCGAGATGATTTGGAGAGTCCCCCTCCCGCAAATCCTCCATGTATCATGTGAACATGTCTCTCCGGGGTACGAGGTGATCGTTCTGTTTGTCCGACCTCTTCGTCTCTTCTTCTCTTTCTGGGTTCATCTGTCCTACTGCCTAAGTACGGTATAGTCTTCCTTCTCTTACCAATTTTTCTATGACATTCTTCAAGTCGAAGCACTCGTTGGTGGGATGTCCATAGATTCGATGGTATTCACAGTATTCCGTTCGATTTCCTCCTCCCTTTTTGCTTTTAAATGGACGAGGCGGTGGGATCTTTTCAGTGTGGCATACTTCTCGGTATACTTCCACGAGAGACACCCGGAGAGGGGTGCAATTGTGGTATTTCTTAATCTTTTCTCCATGCTTATCTTCTTTTTTCTTGGACTCTTTATCCTTATCTTGGGAGGAGTAAAAGGATCCAGATTTTGAGGTCTCTCCTAGTCGAGAGTTTTCCTCCATGTTGATGTATTTTTCTGCTCGTTCTTGCACTTCATTCAAAGATGTACGGTGCTTCTTTAATATGGATTGACTAAGAGGTCCCTCTCATAGGCCATTGATGAGGCCCATAATAGCTGCTTCAGTAGGCAAACTTTGTATGTCCAGACATGCTTTGTTGAATCTTTCCATGTAGTTGCGAAGACTTTTCCGATCTCCTTGCTTGATCCCTAACAAGCTTGGGGCGTGTTTGGTTTTGTCCTTCTGGATGGAGAATCTAGCAAGGAATTTTCCCACTAAATTGTCAAAGCTTGAGATGGACCTTGCGGGCAGGCTCTTGAACCACTTAATTGCCGTCTTAGTTAAGGTAGTTGGGAAGGCTTTGCACCGAATTGCGTCTGAGGCATCAGTGAGATACATTCTGCTTCTGAAATTGCTGAGCTGATGACTTGGATCTGATTTGTCGTCGTATGGGGTCATGTCGGGAGCTTTGAAGTCCTTTGGGACTTTGGCTTTCATAATTTCTTTAGTGAATGGGTCTTGATCCTTGTGGGGATTATCCTTGTGATTGGATTGAGTAGTCTTTGCTTTTAGATCTGCTTCAAGCTGTAATAGTTTGTCTTCCAACTCTTTACGTCGCCTATTTTCCCTTCTGAGGTCCTTCTCGACTTCTCGTTGATGCTTGGCCTCTCTTTTGAGTTGTTTAAGGCATTCTTGTTGAGCCTGAAGAGCCTTTAGGATTTTCGCATTTGGTGGACTTTTTTCTTTATTCGGTTGAGGAGTATCCTTTGGTGTAGCATCCGCATTCTTGTGTGGCGTCCTATTCTCTAGATCAGAGTCTTGGTCGTTGTCAAGGTTGTCCGCCATGATGATGAGATGACTTCCAGGTTCCCTGGCAACGGCGCCAATGTTCCGAGGGTTACCTGAAACTGTAGGTCGATCTCGGACGAGTTCTTCTGTACTGGTCGGCGTAGTTGTGTCTGACTTGATGATGGTGGCGGTGCCGATCCTTCATCACCGGAGGGTGGTGGTACCTGCAAGGGACTCCGATGCTTAAGTTAGTAAGGGTATTAAGTAGGTTTTTAGTAGAATCAGAGTATGAGTTATACCTGGGTACTCCAGTGTATTTATAATGGCGTGGAATGATCTTCCCTTGAGATAAGATAGTTATCTTATCTTATCTTTGAGTGAAGTCCTCTTATCTTTTAAGGAACCACCCTTATCCTTCTAGGCTTTGGGCTGCCTTTAGATTTGGGTCGTGTTCTTCTGTTTGGACTTTCTTGGGCCTCTGTAGCGGTTTGGCCGACCTCTTTTATAAAAAAGTTGGGTAATCCTGGTCTGAACAGGTCGGTCGACTTGTCTTCAATCATCCCGGGTCGTACAGCTCAACCCAGCGCATGAACAGTTGGGTAAGCATTTTATTCGACCAAGTGTTTCTCTATAGGGAGCGCCAGTGTTACTGGTAAAGAAGAAGGACGGAAGTATGCGCTTGTGTGTTGATTATCGGCAACTGAATAAGGTTACTGTGAAGAATAAATATCCATTACCTAGAATTGACGACCTAATGGATCAGTTATAGGGTGTCGGTCTGTTCTCTAAGATCGATTTGCGATCCGGATATCATCAGATAAGGGTTAAAGGAGAAGATATTCCGAAAACTATTTTTAGGACACGTTATGGTCACTATGAGTATACGGTGATGTCTTTCGGGTTAACCAATACTCCAACAGTATTCATGGATTATATGAATAGGATTTTCCGGCCGTACTTGGACAAGTTTGTTATTGTCTTTATTAATGATATTCTTGTTTACTTTAAGACTGAAGAAGAGCATGCTGATCATTTGCAAATTGTGCTGCAAATTTTGAAAGACAGGAAGTTATATGCTAAATTATCTAAATGTGAGTTCTAGAAGAGTGAGGTGAAGTCACTCGGTCACGTAGTGAGCAAGAAAGGAATAGTTGTAGACCCTGCTAAAGTAGAAGCAGTAATGAATTGGGAGCAACCAACTTCAGTAGCAGAGATCAGAAGTTTCTTAGGTTTGGCGGGGTATTATCGGAGATTCAATAAGGGATTTTCACAGCTCGCTTTACCTTTAACTAAGTTGACTAGGAAAGATACACTTTTTGTCTGGACTTCGGAGTGCGAAGAGAGTTTTCAAGCATTGAAGCAAAGGTTGACTACTACACCCGTGTTAGTATTGTCTGAGCCAAGAGAGCCGTTTGAAGTGTATTATGATGCATCATTAAAGGGTTTGGGGTGCGTTCTAATGCAGCACCGAAATGTTGTAGCATATGCTTCACGGCAATTAAGGCCACATGAGATGAACTACCCAACTCACGACTTAGAACTTGCTACTATTGTGTTTGCTCTGAAAATCTGAAGACATTATCTCAATGGCATTAAGTTTCATGTTTTCTCAGACCATAAGAGTTTGAAGTATCTCTTTGAGCAGAAAGAGTTGAATATGCGTCAGAGGAGGTGGATGAAGCTTCTGAATGACTATGATTTTGAATTGAATTACCATCCTGAAAAAGCGAACATTGTGGCGGACGACTTAAGTCGGAAATCTTTATATGCAGCTTGGATGATGCTACGAGAAGAAGAGTTACTAAAGGCATTTCAAGGTTTGAAACTGGGAGTTAGGGAAGAATCCGAAATTCTGTATTTCAGTCAGTTGCAAATTTCAAGTGATTTTAAATCAGAACTTCTGAAGGCTCATCAAGATGGTGAAGCGTTACATAAAGTATTGCCGATAATTGAACAGGAAAACCAGTGGAGAGTGTCAGAAGATAAGGGTGGTTTATGGAGGTTCAAGAACCGGATTGTTGTGCCAGATGTCGGAGACCTGTGACAAAGTATCTTAAAGGAAGCTCATAAGAGCGGGCTTTCAATCTATCTAGGAAGCATCAAGATGTACCAAGATTTGAAAGTGATGTTCTAGTGGCCAGGAATGAAGAATGATGTGGCGTTGCATGTATCCAAATGTTTAACATGTCAGAAAGTTAAAATTGAACATCTGAGACCATCAGGTACCCTCCAGCCTTTAGAGATTTCACAATGGAAATGGGTGATTATCGCAATGAATTTCGTGACAGGTTTTCCTAGAACTCGGACTGGTTATGACGCTATTTGGGTGGTTGTGGATCGACTAACAAAATCAGCTCACTTTCTCCCCATCCGGATAAGTTACACAATGGAAGAATTGGATCGAATGTACATCAAAGAGATTGTCAGATTGCACGGCGTACCTTCCACCATTATATCCCATAGAGATCCTCGTTTCACATCAAGGTTTTGGGGAGCCTTTCAGCGTACATTTGGGACTCAGTTAAGTTTGAGTACTGCATATCACCCTCAAACAGATGGTCAATCAGAGAGAGCTATCCAGACTTTGGAGGATATGCTAAGGGCTTGTGTTTTGGACCAGCCGGCGAGCTGGGATTGGTATATGCCACCAGTGGAGCTTGCTTATAACAATAGCTACCATGCGAGCATTAGAATGGCTCCATATGAGGCTCTATATGACAGGAAATGTCAATCTCCGCTATGTTAGTATGAAACTGGAGAAAGAAGTTTATTAGGGCCTGAGATGATAGCTGAAACTACTTAGCAGATAAAGAAGATATGTAATCGAATGCTTATAGCCCAAAGCCGTCAGAAGAGCTATGCTGATCAAAGGCGAAACCCTTTGGAGTTTGAAGAAGGGGAGCATGTATTTTTGAAGGTTACACCAACCACTAGAGTGGGAAGAGCCATTAAGACTAAAAAACTAAATCCTCGTTATATACTCCTGACGCAAGTCATGTTCTGGAATCGGAACCGATTCAAGTGAGAGAAGATCTAACACTTCCAGTAATCCCGATGAGAATTGATGACACTAGCGTTAAACGATTGCACGGGAAGGAAGTATCATTGGTAAAAATAGCTTGGAGTCGAGCTGGTATTGAGGAACATACTTGAAAACTCAAATCAGATATACGGAAAGACTACCCACACCTCTTTTCAGGTAACTGAATTTGAATTTTGGGGGTAAAATTCTTTGTTAGGTGAGTAGGATGTAAACCCCGTTAAATTATTAAATAATTAGTCTATAAATTAATTTTAATAAAGAAAATTAGAAATGTGAACATTATATTAAATTAGGATAGAGCTCATCAAAACGAGATTTTTGACACTAATTTCAAGAAAATCGGCCCAAGATTGGATTGAACAGGTCAAACCGATTAAACCAGGCCCAAACCAGGCCCGTGGGCCCAACCGGCTCAGCACACTTAAATGACCGACGGCTTCTTCCTCCCCACATTTAAGCAAGAACACGCTGAAGCCATAACAGAGGAGAGAAGAAAAGAAATTTCCCTAACCTTACGCTACTTTCAAATCACCGTATCTTCTCCGTCCGAACTCCGATCGCCACACCGTTTGCGGTCACGCGACCGCCGCATCGAGCTTTATGTTTTTACCAGAAAAATTTTGCAGGTAAGCCATTTAATTACTATCAGCCACTCCCACCCCCAAATTTCAAAAATTATATAGAGGTGTTGAATTTCTTTGCTTTTTGATGTTTTAAGATCCAATTAGCTTGAGAGAAACTTTTACTCTTACTTATATGAAGCTTGGGTAAGGTGAGGATACTATAATTCTATCTAAATATTCTGAATTTGTGCTCTGGATATTAAATTGGGTGTATATGTGTTATAAATGTGTATTAGGTTATGAATAAATAATTAGAGCTTGAAATTGTGGGTATTGGAACTTGGAGGAAGCTAAATGCTAGTGTTTTATTGAACTTTTTGGGGCTGTGTTTGTTTTAATAAGCTGCCTTGATCACTACGAGGAAACCGGCCAAGGTATGGTTTAGGTTTCTTATATTTAATATATAATGTTTTGTGAAAACTTAGGCTAGATGACCATAGGATAGGTTAGAATGTATGTGTATATATTTGTTAGTATCTTGTTAATAGGTATGTTTGGTTTGGTGCTTGTTGATTAGTTGGTGAATTGGTGAATTGTCGATTAATGACTTGGGGATATAAGTATATAAGCCTAGAATTTTATAAGCTATGATTTTGGTTGATGGATTTGGGTAATGTATGTGTATTGTTAATGATTTGAGGTATGATTATTGTTGTGATGATTAGGACGGGCATATTGTGTTGATGTTGGCAGGTTTGGTGATGAATAGGATAAAAATTTTGAATGAAAACACTCAAGAAACATTTTCTTCCAACACAACCAATTCAAGCAACCAAGATCAATGAATTCTCATGAATATCACAACAATTTAACAAAATCACAAAATCTAGCACATCTAAACAAACTCAACAACATCAAGAAACACAAAATTCACAAAGACTCTAAAATTAGATGTAAGAAAGTATATACAAGGAAGATCATATCATGGTGGGGTGTCTCCCACCTAGCACTTTTCTTTAACGTCCTTAAGTTGGACGGTCATACGCTCAAGCTTCTCCTCCTTTAGGTGCATCCTCCAATAGGAACACCTCCAACTTCTTCGGTGATTTGTAGCCATGATATTTCTTCACCCTGTGGCCATTCACTTTGAATGTAGCACCACTTTGAGGGTGGAATAATTCGACCATACCATAGGGCTTCACCTCCTTTACTCTAAAGGGACCATCCCACCTTGAACGGAGCTTTCCGGGCACCGGGCATAAATCTAAGCCTTGAGTTGTAAAAAAGAACCTCGTCACCCACTTGAAAATCCTTCTTACGGATATGGTGATCATGGAATGCCTTAGTTTGCTCTTTGTAAATTCGTGCATTCTCATAGGCCTCTATTCTAATGCACTCAAGTTCCTTAAGTTATAATTTCCTAGCTATACCCACCTTGGGGAAATCCATATTACACTCCTTAACTGCCCAATAGCCCTTATACTCAATTTCCACCAGGAGGTGGCATGCCTTCCCATAGATGATCCGAAAGGGACTCATCCCTAATGGGGTCTTATAGGCTGTCCTATATGCCTACAACGCATCTCCCAACTGAGAGCTCCAGTCCTTTCTTTGTGGATTCACCATTTTCTCTAAGATTCACTTAATCTCCCGGTTGGACACCTCCGCTTGCCCATTTGTTTGGGGGTGATAGGCAGTTGCAACCTTATGTAGTACCCCATAGCGTTTGAGTAGTGCTTCTACCTTCCTGTTGCAAAAGTGGGATCCTTGGTCGCTCAAGATATCTTATGGCGACCCATAGTGGCATACAATATTGTTTCTAATGAAAGAAATCACAGCATTAGCGTCATCAAAGCGGGTAGGTATCACTTCTACCCACTTTGATACGTAATCAACTGCTAGCAAAATGTACAAATAACCACATGAGTTAGGAAATGGCCCCATAAAGTCTATGCCCCATACATCAAAGATCTCACAAAATAACATTGGTTGCTGAGGCATTTCATCATTTTGGGATGCATTTCCTGACTTCTGACATTGGTAACATGACACACAAAATTGGTTAGCACCCTTGCATAAGGTTGGCCACTAGAATCCACAATCTAACACCTTTTTAGCCATCTGTTGTGGGCCAAAGTGGCCGCCACACTCGGATGAATGGCAAGCTTCAAGAATGGGTTGGAATTCAGATTCCGGGACGCACCTATAAATTACTTGCTCTACTCCCCTCTTCCACAAGTGAGGGTCATCCCAAATGTAAAATTTAGAATCACTCCTCAACTTATCCCTTTGATGTTTTGAAAAAATGGGAGGAAAAATATTAGCAACCAAGTAGTTCTCCATACGTACAAACCAAGGAAAACTATCCGAAACAACATGCAAGCTATCCAAAGGGAATGAGTCGTTAATCGGAAATGGGTCATATTTAAGATTTTCAAGGCGGCTTAGGTGGTTCGCAACTAGATTTTGTGACCCATTTCAATCCCTAATCTCAATGTCAAACTCTTGCAGGAGCAAGATCCAACGTATGAGCCTAGGTTTCGACTCATTATTTGTCAACAAATATTTTAAAGCTGCATGATCCATATATACCACTATTTTGGAGCCTAGCAAGTAGGATCTAAATCTATCCAATGCATGAACAATGGCTAAGAGCTCTTTTTCTGTAGTGGTATAGTTGGATTGTGCCGCATTCAATGTTTTTGAGGAATAACCAATGATGTAAGGGAGCTTATGATGAGCGGATAATTTATACGCTTTTTGGCATTGTTTTTAGGTAGTTTTTAGTAAGTTTAAGCAACTTTTAGGGATGTTTTCATTAGTTTTTATGTTAAATTCACATTTCTGGACTTTACTATGAGTTTGCGTGTTTTCCTGTGATTTCAGGTAATTTCTGGCTGAAATTGAGGGATTTGAGCAAAACTCTGAAAAAGGCTGACAAAAGGAGTGCTGATGCTGTTGGAATCTGATCTCCCTGCACTCAAAATGGATTTTCTATAGCTACAAAACTCCAATTGGCGCGCGCTTAATGGCGTTGGAAAGTAGACATCCAGAGCTTTCCATCAATATATAATAGTCCATACTTTATTCGAAAATTGACGACGTAACTTGGCGTTGAACGCCAAGTACATGCTGCTGTCTGGAGTTAAACGCCAGAAA
>NC_029780.3:29702088-29702594 GCF_000817695.3 Arachis duranensis
TTACTATTGTATTAGACATCTTTGGTCTCAGTTTTGTTTTATTCTTCAATCTTAGGAGGCTATTGATCACATTCAGGGGGCTGGCCATTTGGCCATGCCTGAACCTTTCACTTATGTATTTTCAACGGTAGAGTTTCTACACACCATAGATTAAGGGTGTGGAGCTCTGCTGTACCTCAAGTTTCAATACAATTATTATTACTTTCTATTCGATTCTCTTCTATCCTTATTCCAAGATATATGTTATACTTAACTTAGATGAATGTGATGATCCGTGACACTCATCATAGTTCTCACCTATGAACGTACGTGATTGACAACCACTTCCGTTCTACTCTAGGCCGGGCGCATATCTCTTAGATTCCTCAACAGAATCTTCGTGGTATAAGCTAGATAGATGGCGGCATTCATGAGGATCCGGAAAGTCTAAACCTTGTCTATGGTATTCTGAGTAGGATTCTGGGATTGAATGACCGTGACGAGCTTCAAACTCCTGAAGGCTGGGC
>NC_029780.3:29702880-29705685 GCF_000817695.3 Arachis duranensis
ATCGACCCTTACTCACGTAAGGTATTACTTGGATGACCCAGTACACTTGCTGGTTAAGTTGAACGGAGTTGTGTCCACACAGAGTTGAAAAAGCAATGAATTTTACAAAATACAATAACAAAGGAATCACAATTTCGTCCACCAAGTTTTTGGCGCCGTTGCCGGGGATTGTTCGAGTATGGACAACTGACGGTTCATCTTGTTGCTCAGATTAGGTAATTTTCTTTTCAAAAACTTTTTCAAAATTTTTCTTTTTCATTTTTCCAAAAATATTTTCGAAAAAATTAATAAAATTAAAAAAAAAATTAGAAAATCATAAAAATCAAAAATATTTTGTGTTCTTGTCTGAATCTTGAGTCAATTTTTAAGTTTGGTGTCAATTGCATGATTTAAAAAATTTTTTCTTGCATTTTTCGAAAATTCCATGCATTCATAGTGTTCTTCATGATCTTCAAGTTATTCTTGGTAAATCCTCTTGTTTGATCTTGATGATTTTTTGTTTTGTGTTGTTTGTTGTTTTTCATATGCATTTTTCGTTTGTTAGAGTCCATGCATTAAAGATTTCTAAGTTTGGTGTCTTGCATGTTTTCTTTGCATCAAAAATTTTTGAAAATTATGTTCTTGATGTTCATCATGATCTTCAAAGTGTTCTTGGTGTTCATCTTCACATTCATAGTGTTCTTGCATGCATCTTGTGTTTTGATCCAAAATTTTCATGTTTTGGGTCATGTTTGTGTTTTTCTCTCATCTTTAAAATTTCAAAAATCAAAAAATATCTTTTCCTTATTTCCCTCCAAAATTTCGAAATTTTGAGTTGACTTGGTCAAAAATTTTTAAAATTAGTTGTTTCTTACAAGTCAAGTCAAAATTTCAATTTTAAAAATCTTATCTTTTCAAAATCTTTTTCAAAAAATCATATCTTTTTCATTTTTTTTCTAGTTTTCGAAAATTTCAAAAAAATCTTTTTCAAAATATTTTCAAAATCTTTTTCTTATTTTTATATCATATTTTCGAAAATTCACTAATAATTAATGTGATTGATTCAAAAATTTGAAGTTTGTTACTTTCTTGTTAAGAAAGGTTCAATCTTTAAGTTCTAGAATCTTATCTTGTAGTTTCTTGTTAGTGAAGTAAGTAATTTTAAATTTAAAAAAAATCTTTTTATCTTTTATCTTATCTTTTTCAAAAACTTTATCTTTTTCAAAATTTGATTTCAAAATATCTTACCTAACTTCTTATCTTCTTATCTTTTTCAAATTTTGATTTTAATATCTTTTTCAATCAACTAACTAACTTTTTGTTTGTTTCCTATCTTTTTCAAAACCAACTAACTACTTTTCCCTCTCTAATTTTCGAAAATATCTCATCTCTTTTTCAAAAATTCTTTTAAATTTTAATCTTATCTTATCTTTAATTTTTGAAAATTACTAACCTCTTTTTCAAAATTGTTTTCGAAATTCTCCCTCTCTTTTCTTATTCTATTTATTTATTTAATTACTAACACTTCTCTTCATCCATCTTCACCTATATATCCGAATCCCCCTCTTCTACTTTCTTCTCCCTTTCTTTTTCTACTAATATAAAGGAGTCTCTATACTGTGACATAGAGGATTCCTCTTATTTTCTTGTTTTCTTCTCTTTCATATGAGCAGGAACAAGGATAAAGGCACTCTTGTTGAAATAGATCCAGAACCTGAAAGAACTCTGAAGAGAAAATTAAGAGAAGCTAAGTTACAACAATCTAAAGGTAACCTTTCAGAAATATTAGAACAAGAGAAGGAGATGGCAGCCGAAAATAATAATAATGCAAGGAGAATGCTTGGTGACTTCACAAAGCCAACGTCCAAGTTTGATGGAAGAAGCATCTCCATTCCTGCCATTGGAGCCAACAACTTTGAGCTGAAACCTCAGCTAGTTGCCTTAATGCAACAAAACTGCAAGTTTTATGGACTTCCATCTGAAGATCCTTACCAGTTTTTAACTGAGTTCTTGCAGATCTGTGAGACTATAAAGACGAATGGAGTTGATCCTGACGTCTACAGACTCATGCTTTTCCCTTTTGCTATAAGAGACAGAGCTAGAAGTTGATCCTGAAGTCTACAGACTCATGCTTTTCCCTTTTGCTGTAAGAGACAGAGCTAGATTATGGTTGGATTCACAACCCAAGGATAGCCTGGACTCCTGGGATAAGCTGGTCACTGCCTTCTTGGATAAATTCTTTCCTCCTCAAAAGTTGAGCAAGCTAAGAGTGAATGTTCAAACCTTCAAACAAAAAGATGGTGAATCCTTCTATGAAGCTTGGGAAAGATACAAGCAGCTGACCAAAAGATGTCCATCTGACATGTTTTCAGAATGGACCATATTAGATATATTCTATTATGGCCTATCTGAATTTTCAAAAATGTCATTGGACCATTCTACAGGTGGTTCTATTCACCTAAAGAAAACGCCTGAAGAGGCTCAAGAACTCATTAACATGGTTGCAAACAACCAATTCATGTACACTTCTGAGAGAAATTCCATGAATAATGGGATACCTCAGAAGAAAGGAGTTCTTGAAATTGATGCTCTGAATGCCATATTGGCTCAGAACAAAGTGTTGACTCAGCAAGTCAACATGATCTCTCAAAATCTGAATGGACTGCAACATGCATCCAACAGTACTAGAGAAGTAGCTTCTGAAGAAGCTTATGATCCTGAAAACCCTGCCATGGCAGAGGTTAATTACATGGGTGAACCTTATGGAAACACCTATAACTCATCATGGAGAAATCATCCAAATTTCTCATGGAAGGATCAACAAAA
>NC_029780.3:29706036-29708899 GCF_000817695.3 Arachis duranensis
CTGAATGCCAAGTTGTTTGGTAATGAGACTTGGGAAAGTGAACCTCCCTTGCTCATTAGTGAGCTAGATACCTGGATTCAGCAAATTTTACCTCAAAAGAAACAAGATCCTGGCAAGTTCTTAATACCTTGTACCATGGGCACCATGACCTTTGAAAAGGCTCTATGTGATCTGGGGTCAGGGATAAATCTTTTGCCACTCTCTGTAATGGAGAAGCTGGGGATCATTGAGGTACAACCTGCCTTGTTCTTATTACAATTGGCAGACAAGTCATTGAGACAAGCTTATGGAATAGTGGAGGACGTGTTAGTAAAGGTTGAAGGCCTTTACATCCTTGCTGATTTCATAATCTTAGACACTAGGAAGGATGAGGATGAAGACATCATCCTTGGAAGACCTTTCCTAGCCACAGCAGGAGCTGTGATAGATGTCAACAGAGGTGAATTAGTCCTTCAATTGAATGGGGACTACCTTGTGTTTAAGGCACATGGCCATCCCTCTGTGACAAAAGAGAGTAAGCATGAAGAGCTTCACTCAGTTCAAAGTCAAGAAGAGGCCCCACAGTCAAACTCTAAGTTTGGTGTTGTGAGGCCACAACCAAACTCTAAGTTTGGTGTTAAGATCCCATATCCAAACTCTAAGTTTGGTGTTGGGACTATACAACATTGACCTGATCACCTTGTGACTCCATGAGAGCCACTGTCAAGCTATTGACATTAAAGAAGTGCTTGTTGGGAGGCAACCCAATTTTATTTATCTAATTTTTATTTTATTGTTATTTTGTGTTTTATTAGGTACATGATCATGAGGAGACACGAAAAAATCATAAAAATTAAAAACAGAATAAAAAACAGCAGAAGAAAAAAGTCACACCCTGGAGGACGCACAGGCTGGCGTTCAACGCCAGTAAGATGCATCTGGCCGGTGCTTAACGCCAGAACAAAGCATCATTCTGGTGCTAAACGCCAGAAACAAGCAACATTCTGGTGCTGAACGCTAGGAATGTGCCTAGAGAAGAAAAGCTAGCACTGAACGCCAGTAACAAGCATGAAACTGGCGTTCAACACCAGAAACATGGCCAGAATGGTGTGCAAAGGCATTTTACATGCCTATTTGGTGCAGGGATGGAATTCCTTGACACCTCAGGATCTGTGGACCCCACAGGATCACCTCAGGATCTGTGGACCCCACAGGATCACCTCAGGATCTGTGGACCCCACAGGATCACCTCAGGATCTGTGGACCCCACAGGATCACCTCAGGATCTGTGGACCCCACAGGATCCCCACCTACTATATTCCTACCTTACCTCCTAATCCTATTTTTGTGATGACTATTCCCCATGTCACACTTTCCAAAACTCTTCACCAATCACCTCAATTCCTCTTCCCAATCACCCCCTTCACCACTCACATCCATCCACTCTTCCCCATAAAACCCCACCTACCTTCAAAAATTCAAAACCATTTTCCCACCCATTCCCACCCTAAATGGCCGAATACACACTACCCCCTCTCCCTATATATACCCTTCCATTCTACTTCATTTTCACACAACACAACCCCCTCTTCTTCACCTTGGCCGAACCTACCTCTCTCCCTCTCTACCGTATTCTCTTCTTCTTCTTCTTCTTCTTCTCTTTTTTCTTCTATTGCTCGAGGACGAGCAATATTTTAAGTTTGGTGTGGTAAAAGCATAAGCTTTTTATTTTTCCATCACCATCAATGGCACCTAAGGCCGGGAAAGGAAAAGGGAAGACAAAATCTTCCACCTCCGAGTCATGGGAGATGGAAAGATTCATCTCCAAGAGCCATCAAGACCACTTCTATGATGTTGTGGCAAAGAAGAAGGTGAGACCACTTCTATGAAGTTGTGGCCAAGAAGAAGGTGATCCCTGAGGTCCCTTTCATGCTCAAGAAAAATGAGTATCCGGAGATCCGACATGAGATCCAAAGAAGAGGTTGGGAAGTCTTAACCAACCCCATGCAACAAGTCGGAATCCTAATGGTTCAAGAGTTCTATGCCAATGCATGGATCACTAGGAACCATGATCAAAGTATGAACCCAAATCCAAAGAATTATCTCACAATGGTTCGGGGGAAATACTTAGATTTTAGTCCAGAAAATGTGAGGTTGGCGTTTCACTTGCCCATGATGCAAGGAGATGAACGCCCCTACACTAGAAGGGTCAACTTTAATCAAAGGTTGGATGATGAGCGGATAATTTATACGCTTTTTGGCATTGTTTTTAGTATGTTTTTAGTATATTTTAGTTAGTTTTTATTATATTTTTATTAGTTTTTAGTTAAAATTCACTTTTCTGGACTTTACTATGAGTTTGTGTGTTTTTCTGTGATTTTAGGTATTTTCTGGCTGAAATTGAGGGTCTTGAGCAAAAATCTGATTCAGAGGCTGAAAAGGACTGCAGATGCTGTTGGATTCTGACCTCCCTGCACTCGAAGTGGATTTTCTGGAGGTACAGAAGCCCAATTGGCGCGCTCTCAATGGCTTTGGAAAGTAGACATCCTGGGCTTTCCAGCAATGTATAATGGTCCATACTTTGCCCGAGGTTTGATGGCCCAAACCGGCGTTGCAAATCAGCTTCAGAATTCCCAGCGTTTAACGCCGGAATTGGCATAAAAATTGGAGTTAAACGCCCAAACTGGCATAAAAGCTGGCGTTTAACTCCAGAAAAAGTCTCTACACATGAAAGCTTCAATGCTCAGCCCAAGCACACACTAAGTGGACCCAGAAGTAGGTTTTTACGTCATTTACTCATTTCTGTATACCCTAGGTTACTAGTTCACTATTAATAGGATCTTTTGACATTGTATCTGTACCTCATGACACTTTACACGTTTCT
>NC_029780.3:29709139-29709813 GCF_000817695.3 Arachis duranensis
CATTTTCACTGAGAGGATGGGAGGTAGCCATTGACAACGGTGAAACCCTACATACAGCTTGCCATGGAAGGAGCCTTGCGTGCTTGAAGAAGAAGACAGTAGGAAAGCAGAGGTTCAGAAGATAGAGCATCTCCAAAACCTCAACCTGTTCTCCATTACTGCAAAACAAGTACTTATTTCATGTTCTTTTACTTTTTACGATCAATCCTGATAATTACTGATATCCTGACTAAGAGTTACAAGATAACCATAGCTTGCTTCAAGCCAACAATCTCCGTGGGATCGACCCTTACTCACGTAAGGTATTACTTGAACGACCCAGTGCACTTGCTGGTTAGTTGTGTGGGATTGCAAAAGTGTGATTGCAAATGATTCTGGCGTTCAAACGCCAGAAAATGGTAAGAAAGTGGCGTTAAACGCCCAATGGGTAGCCAATTCTGGCGTTCAAACGCCAGAAAAGGGGGAGAAGTTGGCGTTAAACACCCATTCTTCACCCAATCCTGGTGTTCAAACGCCAATGAGGAATCAGACACCTGAGAGTGCTGATAGTAACCCCTCTAAAAAGGCTTCTCCAACCACTTCTGTAAGGAATAAACCTGCAGCAACTAAGGTTGAAGAATATAAAGCCAAGATGCCTTATCCTCAGAAACTCCGCCAAGCGGAATAAGATAAGA
>NC_029780.3:29711193-29712959 GCF_000817695.3 Arachis duranensis
GTTTTAAACTGGGAGAAATGTCACTTTATGGTGACTGAAGGGATTTTCCTTGGGTATAAAATTTCAAACAAGGGAATAGAGGTGGATCAAGCTAAAGTTGAAGTAATTGAAAAATTACCACCACCTACCAATGTTAAGGCAATCAGAAGCTTTTTGGGTCATGCAGGATTCTACAGAAGGTTTATAAAGGATTTTTCAAAAATTGCCAAACCTCTGAGTAATCTGCTAGCTGCTGACACTCCATTTATTTTTGATAATGAGTGTCTGCAGGCGTTTGAAACTCTGAAACCTAAGCTGGTCACAGCACCAGTCATCTCTGCACCAGACTGGACATTACCATTTGAACTAATGTGTGATGCCAGTGACCATGCCATTGGTGCAGTACTGGGACAAAGGCATGGTAAGCTTCTGCACGTCATTTATTATGGCAGCCGTATTCTAAATGATGCACGGAAGAACTACACAACCACAGAAAAGGAGTTACTTGCAGTGGTTTATGCCATTGACAAGTTCAGATCTTATTTAGTAGATCAAAAGTGATTGTGTACACTGACCATGCTGCTCTTAAATATCTACTCACAAAGCAGGATTCAAAACCCAGGCTCATAAGATGGGTGTTGCTTCTGCAAGAGTTTGATATAGAAATAAGAGATAGAAAAGGGACAGAGAATCAAGTAGCCGATCACCTGTCCCGGATAGAACCAGTAGCAGGAGCATCCCTCCCTCCTACTGAGATATCTGAAACCTTTCCAGATGAGCAATTGTTTGCTATTCAGGAAGCTCCGTGGCTTGCAGACAGTGCAAACTATAAGACTCAAGGTTCTCCTTCTGTAACCATGGAGAGGAAGCATGAAGAGCTTCTCTAAAAATAGAGTCAAACAGAGACCCCACAGTCAAACTCTAAGTTTGGTGTTGGGAGGTCACAACCAAACTCTAAGTTTGGTGTTGGAGAGATTCCAACATTGCTCTGAGTATCCGTGAGGCTCCATGAGAGCCCACAGTCAAGTTACTGACATTAAAGAAGTGCTTGTTGGGAGGCAACCCAATGTTATATTTATTATTTTCCCTTGTTATTTTATGTTTTCTATAGGTTGATGATCATGGAAAGTCACAAAATCAATTGAAAAAGCAGAAATAGAATGAAAAATAGAAAGAAAAACAGCACACCCTGGAGGAAAACTTGCTGGCGTTTAAACGCCAGTAAAGGCAGCAAATGGGCGTTTAACGCCCAGTCTGGCACCATTCTGGACGTTTAACGCCAGAAAGGGGCACCAGACTGGCATTTAACGCCAGGAATGGGCATCAAGCTGGCGTTAAATGCCAGAAATGGGCACCAGCCCGGCGTTTAACGCCAGGATTGGCAGAAAGAGCAATTTTGCTCGCCACTTGGTGCAGGGATGAATTATCCTTGACACCTCAGGATCTGTGGACCCCACAGGATCCCCACTTACCCCACCACTCTCTCTTTTCTTTCTTCTTTTGCTCGAGGACGAGCAAAAATTCTAAGTTTGGTGTGGTAAAAGCGTTGCTTTTTGTTTCTCCATAACTATTTATGGCACCTAAGGCCGGAGAAACCTCTAGAAAGAGGAAAGGAAGGCAAAAGCTTCCACCTCCGAGCCATGGGAGATGGAGAGATTCATCTCAAGGGATGCACTTTTCTCCACAAAGCTATTGGGAGCAAATCAACACCTCCCTAGGAGAATTGAGTTCCAACATGGGACAACTAAGGGTGGAGCACCAAGAACATTCCATCCTCCTCCATGAAA
>NC_029780.3:29714652-29716169 GCF_000817695.3 Arachis duranensis
CTATGAACGTGTGTCTGACAACCACCTCCGTTCTACTTTAGACTGAGTGAATATCTCTTGGATTCCTCAATCAGAATCTTCGTGGTATAAGCTAGAATTGATGGCGGCATTCAAGAGAATCCGGAAGGTCTAAACCTTGTCTGTGGTATTCTGAGTAGGATTCAAGGATTGAATGACTGTGACGAGCTTCAAACTCCTGAGGGCTGGGCGTTAGTGACAGACGCAAAAGAATCACTGGATTCTATTCCAACCCGATTGAGAACCGACAGATGATTAGCCGTGCTGTGACAGAGCGCGTTGAACATTTTCACTGAGAGGATGGGAGGTAGCCATTGACAACGGTGAAACCCTACATACAACTTGCCATGGAAGGAGCCTTGCGTGCTTGAAGAAGAAGACAATAGGAAAGCAGAGGTTTAGAAGATAGAGCATCTCCAAAACCTCAACATGTTCTCCATTACTGCAAAACAAGTACTTATTTCATGTTCTTTTACTTTTTACGATCAATCCTGATAATTACTGATATCCTGACTAAGAGTTACAAGATAACCATAGCTTGCTTCAAGCCAACAATCTCCGTGTGATTGACCCTTACTCACGTAAGGTATTACTTGAACGACCCAGTGCACTTGCTGGTTAGTTGTGCGGGATTGCAAAAGTGTGATTGCAAATGATTCTGGCGTTCAAACGCCAGAAAATGGTAAGAAAGTGGTGTTAAATGCCCAATGGGTAGCCAATTCTGGCGTTCAAACGCCAGAAAAGTGGGAGAAGTTGGCGTTAAACGCCCATTCTTCACCTAATCCTGGTGTTCAAACGCCAATGAGGAATCAGACACCTGTGAGTGCTGATAGTAACCCCTCTAAAAAGGCTTCTCCAACCACTTCTGTAAGGAATAAACCTGCAGCAACTAAGGTTGAAGAATATAAAGCCAAGATGCCTTATCCTCAGAAACTCCGCCAAGTGGAACAAGATAAGAAATTTGCCCGCTTTGCAGACTATCTAAGGACTCTTGAAATAAAGATTCCGTTTGCAGAGGCACTTGAGCAAATACCTTCTTATGCTAAGTTCATGAAAGAGATCTTAAGTCATAAGAAGGATTGGAGAGAAACTGAAAAAGTTTTTCTCACTGAAGAATGCAGTGCAGTCATATTAAAGAGCTTACCAGAGAAGCTTAAAGATTCTGGAAGCTTTATGATACCATGCACATTAGAGGGTACTTGTACAAAGAAAGCTCTATGTGATCTTGGGGCAAGTATCAACCTAATACCTGCATCCACTATCAGAAAGCTTGGCTTGATTGAAGAAGTCAAACCAACCAGGATATGTCTCCAACTTGCTGATGGCTCCATTAAATACCCATCAGGCATAATTGAGGACATGATTGTCAAGGTTGGGCCATTTGCCTTTCCCACTGACTTTGTAGTGCTGGAAATGGAGGAGCACAAGAGTGCAATTCTCATTCTAGGAAGACCTTTTCTAGCAACTGGACGGACCCTCATTGACGTCCAAAAAGGGGC
>NC_029780.3:29716252-29716627 GCF_000817695.3 Arachis duranensis
ACATCAAATGACTGCATGAGCACTGATATTATTGACTCTTTGGTGGAGGAGGTCAATATGACTAAAAGTCTTGAATCAGAGTTAGATGACATCTTTAAAGATGTTCATCCTGATCTGGAGGAACTAAAGGAAATAAAAGAAATTCTGAAAATTCCTCAGGAAGAAGATAAGCCTCCTAAACTAGAGCTCAAGCCACTACCACCATCCCTGAAATATGCATTTCTGGGAGAAGGTGACACTTTTCCAGTGATCATAAGCTCTGCTCTAAATCCACAAAAAGATGAAGCACTAATTCAAGTGCTAAGGACACACAAGACAGCGCTTGGGTGGTCCATAAGTGATCTTAAGGGCATTAGCCCAGCAAGATGCATGCAC
>NC_029780.3:29716819-29718651 GCF_000817695.3 Arachis duranensis
AGATATGGTAGAGAAATTTCTGGAAGTCTTCATGGATGACTTTTTAGTATTTGGAGACTCATTCAACTCCTGCCTTAACCATCTAGCACTTGTTCTGAAAGGATGCCAAGAGACCAACCTAGTTTTAAACTGGGAAAAATGTCACTTTATGGTGACTGAAGGAGTTGTCCTTGGGCATAAAATTTCAAACAAAGGAATAGAGGTGGATCAAGCTAAAGTTGAAGTAATTGAAAAATTACCACCACCTACCAATGTTAGGGCAATCAGAAGCTTTTTGGGGCATGCAGGATTCTACAGAAGGTATATAAAGGATTTTTCAAAAATTGCCAAACCTCTGAGTAATCTGCTAGCTGCTGACACTCCATTTATTTTTGATAATGAGTGTCTGCAGGCGTTTGAAACTCTGAAACCTAAGCTGGTCACAGCACCAGTTATCTCTGCACCAGACTGGACATTACCATTTGAACTAATGTGTGATGCCAGTGACCATGCCATTGGTGCAGTACTGAGACAAAGGCATGGTAAGCTTCTGCACGTCATTTATTATGGCAGCCGTATTCTAAATGATGCACAGAAGAACTACACAACCACAGAAAAGGAGTTACTTGCAGTGGTTTATGCCATTGACAAGTTCAGATCTTATTTAGTAGATCAAAAGTGATTGTGTACACTGACCATACTGCTCTTAAATATCTACTCACAAAGCAGGATTCAAAACCCAGGCTCATAAGATGGCAAAGTAGGATTCAAAACCCAGGCTCATAAGATGGGTGTTGCTTCTGCAAGAGTTTGATATAGAAATAAGAGATAGAAAAGAGACAGAGAATCAAGTAGCCGATCACCTGTCCCGGATAGAACCAGTAGCAGGAGCATCCCTCCCTCCTACTGAGATCTCTGAAACCTTTCCAGATGAGCAATTGTTTGCTATTCAGGAAGCTCCGTGGCTTGCAGACAGTGCAAACTATAAGACTCAAGGTTCTCCTTCTGTAACCATGGAGAGGAAGCATGAAGAGCTTCTCTCAAAACAGAGTCAAACAGAGATCCCACAGTCAAACTCTAAGTTTGGTGTTGGGAGTCCACAACCAACTTCTAAGTTTGGTGTTGAACCTCCACATTCAAACTCTAAGTTTGGTGTTGGGAGGTCACAACCAAACTCTAAGTTTGGTGTTGAAAGGCCCCAACCCTGCTCTGATTATCTGTGAGGCTCCAAGAGAGCACACCGTCAAGCTATTGACATTAGCTTGTTGGGAGGTAACCCAATGTTATATTTATTATTTTCCCTTGTTATTTTATGTTTTCTATATGTTGATGATCATGGAAAGTCACAAAATCAATTGAAAAAGCAGAAATAGAATGAAAAATAGAAAGAAAAACAGCACACCCTGGAGGAAAACTTGCTGGCGTTTAAACGCCAGTAAAGGCAGCAAATGGGCATTTAACGCCCAGTCTGGCACCATTCTGGACGTTTAACGCCAGAAAGGGGCACCAGACTGGCATTAAACGCCAGGAATGGGCACCAAGCTGGCGTTAAACGCCAGAAATGGGCACCATCCCGGCGTTTAACGCCAGGATTGGTAGAAGGAGCATTTTTGCTCGCCACTTGGTGCAGGGATGAATTATCCTTGACACCTCAGGATCTGTGGACCCCACAGGATCCCCACTTACCCCACCACTCTCTCTTTTCTTTCTTCTTTTGCTCGAGGACGAGCAAAACTTCTAAGTTTGGTGTGGTAAAAGTGTTGCTTTTTGTTTCTCCATAACTATTTATGGCACCTAAGGCCGGAGAAACCTCTAGAAAGAGGAAAGGGAAGGCAAAAGCTTCCACCTCCGAG
>NC_029780.3:29720403-29721055 GCF_000817695.3 Arachis duranensis
GTTCTACCTTAGATTGAGTAGATATCTCTTGGATTCCTTAATCAGAATCTTTGTGGTATAAGCTAGAATTGATGGCGGCATTCAAGGGAATCCGGAAGGTCTAAACCTTGTCTGTGGTATTCTGAGTAGGATTCAAGGATTGAATGACTGTGACGAGCTTCAAACTCCTGAAGGCTGGGCGTTAGTCACAGACGCAAAAGAATCATTGGATTCTATTCCAACCTGATTGAGAACCGACAGATGATTAGCCGTGCTGTGACAGAGCACGTTGAACATTTTCACTGAGAGGATGGGAGGTAGCCATTGACAACGGTGAAACCCTACATACAGCTTGCCATGGAAGGAGTCTTGTGTGCTTGAAGAAGAAGACAGTAGGAAAGCAGAGGTTCAGAAGATAGAGCATCTCCAAAACCTCAACCTGTTCTCCATTACTGCAAAACAAGTACTTATTTCATGTTCTTTTACTTTTTACGATCAATCCTGATAATTACTGATATCCTGACTAAGAGTTACAAGATAACCATAGCTTACTTCAAGCCAACAATCTCCGCGGGATCGACCCTTACTCACGTAAGGTATTACTTGAACGACCCAGTGCACTTGCTGGTTAGTTGTGCGGGATTGCAAAAGTGTGATTGCAATTTCGTACACC
>NC_029780.3:29721175-29722791 GCF_000817695.3 Arachis duranensis
ACCTCAAGCCTGTGGCTAGAGGATGGTTGGAGTTCATTCAACGCTCCATCATTCCTACTAGCAACCGATCTGAAGTTACTGTGGATCGGGTCATCATGATTCATAGCATCATGATTGGAGAGGAAGTAGAAGTTCATGAAGTCATCTCCAATGAATTCTACAAAATAGCCAACAAGCCCTCCACCATGGCACGACTAGCTTTTCCTCACCTTATTTGCCATCTGTGTTACTCAGCTGGAGTTATCATAGAAGGAGATATCCCCATTGAAGAGGATAAGCCCATCACCAAGAAGAGGATGGAGCAAGCAAGAGAGATCCTTCACGGTTCTCAAGAGATGCATGAGGAAGCTCATCATCAACAAATCCCTGAGATGCCTCAACGGATGCACTTTCCTCCCAACAACTATTGGGAACAACTCAACACCTCCTTAGAAGATTTGAGCCACAATGTTGAACAATTAAGGGTGGAACATCATGAGCACTCCATCATTCTCCATGAAATAAGAGAGGATCAAAGGGCAATGAGGGAGGAGCAACAAAGGCAAGGAAGGGACATAGAAGAGCTTAAGGACATTGTTGGTCCTTCAAGAAGAAGACGCCACTAAGGTGGATTCATTCCTTGTTTTTATTTCTTTCTGTTTTCGGTTTTTAATGTTGTGTTTATCTATGTTTTGTGTCTCTACTTCATGATCATTAGTATGTAGTAACCATGTCTTAAAGCTATGAATAAATTCCATTAATCCTTCACCTCTCTTAAATGAAAAGTGTTTTAATTCAAAAGAACAAGAAGTACATGAATTTCAAATTTATCCTTGAATTTAGTTTAATTATATTGATGTGGTGACAATACTTTTTGTTTTCTAAATGAATGCTTAAACAGTGCATATTTTTGATCTTGTTGTTTATGAATGTTAAAACTGTTGGCTCTTGAAAGAATGATGAACAAAGAGAAATGTTATTGATAATCTGAAAAATCATGAATTGATTCTTGAAGCAAGAAAAAGCAGTGAAAAGTAAAAAGCTTGCAAAAAAAAAAGAAAAAAAATAGGCGAAAAAAATAGAAAGAAAAAGAAAAAGCAAGCAGAAAAAGCCAATAGCCCTTAAAACCAAAAGGCAAGGGTAAAAAGGATCCAAGGCTTTGAGCATCAATGGATAGGAGGGCCCAAGGAATTAAAACCAGGGCTAAGCGGCTAAATCAAGCTGTCCCTAACCATGTGCTTGTGTCATGAAGGTCCAAGTGAAAAGCTTGAGACTGAGTGGTTAAAGTCGTGATCCAATGCAAAAAGAGTGTGCTTAAGAGCTCTGGACACCTCTAACTGGGGACTATAGCAAAGCTGAGTCACAATCTGAAAAGGTTCACCCAGTTATGTGTCTGTGGCATTTGTGTATCCGGTGGTAATACTGGAAAACAAAATGCTTAGGGCCACGACCAAGACTCATAAAAGTAGCTGTGTTCAATAATCAACATACTTAACTAGGAAAATCAATAACACTATCCAAAATTCTAAGTTCCTAGAGAAGCCAATCATTCTAAACTTCAAAGGAAAAAGTAAGATGCCGAAACTGTTCAGAAGCAAAAAGCTACAAGCCCCGCTCATCTAATAAGAATCTGAGCT
>NC_029780.3:29723199-29723839 GCF_000817695.3 Arachis duranensis
GCCTCAGCTCGTGGATAGATCAAGCTCAGCCCAAACATACACCAAGTGGGCCCCGGAAGTGAATTTATGCATCAAATACTTACTCATGTAAACCCTAGTAGCTAGTCTAGTATAAATAGGATAAGTTACTATTGTATTAGACATCTTTGGTCTCAGTTTTGTTTTATTCTTCATCTTTGGAGGCTATTGATCACATTCAAGGGGCTGGCCATTCGGCCATGCCTGAACCTTTCACTTATGTATTTTCAACGGTAGAGTTTCTACACACCATAGATTAAGGGTGTGGAGCTCTGCTGTACCTCAAGTTTCAATACAATTATGATTACTTTCTATTCAATTCTCTTCTATCCTTATTCCAAGATATACATTATACTTAACTTAGATGAATGTGATGATCCGTGACACTCATCATAGTTCTCACCTATGAACGTACGTGATTGACAACCACTTCCGTTCTACTATAGGCCGGGCACATATCTCTTAGATTCCTCAACAGAATCTTCGTGGTATAAGCTAGATAGATGGCGGCATTCATGAGGATCCGGAAAGTCTAAACCTTGTCTATGGTATTCCGAGTAGGATTCTGGGATTGAATGACTGTGACGAGCTTCAAACTCCTGAAGGCTGGGCGTGATGACAA
>NC_029780.3:29723864-29730259 GCF_000817695.3 Arachis duranensis
GGTGATGCCCTACATACAGCTTGCCATGGAAAGGAGTAGGAAGGATTGGATGAATGTAATAAGAAAATAGAGATACAAGAGGAGCACAGCATCTTCACACACTTATCTGAAATTTCCACTATTGATTTACATAAGTATTTCTATCCCTTTTATTCTCTATTTATTATTAATTTTTGAAACCCAAAACCATTTGATCTACCTAACTGAGATTTACAAGGTGACCATAGCTTGCTTCATACCAACAATCTCTGTGGGATCGACCCTTACTCACATAAGGTATTACTTGGATGACCCAGTACACTTGCTGGTTAAGTTAAACGGAGTTGTGTCCACACAGAGTTGAAAAAGCAATGAATTTTACAAAATATAATAACAAAGGAATCACAATTTCGTCCACCAGCTTACCATTGTGCTGTGCAAGCGCGGCACCTACGGCATGATTTGACGCGTCGCACATGATCTCGAACGGCTGCGTCCAGTCAGGGCCCCTCACAATTGGTGCTGTGGTAAGAGCTCGCCTTAATTCCTCAAATGCATCTGCACAAGCACTATCAAACTCAAAGTCTACGTCCTTTTAGAGTAGGTGCGACAATGGCAATGCAATCTTGCTAAATTTCTTGATAAAGTGCCTATAGAATCTTGCATACCCCAAAAAAGAATGGACCTCCCTCACAGAAGAGAGGTGAGGTAAACTGGTAATGACATCAACCTTGGCCAGGTCCACAGAAATGCCCCTATCAGAAACTGTGTCCTAACACAATGCCTTGTCTCACCATAAAATGACATTTTTCAAAATTGAGGACAAGGTTTGTGTTAACACATCTTCCTAAGACTTCCATACACACTGAAATCATCTATAAAGACTTCCATACAACTCTCCATAAGATCAGAAAAGACACTAGTCATGCACCGCTGAAAGGTGGCGGGTGCATTGCATAACCCAAATGGCATCCTTTTGTAAGCAAAGGTGCCAAAGAGACAAGTAAAGATGGTCTTTTCCTGATCCTCAGGAGCGATATGTATCTGGAAGTAGCCAGTAAAACCATCAAGAAAGCAATAATGAGATTTACCTGCAAGTCGGTCCAACATCTGATCAATGAAGGGCAAAGGGTAATGGTCTTTCCTTGTTGCAGCGTTCAACTTCCTATAATCAATGCATACTCGCCAAGCATTTTGCACTCTTGTGGTGACCACTTCACCATCATCCTTCTTGACAGTTGTGATTCCTGATTTCTTTGGAACGACTTGGACTGGGCTCACCCATTCACTATCAGAAATCGGATATATAATACCCGCATCAAGTAGCCTTTTGGCTCCTTTTTCACCACATCAAGAATAGTAGGGTTGAGCCTTCTTTGGGGTTGTCTAACCGGCCGAGCTCCCTCTTGGAGAAAAATGTGATGCATACACATTCGTGGGTCAATTCTCACAATGTCAGCCAAGCTCCAACCGATTGCTTTCTTTTGATTCCTTAGGACCTCTAGGAGCTTCGCTTCTTCTTGGCTAGAAAGCTCACTAGCGATGATTACCGAAAACTTCTAGTTGTCCTCAAGGACTGCATACTTCAAGTAAGAAGGGAGAGGCTTCAATTCACTTTTTGCCTCAAGTTGAGGTTCTTTTTCACTAAGATCATGAAGTTCATTTTCAACAACTTTCTCTTGTTCACCCTCATGGTCATCCTTTTCTTCAACAATAGGGTAGCACAACTTGTTGTGATCTTCTCTTTGTAACTCCGCTACTACCTCGTCGACCACATCACGTCAGAGGATGGAGTGCTCTTCGGGTGGGTGTCTCATGGCTTCTTCCAAATTAAACTTGATTGTCTTGTCATCTACCTCAAAAGAGTACATGGCGGTAAAGGCATCCAACTTAAATTTAGAGGTCTTCAAGAAAGGTCTACCAAGCAAAACGGAGGAAGAACTTTTATTCTCCATCGGAGGCATTTCAAGGATCTAAAAATCAACCGGAAACACCAAATCCTTGATTGCCACGAGCACATCTTCCGCTATCCCTACTACGATGATAACACTCTTGTCGGCTAAGGCAAATTTGGCGGCCGACCTTCTCAATGGAGCTAACTTCAACCTTGCAAATATAGAGAGTGGCATGATGCTAACGCAAGCCACTAAATCACACATACATTCATGAAAAGTAACTCCACCAATACAACAAGACACTAAACATGGTCCGAGGTCACTACACTTTTTCGAAATAGGCTTCATCAATGAAAAAATAGAACTACCCAAGGAAAACATTTCCAAATCACCAATTCTATCTTTGTGTGTGCACAAGTCCTTCAAAAACTTAGCATACTTCAGAATTTATTGAATGACATTAAGAAGTGGGATGGTTACCTCAACCTTCTTGAATACTTGAAGCATGTTTAAATCAAACTCAGGAGTCTTCTTGGCCTTCTTTACCATGGAAAGGAATGGCATGGGGATAGATTCATCCATTATAGCCTTCCTCTTGGGCTCCTTAAGGCTTCGTTCCTCTTCCCCTTGCCTTGTGTCTACTTCCTCTTCCTCATGTGGAACTTCAACAACTACTTCCTCCTCATGAATTTCTTCCATGACCCCAGGAGGTATCTCCTCCAATGTAGTCTCTGACCGTAGAGTGATGGCGTTGAGACCGCCCTTTGGGTTTGAAAGGGGTTGGGATGGAAGGTTAGAAGAGCTTGAGGGATGGTTGGTGTTGTTGGAGGAAGGTAAAACCATCCTTAAAATCATCTCGGTGATGTTGGACAATTGAGCACTCATGTTACCATATTGTGCATTCAAGTTATTAAATTGAGCCTTGTTGTTCTCTTCATGTTTTTTCACTATAGCTCTAAGTCTCTCATGATCATGGTAGAGTGAACGGTTAGGATCATCATCTTGGTTGGTAGAGGAGGAAGAGGATTGATTGGATTGTTTCCTTTGATGAGGTGGTTGATATCTAGAGTAGTTGTTTTGGTTTTGGCGAGTTGCTTGGTATGATTGGTTGTGGTTTTGGTTAACTTGGTGGTTGTTGTTATGGTGGTATTAGGATGAAGATTGGTGCTTGTTGTGGTATTGAGAAGAGGAGTTGTTCCATCTTTGATTCTGATTGCTCCCTTGTGCATTGTTCCTTCACCCTTGATTGGAATTAGTGCCATGAGAGTAGTTGTTTTGGCCTTGAGAGGGGTAGGTGGACGATTATTATAGTTCACATTGGCTACGGCAAGGGTATACTCCTCTTGAATTTGGTGGCATTGGTCGGTGTAATGTGCGGTGCTAGAGCATAAGCCACATATTCTAGGAGGCCCTTCAAGTTGGGGAACTTGGGGTGGGGATTGGACAGCTTGGATAGAGTAAAACGCCTTTTGTTCCTTGTGTATCTTCATAAGGATAGTAGTCATATCCCCAAGCACCTTGGGCAAACTTGATTCAGAAGGAGGTGCTTCTACCACACCCTTGAGGGGATTGCTCCTTACTCTTACATGTTGTGTAGCCTCGGGGACATCATTTATCAAGCTCCAAGCTTCTCCCGTCGTCTTATTTTTGGAAAGGGAACCACCACTAGTGGTGGTGAGAAATCTTCTATCTTCCGTGCAAATACCTCTGATGAAATAACTCATAAGTAAGTGAGTGTCCAATCCATGGTGTGGACAAGATTCCAATAGCCTCTTGAATCTAGTCCAATACTCATACAAGCTCTCTTGGTCCTTTTGCATTATACCAGAGATTTATTTCCGAATGTAGTCGGTCTTCTCCGGCGGAAAGAACTTGTCTAAAAATTCTCTTCTCAATAAATCCCAATTGGTCACAATCTCATCCGGTTGGGAATAGAAACACGTTTTTGCTTGTCCCTCAAAAGAGAAGGGGAAAGCAAAAACCATAATAGCAATCTTATCGGTCCCATGCCTTCGAGCCGTAGAATAAGCAACTTGAAAATCTCTTAGATGTCGGATGGGGTCTTGACCCAAAAGCCCATGATACTTGAGAAGTAGATTTATCAAGCTATTCTTCAACTCAAAGTTTGGATCAAGATTGGGATACCTTGCTTGCAATGGTTGAAGTATAATATCCGGAGCCCCTTGTTCGTGCAAAGTGATTTGGCGTGGCTCCGCCATATATTGTTCACCTGTAGGATGCAAAGAAGTATTAGTGGTGTCAATAGAAGAATAAGAAGTTATGGATTCTAAGTCGCTCTCGGTTCCGTCTAGTGATTCGGTATGCTCCTCAAGAGAGGCCGAAGTACTAGCCGTATAGTTCAACCGCCGTCTAGCTTGCCGAGTGTGTAACAAAGTTCTTTCAATCTCAAGTTCAAGCTCGGCCAAGCTAGAGTTCGGTTGAGACCAAATCATAACACATGTATAGAAGAAATCTAAACTAAAAACAAAATATTAAAAGCAAGTAAACTATCTACACTATCCACATATTCACATTACCAATGTCAAGAAATACGTTGCAATGGCGCCAAAAATTTGATTTAGAGAATTGTTGTAGGTTAAGAATTTCACAAGATATTGACATTGCTAGTATAGTTCCAAACCAACTAATAACTCTCAATCAAATTTTAAAGATTGGTTGTCACAAAGTTCAACTCCAAAAGTAAACCAAAGCATTCAAACCTCGGGTCATCTCACAAGAAATGGGCAAACATGTGCATCAACATTGGTTAGAATTCTGGGGTTGGGAGTTGTTCCGAGGGTTACCTGAAACTATAGGTTGATCTCGGACGAGATCTTCGGTACTGGTCAGAGTTGTTGTGTCCGATTTGACGATGGTGGATGGAGCCGTCGTGTCCGGCTTGTTGGACTTGGTGGTGGTGCTGATCCTTCGTCACCGGAGGGTGGTGGTACCTGCAAGGGACTCCGATGCTTAAGTTACCAAGGGTATTAAG
The DNA here is from genome assembly GCF_000817695.3 of Arachis duranensis. NCBI lineage: Eukaryota > Viridiplantae > Streptophyta > Magnoliopsida > Fabales > Fabaceae > Arachis > Arachis duranensis. The sequence continues at coordinate 29,728,731 of NC_029780.3, forward strand.
CAGGTTTTTAGTAGAATCAGAGTATGAGTTATACCTGGATACTCCAGTGTATTTATAATGGTGTGGAGTGACCTTTCTGGAGATAAAATAGTTATCTTATCTTATCTTTGAGTAAAGTCATCTTATCTTCAAGGGGACCGCCCTTATCTCTATAGGCTTGTGCTGCCTTTGGATTTGGGTCGTGTGCCTCTGTTTGGGCCCCTTTTTTGGGCTTTCCTGGTGATTTAGCCGAGCTCTTTTGAGAAGAGGTCGGTGATGAGCGGATAATTTATACGCTTTTTGGCATTGTTTTTAGGTAGTTTTTAGTAAGTTTAAGCTACTTTCAGGGATGTTTTCATTAGTTTTTATGCTAAATTCACATTTCCGGACTTTACTATGAGTTTGTGTGTTTTTCTGTGATTTCAGGTAATTTCTGGCTGAAATTGAGGGACTTGAGCAAAACTCTGAAAAAGGCTGACAAAAGGACTGCTGATGCTGTTGGAATCTGATCTCCCTGCACTCGAAATGAATTTTCTGGAGCTACATAACTCCAAATAGCGCGCTCTCAACGGCGTTGGAAAGTAGACATCCAGAGCTTTCCAGCAATATATAATAGTCCATACTTTATTCGGGAATTGACGACGTAACTTGGCGTTGAACGCCAAGTACATGCTGCTGTCTGGAGTTAAACGCCAGAAACACGTCATGATCCGGAGTTGAACGACCAAAACATGTTATAACTTGGAGTTCAACTCCAAGAAAAGCCTCAACTCGTGGATAGATAGCGCTCAGCCCAAGCATACACCAAGTGGGCCCCAGAAGTGGATTTATGCATCAATTACTTACTCACGTAAACCCTAGTAGCTAGTCTAGTATAAATAGGATAAGTTACTATTGTATTAGACATCTTTTGGCCATTCGGTCTTTTGATCATTCAGGGGGCTGGCCTCTCGGCCATGCCTGAACCTTTCACTTATGTATTTTCGACGGTGGAGTTTCTACACACCATAGATTAAGGGTGTGGAGCTCTGCTGTACCTCAAGTTTCAATACAATTACTATTACTTTCTATTCAATTCTCTTTTATTCTTATTCCAAGATATACGTTGCACAACACTTTGATGAATGTGATGATCCGTGACACTCATCATCATTCTCACCTATGAACGTGCGTGACTGATAACCACTTCCGTTCTACCTTAGGCCGGGTGCATATCTCTTAGATTTCCCAACAGAATCTTCGGGGTATAAGCTAGATAGATGGCGGCATTCATGGGGATCCGGAAAGTCTAACCTTGTCTATGGTATTCCGAGTAGGATCCCGGGAATTCGGAAAGTCTAACCTTGTCTGTGGTATTCCGAGTAGGATTCCGGTATTGAATAACTGTGACGAGCTTCAAACTCCTGAAGGCTGGGCGTGATGACAAACGCAAAAGAATCAATGGATTCTACTCCAACCTGATTGAGAATCGACAGATGATTAGCCGTGCTGTGACAGAGCATTTGGACCATTTTCACTGAGAGGATGGGATGTAGCTATCAACAAGGGTA
>NC_029780.3:29730299-29731601 GCF_000817695.3 Arachis duranensis
ATTTAATCTGCCTAACTGAGATTTACAAGGTGACCATAGCTTGCTTCATACCAACAATCTCTGTGGGATCGACCCTTACTCACGTAAGGTATTACTTGGATGACCCAGTACACTTGCTGGTTAAGTTGAACGGAGTTGTGAGCTTCTCTAACAGTGTCTGGAACTCTTTTATCATAATTTCGTCCACCAAGTTTTCGGCGCCGTTGTCGGGGATTGTTCGAGTATGGACAACTGACGGTTCATCTTGTTGCTCAGATTAGGTAATTTTCTTTTCAAAAATCTTTTTCAAAATTTTTCTTTTCTTTTTCGTTTTTCCAACATTTATTTTCGAAAAAAAATAATAAAAATACAAAAAAATTATAAAATCATAAAAATAAAAAATATTTTGTGTTTCTTGTTTGAGTTTTGAGTCAATTTTTAAGTTTGGTGTCAATTGCATGCTTTAAAAAATTTTTTTCTTGCATTTTTCGAAAATTCATATATTCATGGTGTTCTTCATGATCTTCAAGTTGTTCTTGACAAGTCTTCTTGTTTGATCTTGATGTTTTCTTGTTTTGTGTCTTTTGTTGTTTTTCATGTGCATTTTTCGTTTGTTAGAGTCCATGCATTAAAGATTTCTAAGTTTGGTGGCTTGCATGTTTTCTTTGCATCAAAAATTTTTCAAAATTATGTTCTTGATGTTCATCATGATCTTCAAAGTGTTCTTGGTGTTCAACTTGACATTCATAGTGTTCTTGCATGCATCTTGTGTTTTGATCCAAAATTTGCATGTTTTGGATCATGTTTGTGTTTTTCTCACTCATCACTAAAAATTCAAAAATAAAAAAAATATCTTTTCCTTATTTCTCTCCAAATTTTCGAAAATTTGAGTTGACTTAGTCAAAAATTTTCAAAATTAGTTGTTTCTTACAAGTCAAGTCAAATTTTCAATTTTAAAAATCTTATCTTTTCAAAATCTTTTTCAAAAATCGTATCTTTTCCAATTTTTTTCTCTTTTTCGAAAATTTCAAAAATTTTTTTCAAAATATTTTCAAAATGTTTTTCTTATCTTTATATCATATTTTCAAAAAATTAGCTAACAATTAATGTGATTGATTCAAAAATTTGAAGTTTGTTACTTTCTTGTTAAGAAAGGTTCAATCTTTAAGTTCTAGAATCTTATCTTTTAGTTTCTTGTTAGTAATTAATTTTAATTTTAAAATTAAATCTTTTTCAAACATATCTTATCTTTTTCAAAATTTTATCTTTTTCAAAAGTTAATTTTAAAATATCTTATCTAACTTCTTATCTTCTTATCTTTTT
>NC_029780.3:29731633-29732461 GCF_000817695.3 Arachis duranensis
TTATCTTTTTCAAAATTTGATTTCAAATCTTTTTCAATCAACTAACTAACTTTTTGTTTGTTTCTTATCTTTTTCAAAACCACCTAACTACTTTTCCCTCTCTAATTTTCGAAAATATCTCATCTGTTTTTCAAAAATTCTTTTTAATTAACTAATTGTTTCATGTTTTAATTTTAATTACATCTTATCTTTAATTTTCAAAAATTACTAACCCCTTTTTCAAAATTTATTTTCGAAATTCCCCTCTCTTTTCTTATTCTATTTAATTATTTATTTACTAACACTTCTCTTCACCTCCCCTATCCTTAATCTTTATACAGACTATTCATTCTTCTTCATTCTTCTCCCCTCTCTTTTTATACTAACACAAAGGAATCTCTATACTGTGACATAGAGAATTCCTCTTCTTTTCTTGTTTTTTTCCTATACTGTGACATAGAGGATTCCTTTTTCTTTTCTTGTTTTCTTCTCTTTCATATGAGCAGGAACAGGGAAAAGGGCACTCTTGTTGAAATTGATCCAGAACCTGAAAGGACTCTGAAGAGAAAATTAAGAGAAGCTAAATTACAACAATCCAGAAACAACCTTTCAGAAATTTTCGAACAAGAGAAGGAGATGGCAGCCGAAAACAATAATAATGCAAGGAGAATGCTTGGTGACATCTCAAAGCCAACATCCAAATTTGATGGAAGAAGCATCTCCATTCCTGCCATTGGAGCCAACAACTTTGAGCTGAAACCTCAGCTAGTTGCCTTAATGCAACAAAACTGCAAGTTTTATGGACTTCCATCTGAAGATCCTTACCAGTTTTTAACTGAGTTCTTGCAG
>NC_029780.3:29732972-29739533 GCF_000817695.3 Arachis duranensis
TCAACAAAAGCCTCAACAAGGCTTTAACAATGGTGGACGCAATAGGCTGAGCAATAGCAAGCCTTTTTCATCATCTTCTCAGCAACAGCCAGAGAATTCTGAACAAAACACTTTTAATTTAGCCAATCTAGTCTCAGATCTGTCAAAGGCCACTTTCAATTTCATGAGTGAAACAAGATCCTCCATCAGAAATCTAGAGGCACAAGTGTTTCCTATTAAGGATCCAAAGGAATCTGAGGCTCATACAGAGACCATAGAGATTCCATTAAATCTCCTTCTGCCATTCATGAGCTCTGAAGACTATTTTTTCTCTGAAGAGGATGAAGATGTGACTGGAGAGCAAGTTGCTCAATATTTAGGAGCTATCATGAAGCTGATTGCCAAGTTGTTTGGTAATGAGACTTGGGAAAGTGAACCTCCCTTGCTCATTAATGAACTAGATACCTAGATTCAGCAAATTTTACCTCAAAAGAGACAAGATCCTGGCAAGTTCTTAATACCTTGTACCATAGGCACCATGACCTTTGAAAAGGCTCTATGTGATCTAGGGTCAGGGATAAATCTTATGCCACTCTCTGTAATGGAGAAGCTGGGGATCATTGAGGTACAACCTGCCTTGTTCTCATTACAATTGGCAGACAAGTCATTAAGACAAGCTTATGGAATAGTGGAGGACGTGTTAGTAAAGGTTGAAGGCCTTTACATCCCTGCTGATTTCATAATCTTAGACACTGGGAAAGAAGAGGATGAATGCATTATCCTTGGAAGACCTTTCCTAGCCACAGCAGGAGCTGTGATAGATGTTCCCTCGCTTTTTGACATTATTTTTAGGTAGCTTTTAGTATGTTTTAGTTACTTTTTAGTATATTTTTATTAGTTTTTATGCAAAAATCACATTTCTAGACTTTACTATGAGTTTGTCTATTTTTCTGTGATTTCAGGTAATTTTTGGCTGAAATTGAGGGACCTGAGCAAAAATCTGATTCAGAGGCTGAGAAAGGACTGCAGATGCTGTTGGATTCTGACCTCCCTGCACTCGAAGTGGATTTTCTAGAGCTACAGACGCCCAATTTGCGCGCTCTCAATTGCTTTGGAAAGTAGACATCTTGGGCTTTCCAGAAATGTATAATAGTCTATACTTTGTCCGAGATTTGATCGCCCAAACTGGCGTTTAAACGCCCACAAGAGGCCCTTTTCTGGAGTAAAACGCCAGAACTGGCACCAAAGCTGGCGTTTAACTCCAAGGATGGCCTATGCACGTGAAAGCTTCAAGGCTCAGCCCAAACACACACCAAGTGGGTCCCAGAAGTGGATTTCTGCACTATCTACTCATTTTTTGTAAACCTAGTTTACTATTTTTAGTATAAATAGCACTTTTTACTATTGTATTTAGAGTCTTTGACCTTTTGGGGAGTTCTTCGAACCCTTTTTGGAGGCTGGCCATTCGGCCATGCCTAGACCTTTTGTTCTTATGTATTTTCAACGGTGGAGTTTCTACACCTCATAGATTAAGGTGAGGAGCTCTGCTGTTCCTCGAGTATTAATGCAAGTATTATTGTTTTTCTATTCAATTCACGCCTACTTCTCCTCCAAGATATACTATTGGACTTAATTCAGTTAAGTCAGAATGAAGGGGTGACCCGTGACAATCACTCAATCTTCGTTACTCGCTTAGCCAAGATCCACGTGCCTGACAACCACAAAGCGGTCTACATGATATTCAACGTAGTCATTGGACGACAACTAGAGTATATTCTCTTTGGTCTCTGACCCATGGATCTGAATCACCTCTCCTGACAACAGAGCATTCGAATCTGTGACATTAGAACCTTCGTGGTATAAGCTAGAACCAATTGGCAGCATTCTTGAGATCCGAAAAGTATAAACCTTGTCTGTGGTATTCCGAGTAGGATCTGGGATGGGATGACTGTGACGAGCTTCAAACTCGTGACTGTTGGGCGTAGTGATAGTGTGCAAAAGAATAAATGTATTCTATTCCGACACGATTGAGAACCAACAGCTGATTAGCCATGTGGGAAACCATAGAGGACATGTTTTCACTGAGAGGACGGATGGTAGCTATTGACAACGGTGATCCACCAACATACGGCTTGCCATGGAAGGGAGTACACATGATTGGATGAGGACAGTAGGAAAGCAGAAGTTCAGAGGAAACAAAGCATCTCCAAACGCTTATCTGAAATTCTCACCAAGGGACTACATAAGTGACTTTATTTTATTTTATGTTTTATTGTTCTTTTTACTATCAAACCTCATAACCATTTGAATCCGCCTGACTGAGATTTACAAGATGAACATAGCTTGCTTCAAGCCGACAATCTCCGTGGAATCGACCCTTACTCACGTAAGGTATTACTTGGACGACCCAGTGCACTTGCTGGTCAGCTATGCGGAGTTGTGAAAAGTGAAAATCACAATTTCGTATACCAACTTTTTGGTGCCGTTGCCGGGGATTGTTCAAGTTTGGACCACTGACGGTTTATCTTGTTGCTTAGATTGGGTAATTTTTATTTTTATTTTCGAAGAAAAAAAAACAAAAAACAAAAAATTAAAAAACAAAAAAAAATAATTCATGCATTGTGTTCTTCTGTGATCTTCAAGTTGTTCTTGATGGTTTCCTTTGTTCAATCTCATGATTTTCCTGTTTTGTGTTTTATGTTTTTTTTCATATGCATTTTCAAAATCATAGTGTCTGAACATTCAAATTTTCTAAGTTTGGTGTCTTGCATGTCTTTCTTTTCTTAAAAATTTTCAAAAATATGTTTTTGATGTTCAGCATGATCTTCAAAGTGTTCTTGGTGTTCATCTTGACATTCAAAGTGTCCTTGCATGCATTACTTGTTTTGATCTTGCATTTTTTTATGTTTTATTTCATTTTGTTGTTTTTCTCTCTTCATTAAAAATTCAAAAAAATCAAAAAGATATATTTTCAAGTAAATAATACAGAGAAATGAAGATTCAGAATATAAAGCAGAAGAATCGCAGAGAAAAAGAGCTCACTGGCGTCAAAACGCCAGTAAAGAGGCACTTTGGGAGTTAAACGCCAGAATGGCTACCATTCTGGGAGTTTAACGCCAGTAAAGCTATCATTCTGGGCGTTAAACGCCAGAATGGCAGCATTTTGGGCGTTTAACGCCAGAAATGGCAGCATTCTGGGCGTTTAGAAAAACACCCAGTAAAGAAGGATTTCTAGCGTTTAATGCCAGCCAGGATACCTGGCTGGGCATTAAACACCCAAAGAGGTAGCATTCTGGGCGTTAAATGCCATAATAGATAGCATCCTGGGTGTTTAATGCCAGGATGACACAGGGGAGGTAATTTCGTTTCAAATTCAAATTTTTTTCAAATTTTCATATTTTAATTCATAATTTTTTGCATTAAACATATTTTAAACTTTTATTCTTCATGTTTCTTTTTTTGAAATTTTCAAACTAATTTTTCAAAAATCTTTTTCTTAATCTCATATTTTCAAAAATATCTTTTAAATTCTTGTTAGTCAAGTCATCGATTTCTAAAAATCAAATCTTTTTCAATCATATCTTTTCAAGCATATCTTTTTAAAAATCAAATCTTTTTCAATCATATATTTTTAATCATCTCTTTTTAAAATCAAATCTTTTTCAATCATATCTTTTTAAATTTTGATTTCAATATCTTTTTCTAACTTCTTATCTTTTCAAAATTGTTTTCAAATCTTTTTCAACTAATTACTATTTCTTATCTTTTTCAAAACCACCTAACCACTTTTCCACTTCCAATTTTCGAAAATCACTAACTACTTTTTCAAAAATCTTTTTAATTAACTAATTGTTTTCAATTCTAATTTTATTTTATTTCTTTTTCAAATTTTTGAATACTCCCTCTCTCTCATCTCTTTTTATTTATTTGCTAACATTTCTCTTCTACTTATAATTCGAACCCTCTCTCTCTCTCTCTGTGTTCGAATTCCTCTATTCTTCTTTTTTTCTGACACCTCAAGGAATCTCTATACTGTGACTTAGAGGATTCCACTACTCCCTTTTGTTCTCTTCTTTTTCATATGAGCAGAAACAGGGATAAAAACATTCTTGTTGAAGCTGATCCTGAACCTGAAAGGACCCTCAAGAAGAAGCTAAGAAAAGCTAAAGCACAACATTCCAGAGAGGACCTTACAGAGAATTTCAAAAAAGAAGTAGACATGGTAGCTGAACCCAACAACAATGCTAGAGATGCAAGGAAGATGCTTGGTGACTATGCTGCACCAACTTCCAACTTCTATGGAAGAAGCATCTCAATTCCTGCCATTGGAGCAAACAACTTTGAGCTTAAGCTTCAATTAGTTTTTCTAATGCAGCAGAACTGCAAGTTTCATGGACTTCCATTAGAAGATCCTCATCAGTTCTTAACTGAATTCTTGCAAATCTGTGATACTGTTAAGACCAATGGGGTTGATCCCGAGATTTACAGACTTACGCTTTTCCTCTTTGCTGTGAGAGACAGAGCTAGAACATGGTTGGACTCACAACCTAAAGAAAGCCTGAACTCTTGGGAAAAGTTGGTCAATGCCTTCTTGACCAAATTCTTTCCCCCTCAAAAGATGAGTAAGCTCAGAGTGGACGTCCAAACCTTCAGACAGAAGGAAGGTGAATCCCTCTATAAAGCTTGGGAAAGATACAAGAAATTAACCAAAAGGTGTCCTTCTGACATGTTTCTAGAATGGAGCATCATATGTATATTCTATGATGGTCTGTCTGAAATGTCAAAGATGTCATTGGACTATTCTACTGGTGGATCCCTTCATCTACTGGTAGAAGCCCAGGAACTCGTTGAGATGGTTGCAAATAACCTGTTCATGTACACTTCTGAAAGAAATCCTATGAATAATGGGATAACTCAGAAGAAATGAGTTCTTGAGATTGATACTCTAAATGCTATATTGGCTCAGAACAAAATATTGACTCAGCAAGTCAATCTGATTTCTCAGAATCTGACTGGATTGCAAGCTGCATCCGGCAGTGCTAAAGACGCCTCCTCTGAAGGAGAAGCTTATGACCCTGAGAATCCTACAATGGAAGAAGTGAATTACATGGGAAAACCCTATGGAAACACCTATAATCCTTCATGGAGGAATCATCCAAATTTCTCATGGAAGGATCAACAGAAGCCTCAACAAGGCTTCAACAACAACAATGGTGGGAGAAATAGGTTTGGCAACAGCAAACTTTTTCCATCATCTTCTCAGCAACAGGCAGAGAATTATGAGCAGAGCCTCTCTGGCTTAGCAAATATAGTCTCTAATCTATCTAAGGCCACTCTTAGTTTCATGAATGAAACAAGGTTCTCCATCAGAAATTTGGAGGCACAAGTGGGTCAGCTAAGTAAAAGAGTTACTGAAACTCCTCCTAGTACTCTCCCAAGCAATATAGAAGAGAATCCAAAAAGAGAGTGCAAGGCCATAACCATACCTGGCATGGCCAAACCTGGAAAAAAGGAAGAGGCAGTAATTTCCAATGAGGAAGACCTCAATGGACGTCCACTGACCACTAGAGAGTTCCCTCATGAGGAATCAATAGAATCTGAAGCTCATGCAGAGACCATAGAGATTCCACTAAATTTCCTATTACCATTCATGAGCTCTGATGAATATTCTTCTTTTGAAGAAGATGAAGTCATTGCTAAAGAGCAAGTTGCTCATTATTTAGGAGCAATCATGAAGTTGAATGCCAAGTTATTTGGTAATGAGACTTGGGAGGATGAACCTCCATTGCTCATTAATGAACTAAACGCCTTGGTTCAGTTGAAGATACCTCAAAAGAAACTAGATCCCGGAAGGTTCTTAATACCTTGCACCATTGGCACCATGACCTTTGAGAAGGCTCTGTGTGACCTGGGGTCAGGCATCAACCTCATGCCACTCTCTGTAATGGAGAAACTAGGAATCTTTGAGGTACAAGCTGCAAGAATCTCATTGGAGATTGGTGCACGAAATTGCAATCACACTTTTGCAATCCCGCACAACTAACCAGCAAGTGCACTGGGTCGTCCAAGTAATACCTTACGCGAGTAAGGGTCGATCCCACAGAGATTGTCGACTTGAAGCAAGCTATGGTTATCTTGTAAATCTTAGTCAGGATATCAGAAATTATCAGGATTGATTGTGAAAAGAAAAAGAACATGAAATAAGTACTTGTTTTGCAGTAATAGAGAATAGGTTGGGGTTTTGGAGATGCTCCATCTTCTGAATCTCTGCTTTCCTACTGTCTTCTTCTTCAAGCACGCAAGGCTCCTTCCATGGCAAGCTGTATGCAAGGGTTTCACCGTTGTCAGTGGCTACCTCCCATCCTCTCAGTGGAAATGTTCAACGCACCCTGTCACGGCACGGCTATCCATCTGTCGGTTCTCAATCAGGCCGGAATAGAATCCAGTGATTCTTTTGCGTCTGTCACTAACGCCCCGCCTTCAGGAGATTGAAGCACGTCACAGTCATTCAATCATTGAATCCTACTTAGAATACCACAGACAAGGTTTAGACCTTCCGGATTCTCTTGAATGCCGCCATCA
>NC_029780.3:29740503-29741168 GCF_000817695.3 Arachis duranensis
GGTGTCCAGGGTTCTTAAGCACACTCTTTTTGCCTTGGATCACAACTTCATTTCTTTCTTTTTCTTTCTCTTTTTTTTTCTTTTTTTTTTGTATCCACTGCTTTTTCTTGCTTCAAAAATCAATTAGATGATTTTTTTAGATCCTCAATAACAGTTCTCTTTTTTCCTCATTCTTTCAAGAGCCAACAATTTTTAACATTCTCAAAACAACAAATTCAAGAGACATATGCACTGTTCAAGCATTCATTCGGAAAACAAAAATTATTGTCACCGCATCAAACTAATTCAACCATTTTCAAGGATAAATTTCGAAATCCTGTACTTCTTGTTCTTTTGTGATTAAAGCATTTTTCATTTAAGAGAGGTGATGGATTCATAGGACATTCATAGCTTTAAGACATGAATTTTAAATTTTATTAATTATGAATTAAGAACAAGACTCAAAAATAGATATAAGTTGAGACTAAAAAAAAATAAAATTAGAAAACAAAAATTTAAACTAGGCTCCTAATGATAGAGGTTTTCACAGAGTTAGGACTCAACAACCTTGATTTTGAGAAGTGGATGCTCCCTCAGCTTGAGAGGAGAGCTTTTGTCGTTTCAACTCTTGGAGTTCACGCCCCTGCTTCTCTTGTTCCTTCAGCAATTTGCAGAGCATGCAGTTC
>NC_029780.3:29741255-29742695 GCF_000817695.3 Arachis duranensis
AATGGGTATGAATTCATCTACTCCCATCTTTACCCCATCCTCTTTACAGAGCAAGGAGATCAAGCTTGGGTAAGCTAGTTTAGCTTTAGTGGAATTCTTATTTGCAATTGTGTGGATCTCACAAGCAATCACATGATGGACCTCCATTTCTTTTCCAAGCATAATGCAATGAATCATCACTGCTCTCTTGATGGTGACCTCAGAACGGTTGCTAGTGGGCAATATGGAACGCCCAATAAAGTCTAGCCAACCTCTTGCAATTGGTTTGAGGTCTCCCCTCTTGAGTTGGTTTGGGACACCCTTTGAATTGGTTATCCACTTAGTTCCAGGGAGGCATATGTCCTCTAGAACTTGATCCAACCCTTTATCTGCTCTCACCATTCTCCTATTAAAGGATTCAGGATCATCTTGCAGTTGAGGTAATTTGAAGATTTCTCTTATTTTGTCCAGATGGAAGTACATAACTTTCCCTCTGACCATGGTTCTGTAGGTATGGTAAGCAGTTCCAGTCATTCTCTGCTTATCTGTTAGCCACAGATTTGAGTAGAATTCCTGAACCATATTCCTTCCAACCTTTATTTCAGGATTGGTTAGAACTTCCCTTGATTCCAAAGATTCTTTGGATTATTCTCTTTCTTTCCTCTTAAATTGGTTTGTTTTCCCTTAGGAGCCATGATTTTGATGAATCTTGGCTTAGTGATCACGGAAAAGCACACCAAACTTAGAGGTTTGCTTGTCCTCAAGCAAAAGAAAGGAAAGAAAAGAGAGAGAGGAAGAGTAAATTCGAATGGTGTGGTGGAATGAGGGGGCCAAACGTGTATTTATAAAGTGGGGAGGAGAGATTTCGAAAAAAAGAAAAATTTGAAAGGAGATTTGAGAAGATATGGAAAGAAATTGAGAGAAGGGTAAGTTTTTGAACAAAATTTGGGAATGATTTGAGAGATTTGAAGAATGATTTTAGATTTTTGAAAATTTGAAAGTGAATGATGAGATATTGAAATGTGTTTTTGTAGAAAAATATGGGTAAGAAAAGGAAAGTTTGAAAAAATTTGATTTGAAAACAAAATTGTGGTCCCCCCACCTTTCTGGCGTTAAACGCCCAGAATGGCACCCATTCTGGCGTTTAACGCCCATTTGTTGCCCCTTTTGGGCGTTTAACGCCCAGCCAGGTGCCCTGGCTGGCGTTAAACGCCATAATTCCTTTATCACTGGGCATTTTTCTAAACGCCCAGGATGCTGCACACTTGGCGTTAAACGCCCAGAATGGTGCCCATTCTGGCGTTTAACGCCCAAAATGGCACCATTCCTGGCGTTAAACGCCCAGAATGGTACCCATTCTGGCGTTTAACGCCCAAAAGGCCCCTTACTGGCGTTTTTTCGCCAGTAAGCTCTTTTTCTCTGCTTTTTGAGCTAAATCCTTCTGTAACTCTGTGAATTCCT
>NC_029780.3:29743297-29743620 GCF_000817695.3 Arachis duranensis
GATGACAGGCCTTCCCATACACCAGTTGGTATGGAGAGGTTCCTATAGGAGTCTTGAATGCTGTTCTGTATGCCCACAGAGTATCATCCAAGCTCTTTGCCCAATCCTTTCTTTGGGCTATCACAGTCCGTTCCAGGATTCTTTTTAGCTCTCTGTTAGAGACCTCAGCTTGCCCATTTGTCTGTGGATGATACGGAGTTGCCACTTTGTGGCTAATTCCATATCTTACCATAGCAGAGTATAGCTGTTTATTGTAGAAATGAGTGCCCCCGTCACTTATTAGTACTCTGGGAACACCAAACCTGCTGAAGATGTGTTTCTGA
>NC_029780.3:29747690-29748045 GCF_000817695.3 Arachis duranensis
AGCTCAAAGCTGCTTGCTTTGATGGGAGGTGTACAGATGCTACTCCCATATGCAGCTGTAATGGGGTTAGCATATGACCCCAGAGTCCTTCTGGACTGATCAATTCCACTTAGGTCCATAATAGATAAAGGGAAATGATATGGATTGCAAATAGATAAAATATTTTGTTTTTTTTTTTGAATTAAACGAAAAAATAAAATAAAATAAAAGGAAATTAAGATAAAAATTCGAAAATCAAAAAGAAAATAAGATCAAGGCAAATTGAGAACTAAATCAATTAGTTAATTAAAAAGATTTTGAAAAGAGCAATTAAAAAGATATGATTGAAAAATTTTTATGAAAAAGATTTGATTTT
>NC_029780.3:29749191-29757795 GCF_000817695.3 Arachis duranensis
AATCCTACTCAGAATACCACAGACAAGGTTTAGACCTTCCGGATTCTCTTGAATGCCGCCATCAATTCTAGCTTATACCACGAAGATTCCGATTATACATTTCTGGAAAGCCCAGGATGTCTACTTTCCAACGCAGTTGAGAGCGCACAAATTGGGCTTCTGTAGCTCCAGAAAATCCACTTCGAGTGCAGGGAGGTCAGAATCCAACAGCATCTGCAGTCCTTTTCAGTCTCTGAATCAGATTTTTGCTCAGAACCCTCAATTTCAGCCAGAAAATACCTGAAATCATAGAAAAACACACAAACTCATAGTAAAGTCCAGAAAAGTGAATTTTAACTAAAAACTAATAAAAATATACTAAAAACTAACTAGATCATACTAAAAACATACTAAAAATAATGCCAAAAAGCGTATAAATTATCCGCTCATCAGAGATGGCAGACAGATCGATGAAAAAGGCTTATGGACTTGTAGAGGATGTCTTAGTGAAGGTTGAAGGCCTTTACATCCCTGCTGACTTCATAATCCTAGACACTGGAAAGGATGAGGATGAATCCATCATCCTTGGAAGACCCTTCCTAGCTACATCAAAGGCTGTAATTGATGTGGACAGAGGAGAGTTAGTCTTTCAGATGAATGAGGACTACCTTTTATTTAAGGCTCAAGGATCTTCCTCTGTAAACATGGAGAAGAAGCATGAAAGGCTTCATCCAATTCTCTCCATACATAGTCAAGCAGAGCCCCCACACTCAAACTCTAAGTTTGGTGTTGAGAGGCCACAATCATGCTCTGAACAATTGTGAAGCTCCGAAAAGAGCTCACTGTCAAGCTATTGACATTAAAGAAGCGCTTATTGGGAGGCAACCCAATTTTATTTATTTATCTATGTTAGTTTATGTTTTCTTTAGGATGATGATCATGTGGAGTCACAAAAATAACTGCAAAAATTAAAGCAAAATAAAAAACAACATCAAAAATAGCACACCCTGGAGGACGAGCTTACTGGTGTTTAAATGCCAGTAAGGATACCAAAATGAGCGTTTAACGCCCAGCCTGGCACCATTCTGGGCGTTAAACGCCAGAACTGGCAGGCAAACTGGCGTTTAAACACCAGTAAGGGTAGAAAAATGGGCGTTTAAACGCCCAGCCCGGCACCATTCTGGGTGTTAAACACCATAACTGGAAGGCAGACTGGCGTTTAACGCCAGAAAAGGGCAACAGCCTGGCGTTTAAATGCCAGGAATGGCACACAGAGGGCGTTTAAACACCAGGAAGGTGCAGGGATTAGAATTCCTTGATACCTCAGGATCTGTGGATGATGCGTGAGCATCTTTCCTATCTTTTCCTAGTGAATTTGCATCTAATTTGTTGAGTTTAATAAAGAATTAATTATCTTTTAGCCAATATGGATGCTACTTTGAGTCTTTTGTAATTTTGTTTATTTTAGGTAGCATTCGACTAGATTTGATGGAGTTTCTGTAGCACAAGAATCAAAGGAGATTGCAGCGAGGAGCGACGCGTACGCGTGACTGACGCGTGCACGTGATTTGGAGCTTTCCATGGCGACACGTGCGCGTGATTTGGAGCTTTCCATGCCAACGCGTGCGCGTGACTGACGCGTACGCGTGATTTGAAGAATTGCACAGCGACACATGCGAGTGACCTATGCGTCCGCGTGACTTGCGGAAAAGACCATTGATGAGCGGATAATTTATACGCTTTTTGGCATTGTTTTTAGGTAGTTTTTAGTATGATTTAGTCACTTTTTAGTATATTTTTATTAGTTTTTATGAAAAAATCATATTTCTGGACTTTACTATGAGTTTATGTGTTTTTTTGTGATTTTAGATATTTTCTGGCTGAAATTGAGGGACCTGAGCAAAAATCTGATTCAGAGGCTGAAAAAGGACTGCTGATGCTATTGGATTCTGACCTCCCTGCACTCGAAATATATTTTTTGGAGCTACAGAAGTCCAAACGGAACGCTCTTAATTCTGTTGGAAAGTAGACATCCAGGGCCTTCCAGCAATATATAATAGTCTATACTTTGCCCGAGTTTTGATGACGCAAATTGGCATTTAACGCCAACTTCCTGCCCTATTCTGGCGTTAAACGCCAGAAACAGGTTAAAAACTAGAGTTAAACGCCAGAAACAGGTTACAAGCTAGAGTTAAACGCCAAAAATAGGCTGCAAGTTGGCGTTTAACTCCAGGACAAGTCTCTACACATGGAAGGAGCCTTGCGTGCGTGAAGAAGACAACAGTAGGAAACTAGAGATTCAGAAGACAAAGCATCTCCAAAACCTCAAGTTGTTCTCCATTACTGCATAACAAGTATCATTTAATTCATGCTCTTTTACTTTTTGCAATTAAAACTAAGAACCACTATTGATATCCTGACTAAGAATAATAAGATAACCATAGCTTGCTTCAAGCCGGCAATCTCCATGGGATCGACCCTTACTCGCGTAAGGTATTACTTGGACGACCTAGTGCACTTGCTGGTTAGTTGTGCGGAATTGCAAAATTGTGATTGTAATTTTTGTGCACCAAGTTTTTGGCGTCGTTGCCAGGGATTGTTCGAGTTTGGACAACTGACGGTTCATCTTATTGCTTAGATTAAGAAAAATTTAGTATTGTTGCTATAGAGTCATCAAATCTAAGTCCTTAATTTCATTTTAAAAAAATTTTATTTTTTTATTAATTTTTTATTTTTCTTTGAGTCTTTTATTTGAGATTAGTTTCATATTTTAAGTTTGGTGTCAATTGCATGTTTTTATTTTTCTTCATAATTTTTGAATTGCATGTTCTTATTTTTCTTCATATTTTTCATTACTTGTTCTTAATTATTTTTCTTGTTTGATCTTTAGTTTTTCTTGTCCGGTGTCTTTCCTTTTTTTTTCTTGTGATTTTCGAAAAAGTTCAAAAAAGGATTCTTCAAGAAAATACTTTTTCTTTCATAGCTCAATTGGTTAAAGCGTTGGCTTATATTTTTGGTATCTTCTTTTCAAAAATAATTTTTCTTTGATTAAATCTTGTGTCAAAATTTTAAGTTTGGTGTTCTTTTTATGTTCTTGAGTCTTTGAATTTTGTTCTTGCTGTTCTTGTAAGTCTTCAAAGTGTTCTTGAGTCTTCCTTGTGTTTTAATCTTAAAATTTTTAAGTTTGGTGTCCCTTGGTGTTTCCCTCCAAAAATTTTCGAAAAACAAGGGTGCCAGATCTAAAAATTTTAAGTCTTGTGTCTTTTGTGTGTTTTTATCTTTCATCATAAAATTCAAAAATCAAAAAAATATCTTCTCTAACTATTTTTAAGCAAAAATTTCGAAATTGTTGATAAAAATTTCAGATTTCAATTTCAAAATTTTATCTTATCATATCTTAGCAGTCAAGTTTTCAAAAATCATATCTTTTTCTCATATCTTAGCAGTCAAGCTTTCAAAAAGCATATCTTTTTTAAATCTTTTCTTTTAATTATTTTTCTTACAAGTATCTTTTAAGACATATCTTTTTCAAAACTTCCTAACCACTTTCTCTCTCTTTATTTTTTGAAAATCCTTATCCCAATTTTTCAAATCTTTTTAATTAATTAATTAAGTATTTTAGTTTTGAATTTCCCTTTAATATTTTTCGAAAATCCTCACCCAAAATCTTTCATTTATTTTATTTTATCTTCTTTTATTTTGGTTTTCAAAAAAAAGTTTTTAAATAATAAAAATATATATATATGTCCAATCCATATCATCTCCCTTTCTCCATCATGGACCTAAGTGGAAATGAACAGTCCAGAAGGACTCTGGGGTCATATGCTAACCCCACTACTACTTCATATTGGAGTAGTATCTGTATACCCTCCATCGGAGTCAGTAGTTTTGAGTTAAATCATCAGCTCATTATTATGGTGCAGCAAAATTGGCAGTATTCCGGTCTTCCACAGGAAGAACCTACTGAGTTTCTGGCATAGTTCTTACAAATTGCTGACACAGTACATGATAAGGAAGTAGATCAGGATGTCTACATATTATTACTATTTCTATTTGCTGTAAAAGACCAAGCTAAGAGGTGGTTAAATAACCAACCTAAGGCTAACATAAGAACATGAAAACAGTTGTCAGACAAATTCCTAAATCAATATTTCCCTCCTAAGAGGATGACACAGCTAAGGTTGGACATCCAAGGCTTCAAACAAGGGGATAATGAATCTCTTTACGATGCCTGGGAGAGGTACAGAGAGATGCTAAGAAAATGCCCCTCTGAAATGTTTTCAGAGTGGGTGCAGTTAGACATCTACTACGGGCTTACAGAAAAAGCTCAGATATCTCTAGACCACTCAGCTGGTGGATCTATACACATGAGAAAAATGATTGAAGAGGCTCAAGAGCTCATAGATACGGTTGCTAGAAATCAGCATCTGTACTTAAGTAATGAGTCCTCCATAAATGAAGAGGCTAAGGCAGTATCCACTGACTTTAGTCCCCAGGAACAAGTTGCTGAACTCAATCAGCAACTATCTTCCATAACAAAACAGTTAGCAGAATTTAAGGAGATGCTACAAGAAACCAAGAATGATAATCAGAATATGGAAAGACAATTGGATCAGACAAAACAGCAATTATCAAAACAGATAACAGAAGAGTGCGAAGCAGTTCAATTACGAAGTGAAAAAACATTAAATACCTCAACTCAAAGTAGCAAAAAGCCAAGAAAGGAATATCTGATAGAGAATGAGTAAACCACTACCCAAAATCCCTCTGAGGACAATAAGGACCCAGAGAGGAAAAATTCCGGCGTTCAAACACCAGAAAAGGGTGAGAAACTGGCGTTAAACGCCCAGTGGATGCCCAAATCTGGCGTTCAAACGCCAGAAAAGGGTGGGAATCTGGCGTTAAATGCCCATTCAGCTCCCATTCCTGGCGTTCAAACGCCAAAGATGGGTCAGACACTTGCAAGTTCTGATAATAACCCCCTTAAGCAGGCTGCTCCAACCACCTCTATAGGAAATAAACCTGCAGCAACTAAGGTTGAAGAGTATAAAGCCAAGATGCCTTATCCTCAAAAACTCCGCCAAGCGGAACAGGATAAACAATTTGCTCGCTTTGCAGACTATCTCAGGACTCTTGAAATAAAGATTCCGTTTGCAGAAGCACTTGAGCAAATACCCTCTTATGCTAAGTTCATGAAAGAGATCTTAAGTCATAAGAAGGATTAGAGAGAAACTGAAAAAAGTTTTCCTCACTGAAGAATGCAGTGCAGTCATTCTGAAAAGCTTACCAGAGAAGCTTAATGATCCTGGAAGCTTTACGATACCATGCACATTAGAGGGTGCTTGTACTATGACAGCTCTATGTGATCTTGGGGCAAGTATCAACCTAATCCCTGCATCCACTATCAGAAAGCTTGGCTTGACTAAAGAGGTCAAACTAACCCGGATATGTCTTCAACTTGCTAATGGCTCCATTAAATATCCATCAGGCGTAATTGAGGATATGATTATCAAGGTTTGGCCATTTGCCTTTCCCACTGACTTTGTAGTGCTGGAAATGGAGGAGCACAAGAGTGCAACTCTCATTCTAGGAAGACCTTTCCTAGCAACTGGACGAACCTTTATTGACGTCCAAAAAAGGGAAATGACCCTGAGAGTCAATGAGGTTGAGTTTAAGTTGAATGTTGTCAAAGCTTTGCAGCATCCAGACACATCAGAAGACTGCATGAGCGTTGATATTATTGACTCTCTGGTAGAGGAGATCAATATGGCTGAGAGTCTCGAATCAGAGCTAGAGGACATCTTTAAAGATGTTCATCCTGATCTGGAGGAACCAGAGGAAATAAAAAAACCTCTGAAAACTCCTCAGGAAAAGGAGAAACCTCCTAAACCCGAGCTCAAACCACTACCACCATCCCTGAAATATGTATTTCTGGGAGAAGGTGACACTTTTCCTGTAATCATAAGCTCTGCTTTAATGCCACATAAGAGAAAGCACTAATTCAGGTGCTAAGGACACACAAGACAGCTCTTGGGTGGTCCATAAGTGATCTTAAGGGCATTAGCCCAGCCAGATGCATGCATAAGATCCTATTGGAGGATAATGCTAAGCCAGTGGTTCAACCACAGAGGTGGCTGAATCCAACCATGAAGGAGGTGGTGCAGATAGAGGTCACTAAGTTACTAGAGGCTGGGATTATTTATCCTATTTCTGATAGCCCCTGGGTGAGCCCAGTCCAAGTTGTACCCAAAAAGGGAGGCATGACAGTGATTCATAATGAAAAGAATGAACTGGTTCCTACAAGAACAATTACAAGGTGGCGTATATGTATTGACTATTGATGAGCGGATAATTTATACGCTTTTTGGCATTGTTTTTAGTATGTTTTTAGTATGATCTAGTTAGTTTTTAGTATATTTTTATTAGTTTTTAGTTAAAATTCACTTTTCTGGACTTTACTATGAGTTTGTGTGTTTTTCTGTGATTTCAGGTATTTTCTGGCTGAAATTGAGGGACCTGAGCAAAAATCTGATTCAGAGACCAAAAAAGGACTGCAGATGCTGTTGGATTCTGACCTCCCTGCACTCGAAGTGAATTTTCTGGAGCTACAAAAACCCAATTGGCGCGCTCTCAACGGCGTTGGAAAGTAGACATCCTGGGCTTTCCAACAATATATGATAGTCCATACTTTGCCCAAGATTTGATGGCCTAAACCGGCGTTCAAAGTCACCTCAAGAAATCCCAGCGTTAAACGCTGGAACTGGCACCCAAATGGGAGTTAAACGCCCAAACTGGCACAAAAGCTGGCGTTTAACTCCAAGAAGAGTCTCTGCACGAAAATGCTTCATTGCTCAGCCCAATCACACACCAAGTGGGCCCGGAAGTGGATTTTTATGTCTTTTACTCATCTCTGTACACCCTAGGCTACTAGTTTTCTATAAGTAGGACCTTTTACTATTGTATTATCATCTTTGGATTATTTTCGATCCTTTGATCATCTTTGGACATCTAGTTCTTAGATCAGATCTTGATTCTTCTGGTTCCCTCTCTGGGACCGAAGCCAATGATCACTCTTGTTCTTATGTATTTTCAACGGTGGAGTTTCTACACACCATAGATTAAGGTGTGGAGCTCTGCTGTACCTCGAGTATTAATGCAATTACTATTGTTCTTCAATTCAATTCCGCTTGTTCTTGTTCCAAGATATCACTGAGAGGATGGGAGGTAGCCACTGACCACGGTGAAACCCTTGCTTAAGCTTGCCATGGAAAGGAGTAAGAAGGATTGGATGAAGACAGTAGGAAAGCAGAGAGACGGAAGGGAAGGCATCTTCATACGCTTATCTGAAGTTCCTACCAATGAATTACATAAGTATCTCTATCTTTATCTTTATGTTTTATGCGTTTATCACCATACCCATTTAAGTTTGCCTGACTGAGATTTACAAGGTGACCATAGCTTGCTTCATACCAACAATCTCTGTGGGATCGACCCTTACTCGCGTAAGGTTTATTACTTGGACGACCCAGTACACTTGCTGGTTAGTTGTGCGAAGTTGTGTTTATGCCATGGTGTTGAACACCAAGTTTTTGGTTTCATCACCGGGGATTATTTGAGTTGTGAAAAGTAGTGATCACAATTTCGTGCACCAACTATAGAAGGCTCAATACAGCCACCAGAAAGGATCATTTTCCTTTACCATTCATAGACCAGATGCTAGAAAGACTAGCAGGTCATTACTATTACTGTTTTTTGGATGGCTATTCAGGCTATAACCAAATCGCAGTAGATCCTCAGGATCAAGAGAAAACAACATTCATATGTCCATCTGGAGTATTTACCTACAGAAGGATGCCTTTTGGTCTGTGCAATGCATCAACAACCTTTCAGAGATGCATGCTTTCTATTTTCTCTGATATGGTGGAAAAATTTCTGGAAGTCTTCATGGATGACTTCTTAGTATTTGGAGACTCATTCAGCTCCTGTCTTGATCATCTAGCACTTGTTCTGAAAAGGTGCCAAGAGACTAACCTGGTTTTAAACTGGGAAAAATGTCACTTTATGGTGACTGAAGGAATTGTCCTTGGGAATAAAATTTCGAACAAAGGAATAGAGGTGGATCAAGCTAAGGTAGAGGTAATTGAAAAATTACCACCACCTGCTAATGTTAAGGCAATCAGAAGCTTTCTGGGGTCATATGCTAACCCCACTACTGCTTCATATGGGAGTAGTATCTGTATACCCTCCATTGGAGTTAGTAGCTTTGAGCTGAATCCTCAGCTCATTATCATGGTGCAGCAAAACTGCCAGTACTCTGGTCTTCCACATGAAGAACCTACAGAATTTCTGGCACAATTTTTGCAAATTGCTGATACAGTACATGATAACGAAGTAGATCAGGATGTCTACAGATTATTACTGTTTCCATTTGCTGTAAAAGATCAAGCTAAGAGGTGGTTAAACAACCAGCCTAAGAACAGCATAAAAACATGGAAACAGTTGTCAGAAAAATTCCTAAATCACTATTTCCCTCCAAAACGGATGACACAGCTAAGGCTAAACATCCAAGGCTTCAAACAAGGAGATAACGAATCCCTTTATGATGCCTGGGAGAGATACAGAGAG
>NC_029780.3:29761284-29761628 GCF_000817695.3 Arachis duranensis
TTCCCACCATCATACTCAAACACTTATATTCTGGTGGCAGTGGATTATGTATCCAAATGGGTGGAGGCTATTGCAACACCCACTAATGACACTAAAACAGTGTTCAAATTCCTCCAGAAACATATTTTCAGCAGATTTGGTATCCCTAGAGTGTTAATCAGTGATGGGGGCACTCATTTCTGCAATAAACAGCTTTACTCTGCTCTGGTACGTTATGGAGTTAGCCACAGGGTAGCTACTACATATCACCCACAAACTAATGGGCAAGCTGAAGTCTCAAATAGAGAACTCAAAAGAATCCTGGAACGGACTGTAATTAACCGTAGAAAGGATTGGGCAAGAAA
>NC_029780.3:29762524-29766614 GCF_000817695.3 Arachis duranensis
AGTATCTTCAAAAGGTGAAATAGCAATTGGTTGAAGTCACAGAGTTACAGGGAAATTTGGAAGCTCACTGGCGTGAAAAAGCCAGTAAGAAACACTTTGGGCGTTGAACGCCCAAAGGAAGCACCCACTGGGCGTTTAACGCCAGTAAGGGTAGCCATCTGGGCGTTAAACGCCAGAAAGGAGCATCTTCTGGGCGTTAAACGCCAGAAAGAAGCACCTTCTGGGCGTTTAACGCCAGTCTGCTAGCATCCTGGGCGTTCAGAAAAATGCCCAGTGACAAAGGACTTCCTGGCGTTCAACGCCAGAAAGAAGCATCAGCTGGGCGTTGAACGCCCAGGAGAAGCAACAATTGGGCGTTAAACGCCCAAAACATGCATCGTTTGGGCGTTTAACGCCAGGATGGTGGGAGGAGGTAAAAAAATTCGTTTTTAATCCTAATTTTTCTAAATTTTTATGTTTCAATCCATGATTTCTTACATAAACATGTTCCAAATTGTCATCCATCATATCAAGTTAGTTTTCCAAAAACCCTGATTTTTAAAATTCCATATTTCAAAAATTTTAGATTTATCTTAACCCAAAAAAACAAATGGCTTTCCAATCCAATCCATCTCTTTTAAAATTTGTTTTCAAAACTCAATTATCTTTTTAAAATCTTTTTCAAAATTAAAAATTTCAGATTTATCCTTTAAATTATCATTCATATCTTTCTCATTTTAAACTATATCTTTTTCTTATCATATCTATCTTTTATAAATCATATATATCTTTTTCTGATCATATCTTTTAAAATCATATCTTCTATCTTATCTCTTTCTTATTTTCGAAAATCTCCCACCCTCTCCCTATATTTTGAGTTCGGCGCCTCCTCCTCATCACCATCCAACACTTGCTCTCCTTCTATCCCTCTTCTTTCTTCTCTTTTACTTGAGGACAAGCAAAGCTCTAAGTTTGGTGTGTTTTATCCGTGATCACAAAAACATACCCACTAAAGATCATGGCCCCTAAAGGAAAACAACCCAACCCAAGAGGCAAGAAAGAAAGCAATCCAAAGCCACTTTGGAATCAAGGGAAGTTCTTAACTAAAGAACATTCAAACCATTACTACAAGATAATGAGTCACAGATCAGTGATCCCGAAAGTTAGATTTGATCTGAAAGAAGATGAATATCCAGAGATCCAAGAGCAAATTCGAAACAGGAATTGGGAAATTCTGGCCAATCCTTAGCTAAGCCAAAGGTAAGTCAAAAAAGGTTCTAATTACATCAAACTAACTCCTATTTATACACTTTCTATTCTTGGATTTTGGGATTTGGATGGGCTTTTGAATTGGTGAAGAAATGAATTCAAATGGATTTTTAATTTGAATTTTTGGCCCAAAATGTTGCTCCAGGAGGCTGCCCTGCCCTTGTGGAGGGCAGGGCAGAAAAATTGGTGCATGGTGCGGACGATTGGTGCGGCGTGGTGCAGCCTTGTGCGAGCTTGGCGCGGCATGGTGCGTGGAACGCTGCCCTGCCCGCGCGGAGGGCAGGGCAGGAAGATTTGGTGCACGCTGGATGGTGCGTGGTGCGCGTTGGTGCTGCCAGGGACGAGAATTGGTGCGCCAGAATCGCTTCTTGGTGTGCCACACACAAGATGCTGCCCTGCCCGCGCAGAGGGCAGGGCAATGTTCCCTCTTTTACGTCCCGTGTTCGAAACACGGCAGAAGCACACGCTCATCATTTTTCTTGGCTTCTTGGCACGGCAATCAACCTTAAGTCCTAGCTTCCTCATGGTTCCTTGTTCGATCCTTGTGGCATGCATCATAGGCATTTTTCCTTTGATTTCTTTCATTGGAGAGCCCGATACTGCCCTTGTGGAGGGCAGGGCAACATTCTCTTCTTCTTGGTTCCAAGGCACAAAATTGTGCTCTGCCCTTGGAGTGGGCAGGGCAGAGTTGCCTTCTCTTCTTGGTTTCCTTATGTTGCCCTCCTAGAGGGCAGTGTGCCCTTGTGGAGGGCAATGTTTGCCTCCCCTTTGCATGCGGCACGCTTCCTATTGCTTTGGCCACGCTTTCCTTCACGCTTTCCTTTCTTTGGGCTACACTTCTTAGGCCACGCTTTTCCTTTTCTTTTCTTTTCTTCACCTATAATAAACCAAAACAACCACTCCAAGTATCACTAAATTCAAGAGGCTTATAAATCAATTAAAATTAGCTCAAACCTCATGGATTAACATTAATTTCATGGTGGTTGCTTGATTTAAAGAAGTTATGCATTTTCACTCCAAATCACTTACTTAGGATACAAGAAAGTGCATAAATGCTAACAAAACAAGTGAAATTAGCTTGAAAAATGGGTATATAATGACTTGTCATCACACAAGAGTGCAACTCTCATTCTAGGAAGACCTTTCCTAGCAACTGGCCGAACCCTCATTGACGTCCAAAAAGGGGAAGTAACCTTGAGAGTCAATGAGGAGGAGTTCAAGTTGAATGTTGTCAAAGCCATGCAACATCCAGACACCCCAAATGACTGCATGAGTGTTGATATTATTGACTCTCTGGTAAGAGAGGTTAATATGGCTGAGAGTCTTGAATCAGAGCTAGAAGACATCTTTAAAGATGTTCAGCCTGATTTGGAGGAATCAGAGAAGATAATAGAACCTCTGAAAATCCCTCAAGAAGAGGAGAAACCTCCAAAACCCGAACTCAAACCATTACCACCATCCCTGAAATATGCATTTCTAGGAGAAGGTGATACCTTTCCTGTAATTATAAGTTCTACCTTAGAGCCACAGGAAGAGGAAGCACTAATTCAAGTGCTACGGACACACAAGACAGCTCTTGGGTGGTCCATCAGTGATCTTAAGGGCATTAGCCCAGCCAGATGCATGCACAAGATCTTACTGGAGGATGATGCCAAACCAGTGGTTCAACCACAAAGGCGGCTGAATCCAGCTATGAAAGAAGTGGTGCAGAAAGAGGTCACTAAATTACTAGAGGTTGGGATTATTTATCCTATTTCTGACAGCCCCTGGGTGAGCCCTATCCAAGTTGTCCCTAAGAAAGGTGGCATGACAGGGATTCATAATGAAAAAAATGAACTGGTTCCTACAAGGACAGTTACAGGGTGGCGTATGTGCATTGATTTTAGAAGGCTTAATACAGCTACCAGAAAGGATCATTTTCCTTTACCATTCATAGACCAGATGCTAGAAAGACTAGCAGGTCATGAATACTACTGCTTCCTGGATGGATATTCAGGTTATAATCAAATTGCAGTAGATCCCCAGGATCAGGAGAAAACGGCATTCACATGCCCATCTGGAGTGTTTGCATACAGAAGGATGCCATTTGGCCTGTGCAATGCACCTGCAACCTTTCAAAGGTGCATGCTCTCAATTTTCTCTGATATGGTGGAAAAATTCTTGGAAGTCTTCATGGATGACTTTTCAGTATTTGGAGACTCATTCAGCTCCTGCCTTAACCATTTAGCACTTGTTCTGAAAAGATGCCAAGAGACTAACCTGGTTTTAAACTGGGAAAAATGTCACTTTATGGTGACTGAAGGAATTGTCCTTGGGCACAAAATTTCGAACAAGAGAATAGAGGTGGATCAAGCTAAGGTAGAAGTAATTGAAAAATTACCACCACCTGCTAATGTTAAGGCAATCAGAAGCTTTCTGGGGCATGCAGGATTCTATAGGAGGTTTATAAAGGATTTTTCAAAAATCGCCAAACCTCTGAGCAACCTGCTAGCTGTTGACATGCCATTTATCTTTGATAAAGAGTGTCTGCAGGCATTTGAGACTCTGAAAGCTAAATTGGTTACAGCACCAATAATCTCTGCACCAGACTGGACATTACCATTTGAACTGATGTGTGATGCCAGTGACCATGCCATTGGTGCAGTGTTGGGACAAAGGCATGACAAGCTTCTACACGTCATATACTATGCCAGCCGTGTTCTAAAAGATGCACAGAAGAATTACACAACCACAGAAAAAGAGCTACTTGCAGTGGTTTACGCCATTGACAAATTCAGATCCTATTTAGTAGGATCAAAAGTGATTGTGTACACTAATCATGCTGCTCTTAAATATCTACTCA
>NC_029780.3:29770324-29770475 GCF_000817695.3 Arachis duranensis
AATCTGAAAAATCATGAAATTGATTCTTGAAGCAAGAAAAAGCAGTAAAAAAAAAAAAGCCATGAGCCCTAGGCAAGAGTAAAAAGGATCCAAGGCTTTGAGCATCAATGGATAGGAGGGCCCAAGGAAATAAAATCCAGGCCTAAGCGAC
>NC_029780.3:29770687-29771053 GCF_000817695.3 Arachis duranensis
AAGTCATGTGTCTGTGGCATTTATGTATCCGGTGGTAATACTGGAAAACAAAGTGCTTAGGGCCACAGCCAAGACTCATTAAGTAGCTGTGTTCAAGAATCAACACACTAAACTAGGAGAATCAATAATACTATCTGAATTCTGAGTTCCAATGGATGCCAATCATTCTGAATTTCAAAGGATAAAGTGAGATGCCAAAACTGTTCAGAAGCAAAAAGCTACTAGCCCCGCTCATCCAATTAGAATCTGAGCTTTACTTAAAACTCTGAAATATTATTGCTTCTAAATTTCTTGTTATCCTATTTTATTTATCTAGTTGCTTGAGGACAAGCAACAGTTTAAGTTTGGTGTTGTGATGAGCGGATA
>NC_029780.3:29771223-29771527 GCF_000817695.3 Arachis duranensis
ATTTTTCTGTGATTTCAGGTATTTTCTGGCTGAAATTGAGGGAGCTGAGCAAAAAAATCTGAGTTAGGCTGAAAAAGGACTGCTGATGCTGTTGGATCCTGACCTCCCTGCACTCGAAATGGATTTTCTGGAGCTACAGGAGTCCAATTGGCGCGCTCTCAACGGCGTTGGAAAGTAGACATCCAGGGCTTTCCATCAATATATAATAGTCCATACTTTGCGCGAAGATAGACGACGTAACTTGGCGTTGAACGTCAAGTACATGCTGCTGTCTGGAGTTAAACGCCAGAAAAACGTCATGATC
>NC_029780.3:29771906-29774463 GCF_000817695.3 Arachis duranensis
TCCAACCTGATTGAGAACCGACAGATGATTAGCCGTGCTGTGACAGAGCATAGGAACGTTTTCACTGAGAGGATGGGAAGTAGCCACTGACAACGGTGACACCCTACATAGAGCTTGCCATGGAAAGAGCCTTGCGTGTGTTGAAGGATTTCAAGGAAGAGTTGAAGTTCAAAGGACAATGCATCTCCAAAACTCCAACATATTCCTCATTATTGAACAACTAGTAACGCGATTATTCCCTTTTTCTTCTTACAATTTTAAATACTTTGACTTCCTACAATTAAATCCAAATAACTTCATTGGCCTCCTGACTAAGATTAATAAAATAAATACCGATTGCTTCAAACCAATAATCTCCGTGGGATCGACCCTTACTCGCGTAAGGTATTACTTGGACGACCCAGTGCACTTGCTGGTCAGTTGTGCGAATTACAAATTCGTGCACCAGTCTCATTACCAAATAACTTGTCATTTAGCTTCATGATTGCTCCAAGGTACTTAGCAACTTGCTCTTCAGTGAAATCTTCATCCTCTTCAGAGGAAGAATACTCATCAGAGCTCATGAATGGCAGAAGTAAATCCAATAGAATCTCTATGGTTTCAGTGTGAGCCTCAGATTCCCATGGTTCCTCATTAGGGAACTCATTGGAGGCCAGTGGACATCCATTGAAGCCTTCCTCAGTGGCGATCACTGCCTCTTTTCCCTCTCCAAGTTCGGCCATGTTGATGGCCTTACACTCTCCTTTTGGATTCTCTTCTATATTGCTTGGAAGAGTACTAGGAGGGAGTTCAGTAACTTTCTTACTCAGCTGACCCACTTGTGCCTCCAAGTTTCTAATGGAGGACCTTGTTTCAGTCATGAAACTTTGAGTGGTTTTGATTAGATCAGAGACGATGGTTGCTAAGTCAGAGTGGCTCTGCTAAGAATTCTCTGTCTATTGCTGAGAAGATGATGGAAAAGGCTTGCCATTGCTAAACCTGTTTCTTCCACCATTATTGTTGTTGAAACCTTGTTGAGGTCTCTGTTGATCCTTCCATAAGAGATTTGGATGATTTCTCCATGAAGGATTATAGATGTTTCGATAGGGTTCTCCCATGTAATTCACCTCTTCCATTGAAGGGTTCTTAGGATCATAAGCTTCTTCTTTAGATAAAGCGTCCTTAGTACTGCCTGGTGCAGCTTGCATTCCAAACAGACTTTGAGAAATCATATTGACTTGCTGAGTCAATATTTTGTTCTGAGCCAGTATGGCATTCAGAGTATCAATCTTAAGAACTCCTTTCTTCTGATTCATGCCACTGTTCACAGGATTCCTTTCAGAAGTATACACGAATTGGTTATTTGCAACCATTTCAATGAGTTCTTGAGCTTCTGCAGGCGTCTTCTTCAAATGAAGAGATCCTCCAGCAGAGCTGTCCAATGACATCTTGGACAGTTCAGAAAGACCATCATAGAAGATGCCTATGATGTTCCATTCAGAAAGCATGTCAGAGGGACACTTTCTGATCAATTGTTTGTATCTTTCCCAAGCTTCATAGAGGGATTCACCTTCCTTCTGTCTGAAGGTTTGGACTTCCACTCTAAGCTTACTCAATTTTTGAGGTGGAAAGAACTTTGCCAAGAAGGCATTGACTAGCTTTTCCCAAGAGTTCAGGCTTTCTTTAGGTTGTGAGTTCAACCATATCCTAGCTCTGTCTCTTACAGCAAAAGGACCAACTTTGAGGATCACAATTTCGTCCACCAGTCACCCAGCACCTTCCTTGCATTGTTGGCATTGTTGTTGTTTTCGGCTGCCATGTCTTCTTCTTTGAAGAATTTTGTTAGGTCCTGTACAGAGAGTTGTGCTTTAGCTTCTCTTAGCTTTTGCTTCAAGGTCCTTTCAGGTTCAGGGTCAGCCTCAACAAAAATGCTTTTGTCTTTGCTCCTGCTCATATGAAAGAGAAGAGAACAAGAAAATATGGAATCCTCTATGTCACAATATAGAGATTCCTTGAGGTGTCAGAGGAAAAGAATAATAGAAGGAAGAGGTAGAAGAATTCGAACTTATCAAGAAATATGGAGTTCGAATTGTTGATAGTGGAGGAGTGTTAGTCCAAAAGTAGAAGGATGTGAGAAGAGGGGAAGATATTTTCGAAAATAAATTAAAAAGATTTTAAAAACATTTTGAAAATTGATTGATGATTTTCAAAAACTAAGATTGAGAAAGAAATAAAGTGATTTTGAAAAAGATTTTGAAATTGGAAGTCAAAGAGATATGATTTGAAAACTATTTTGAAAAAGATGTGATTAAAAAGATATGATTGAAAAGTTATGGTTTTAAAAAGATTTGATTAAAAATATATGATTGAAAAACAATTTAAAAGGATTTGATTTTTAAAATTAATGACTTGGCTAACAAGAAAAGATATGATTCAAACATTAAACCTTTCTCAACAGAAAAGGCAACATACTTGAAATGTTGAATCAAATCATTAATTGTTAGCAAGTATTTTTGAAAAAGGAAAGAAATTGATTTTGAAAATATATGATTGAAAAGATATGATTTGAAAAAGATTT
>NC_029780.3:29774652-29796919 GCF_000817695.3 Arachis duranensis
ACCAGGTGCCCTGGCTAGCGTTTAAATGCCAGTTTTCCTTCTTCACTGGGTGTTTTGAACGCCCAGCTTTTTCTGTGTGATTCCTCTGCTGTATGTTCTGAATCTTCAATTCTCTGTATTATTGACTAGAAAAGACACAGTTTAAAATTTTTTTGGATTTTTAATAATGAGGAATAATCAAAATGAAACTAAAATCAAATAAATAATGCATGCAAGACACCAAACTTAGAAGTTTGTATACTACTGACACTAACAAGTTGAGAATGCATATGAGAAACAACAAAACACTCAAGATAAGAGAATTTAAAGATCAGAGCAAGTAAATCATCAAGAACAACTTGAAGATCAATGAAGACACATGAAAAATGCAAGAAGAACAGAAACATGCAATTGACACCAAACTTAAAATGAGACACTAGACTCAAACATAAATTTTTTTTTATGATTTTGTAATTTTTTTTTTATTTTTTTGAAAATTATGTGGAAAAAGAAAATAAGGATATCAAAATTCTTAATGAAAATTCCAGGATCATGCAATGTTAGTCTAAAGCTTTAGTCTAAAGAAATTAGACATGGCTAGCCAAGCTTCAGCATATTACAATCAAGAGCTAAATTGATGAGAATCAATCAGCTTTGGTGATGATAAGAACATCACCTTCAAACACTAGAATTCATTCTTAAGAACTCTGAAGAAAAATACCTAATCTAAGCAACAAGATGAACCGTCAGTTATCCAAACTCAAACAATCCCCGGCAACGGCGCCAAAAACTTGGTGCACGAGATCGTGATCATCAATGGCGCCATCAACATGGTACGCTCAATTGCAATCTCAACTTTTTATCACAACTTCGCACAACTAACCAGCAAGTGCACTGGGTCGTCCAAGTAATAAACCTTACGCGAGTAAGGGGTCGATCCCACAGAGATTGTTGGTATGAAGCAAGCTATGGTCATCTTGTAAATCTCAGTCAGGCAGATTCAAATGGTTATAGATGATTTATGAATAAAGCATAAAATAAAGATAGAGATACTTTTGTAATTCATTGGTGAGAATTTCAGATAAGCGTATGGAGATGCTTTGTCCTTTTCGTCTCTCTATTTTCCTACTGTCTTCATCCAATCCTTCTTACTCCTTTCCATGGCAAGCTGTATGTTGGGCATCACCGTTGTCAATGGCTACAGTCCCGTCCTCTCAGTGAAAATGTTCAACGCGCTCTATCACAGCACGGCTATTCAGCTGTCGGTTCTCGATCATGTCGGAATAGAATCTAGTGATTCTATTGCGTCTGTCACTAACGCCCTACAATCGCGAGTTTGAAGCTCGTCACAGTCATTCAATCCTTGAATCCTACTCAGAATACCACAGACAATGTTTAGACCTTTCGCATTCTCTTGAATGCCGCCATCAATTCTAGCTTATACCACGAAGATTCCGATTAAGGGATCCAAGAGATATCCACTCAATCAAAGGTAGAACGGAGGTGGTTGTTAGGCACACGTTCATAGGTGAGAATGATGATGAGTGTCACGGATCATCACATCCATCAAGTTGAAGAACAAGTGATATCTTAGAACAAGAATAAGCCGAATTGAATAGAAGAACAATAGTAATTGCATTAATACTCGAGGTACAGCAGAGCTCCACACCTTAATCTATGGTGTGTAGAAACTCCACCCTTGAAAATACATAAGAATAGGGTGATCATTGGCTTCGGCCCCAGAGAGGGAACCAGAAGAACCAAGATGAAAATACAATAGCAAAAGGTCTTATTTATAGAGAACTAGTAGCTTAGGGTTTACAGAAATGAGTAAATGACATAAAAATCCACCTCCGGGTCCACTTGGTGTGTGCTTGGACCGAGCATTGAAGCATTTTCGTGTAGAGACTTTTCTTGGAGTTAAACGCCAGCTTTTGTGCCAGTTTGGGCGTTTAACTCCCATTCTTGTGCCAGTTCCGGCGTTTTACGCCAGAATTCTTGAGCTGACTTGGAATGCCTGTTTGGGCCATCAAATCTTGGGCAAAGTATAGACTATTACACATTGCTGGAAAGCCCAGGATGTCTACTTTCCATCGCTATTAAGAGAGCCTCTATTGGGCTTCTGTAGCTCCAGAAAATCCACTTCGAGTGCAGGGAGGTCAGAATCCAACAGCATCTGTAGTCCTTTTCAGCCTCTGAATCATATTTTTGCTCAGGTCCCTCAATTTTGGCCAGAAAATACCTGAAATTACAGAAAAACACACAAACTCATAGTAAAGTCCAGAAAAGTGAATTTTAACTAAAAACTAATAAAAATATAATCAAAACTAACTAAAACATACTAAAAACATACTAAAAATAATGCAAAAAAGCGTATAAATTATCCGCTCATCACATATCAAGAGTTACCATCTTCTTATTCATCTCAAATACCATCAGATCTTGAGCTTCTCATGAAAGAATTCCTACATGATATAAAGACAAGTGTTAAAAATTTAGAGAAATATGTGCAGACGATGATCAAGAACCAGGAAGAGGAACAAGCAAATTTCTTCCCAAGAGATACAATGCAGGATCCTATGGAAGAAAGTGAGGAAACCAATCAAAGGAGTATACTCCAGTGAATTAGAGAACTTTCCACCCTCACATATGGAAGAAGAGGAAGATGCACAACCTCCTATGACCTTGGTAAGCAATGAAGAAAAGATTGAATTAGAAGAAAGCTACCAAGAGGAAGATGTTGAAATTGATGAAGCTTACAAAGAAGTAGAAGAATTCAAAGAAGAAGACAAGGGAATGGAGCTTGCAAGACCTCTTACAAATCCATCACCATCCAATACAATATTTAAGTGGGTAATCCCTATCCTTAACCTTTACTTTCCACTTGAATATGGGCTACTAGAGACGGATGGTCAACTTAGAGCTCTTTGTGGCATTAAGAGTAAGAGGAAGATGGTTAGTAGCAAGAGTTGTCAAGCAAGGTTCAATATGGTTGTATGCTCCAAATTGAAGTGCAAGGATTGGTGTAGAGCTCAGTTGAATGGGTCTAGAAGGTTGTTTGGATGTCTCTGTGAGAATTTAGATTGCTTGCCACCCGGTGGTAACAATGGTGATCCACAAGAAGACGGGTGTAAAAGCAAGGTTTGGGACCCTGGAATTCATTCCCACAATCAACACTCTTGGGGCCTTGTCACTTGCTTCAACTTGCTCGAAGGCGTTATGTGCCTAGTTTGGAATCCCAGTGGCCATTAGAATTACAAAAATTGGTGGAGATTCATGGATCAGTACAAGCACAAGCCACCATGACAAGGAGCTCACCACATGTCCAACTTAAGGACTTTAACTAAAAGTGCTTGGTAGGAGACAACCTACCGTGGTATGATCATTCCTTTTCATTCTTAGTGGTTTTTCGTAGTAGTAGTTTTCTTACTTACTTGATTTTTATTGAGTTCTTACTAATTTTCTGATCGTGCAGCTATTTTAGAACAAGAACCGGAAAA
Source organism: Arachis duranensis (assembly GCF_000817695.3). NCBI lineage: Eukaryota > Viridiplantae > Streptophyta > Magnoliopsida > Fabales > Fabaceae > Arachis > Arachis duranensis. The sequence continues at coordinate 29,778,132 of NC_029780.3, forward strand.
AAAAAGAAGAGGAGCACATGACGCACAAGAGTCGCTGGCGCGTACACGTCACATGCATGTGCGTGAAAAATAAAATTTGATAGAGAGTTACACGGGAGTGGCGCCAGAATGAAGCCTTTCGCACAAACAAGCTCACGCGTACGCATCCATGACGCGTGCGCGTCATTGGTGATTTTGGCACACCACACGTACGCGTCATTGACGCGTACGCGTGATTTGGAAAAACCGCGTAAATATGTGCTTGGGCAGAGAGTTATGCTGGATTGGGGCCGGAAGTGTGCTAGACGCACAAAATTTACCACGCGTGCACGTCATTTGCACAAATGTTCATCCACGCGCACGCGTTCATTATGCGCACGCGTGCATGACGCGCACGCGTCGTATGAAAATATTGGTGACCAAGCCACGCGAACAGAGAGTTGTGCGTGCGCGCAGCTGGCTTTGCGTGAATCGCACAAAACCCAGGGCACGCGGACGCGTGCCTGACGCTCACGCGTTATTAAGAAAAATCAGTGACCCACGTGTACGCGTGCTGCACGCGTACGCGTCACCTACGCCGCACAACTACATTAGTTTGCCGCCCAGCTTTAATTTTCTTTCTCTCTCTCCTAACTCCTAATTCTCTCTTATTTTTTTATCCTTTTATTATTCTTTCTTTATAATAATTGTTTCTTTCTATTTTCAGTTCTTCTTTGCTTGAGGACAAGCAAACCTTTAAGTTTGGTGTTGACGCTTCGCTTAGAAGTTTTTTGTTTATTCTTATGCCACCAAAGGGAGGCGAATCAACTTCACGAAGGAGCACAACCTGAAGAATAAAATGACCGCTAGGATAAGTAAGGTGGTTGAGTTCCTTTTATTCTATATTCCTTTCCGCTTTTACTGTATTATGTTCCGATTTTCTGCTATTTTGGTTTGTTTGTTGCATGATCCTTTATTAGTTAGAATCCTAGGTCTAGTTTAGTTTTCTCTTAATTGCTTTAATTCTGAAAATATGTCTCATGTATTACTCACTGAGCTTGAATTCAAATAAAAAATACAGAAGTGATGTATTGCATGAGAAAGTGAGTTTATATTGAAGAATAGTCTTATTTACTTAGATGTGGTGGTATTAACTGTAATTCTGAATGCATGACATGAACAGTGCATATTTAAATTTGAATTAAAGAATGTTGATGTACAAGGAAAAGGAATTTAGAGAATTATTATGATTTCTCTGAAATTAATGAAAGTTTAAATCCTTGAAACAAAAGAAACAGCAAAAGAAAAATAAAAGCAAGGTCCAAGGCTCTGAGCATCAATGACAAGGAGGTCAAACATGATTAAAAGCTCAAAGAGTTGTTTCCCTAGTCACATGCTTGTGGTGTTCTTGTGTCAAGTAATCCTTGAGACAAAACATTTAGAGTCGAGATCAATTGTAGAGTACGCCAAAGGCTTTGAGCACCACTGTCTGGGAGTAACTAAAAAAATTAAATATAATAAAAAAATAAAATAAAATAAAATAAATAAAAAAATAAAACTTAAAGAGAGTTCCCCAGTTAAGTGCTTGTGGTGTTTCTGTGTCAAGTAAAGTTTGAGACAAAACATTTAAAGTCACGGCTAGGCTCAAGGTGCAAAGCACCAATGAAAAATTACTGTGTTTAAGGATTAAATTGAGTTACAAAAGATAAGAGAATTCATAATATTATCCGAATTCTAATTCTAGATGACAGTAACATTCTTCTGATTCAAAGGAGAGTGAGATGCCAAAACTATTCAAGATTGCAGTTAAACCCCACTATAAGAAGAGACATGAGCTTAATCAAATTCTCATTCTCATGCAAATTCACATCCTAAGCTTATATTAGTTTTGATTGCTTGAGGACAAGCAACAATTCAAGTTTGGTGTTGTGATGCGTGAGCATTTTTTCCTAGTGAATTTGCATCTAATTTGTTGAGTTTAATAAAGAATTAATTATCTTTTAGCCAATATGGATGCTAATTTGAATCTTTTGCAATTTTGTTTATTTTAGGTAGCATTCAGCTAGATTTAATGGAGTTTCTACAGCACAAGAATCAAAGGAGATCGCAGCGAGGAGCGACGCGTACGCGTGATTTGAAGAATTGCACAGCGACGTGTGCGCGTGACCTACGCGTCTGCGTGACTTGCGAAAAAAGACCATCAACGCGTACGCGTGACTTACGCGTACGCGTGACATGTGCCACGAGCAGAAAATACAGAAAACGCTGGGGGTGATTTCTGGGCCCCAATTTAGCACCCAAGTTAGGTGCGGATCCAGTGAAGTCAAGTGGTCCCCACGTTACAAGACGCGGAGTAGTTAGTTAATTCTGATTTAAATTCAAATTTGATTTTAAAATAGGAAAAGATATTGTTTTAATTTTAAAAATTAGATTTTAAATTAATTAGGATTAGTTATAAAAAGGGGAGACTTTTCTTCTATGAGGGAAGGAGGCTATCAGCTTGGAACTCTGTACATTTAAGGAGAATCCTATTTTTCTCTGAGTCATGAGTAACTAAACCTCCATTGTTAAGTTAGGAGCTCTGTCTATTTGTATGGATTGATTTTATTGCTTTTTCTATATTAATTCATGTGTGGATTTATAATTTAAGAATTGTTTTCGCTCTTTATCTCATGAATTTGGGTGGAACAGAAGTATGACCCTCTTTCTATTTGAGTTCTTGTAAAACTTGGAAAAGCTCTTTACTTGAATAACAGCTTAAAAACATAAAAACATGACATATAATCCTCTTATTTTTGGGTAATTAGAATTTTTGTGGCATATAAACTAGAATTTGAACTTCACTCTCTAATTGGAATTAATTGACCAAGGCATTGGCAGTCGATGAATTTTAGAGGAGACTAGAAAGGTCTAAGAAATTAGGGTCTAGTCACATATAGTTTGCCAAAAATTAAATCCTACATGATTAAAATAATTAGTAAGAAAAGTTATTCCGGAAAAATAGATAACTCTGTAGCCTTAACTGTTTCTCTAATATTTTATTTTCAACTTATTTACTTGCATGCCTGCCTTTTGATATTTTCAATTTAAACCTTTTGAATATCTCAAAACCATTTTATGCTTGCCTAACTAAGCCAATCAATCAATCATTGTTGCTTGATCCATCAATCCTCGTGGGATCGACCCTTACTCATGTAAGGTATTACTTGGTACGACCCGATGCACTTGCCGGTTAGTTTGTGGGTAATAAATCACCGCACCAGTGGACCCCACATGATTCTCACCTACCCCACCTCACTTTCCCTATTCTTCACACCTTTCCATAATACTATTTCCCAACACCCACCTACCTCACCATTCAAACCATTTTCCTCCCAAACCCACCCATTCTCTACATGGATACCCTCTCCTCTCTTACCCTATAAATACACCTCCATCTCCTCCATTTCTTCTTTTCCTCCTCCTTTGTTTCTTCTTTTGCTCAAGGACAAGCAAACCTTTTAATTTTAGTGTGGGAAAAATCCTTGCTTTTTAATTTTCCATAACCATTAATGGCACCTAAGGCCGGAGAAACTTCTAGAAAGAGGAAAGGGAAGGCAGTTGCTTCCAACTCCGAGTCATGGGAGACGGAGAGATTCATCTTAAAAGTCCATCACTAAAAAGAGGATGGAGCAAACAAGAGAGCCCACTCATGGACCTCAATAAAAGCATGAGGAAGTCCCTCATCAAGAAATCCCTGAGATGCCTCAAGGGATGCATTTTTCTCCACACAACTATTAGAAGCAACTCAACACCTCTTTAGGAGATTTGAGTTCCAACATGGAGCAACTAAGGATGGAGCATCAAGAGCACCCCATTATCCTCCGTGAAATTAGAGAGGACCAAAGAGCCATGAGGGAGGTACAACAAAGGCAAGGAAGAGATATTGAGGAGCTTAAGCATTCCATAGGATCTTCAAGAGGAAGAATTAGCCGCCATCACTAAGGTGGGCCCGTTCTTTAATTTTCTTGTTCTTGTTTTTTCTGTTTTTTGTTTCTTATGCTTTATGTTTTGTCTATGTTTGTGTCTTTGTTACATGATCATTAGTGTCTAGTGTCTATGCCTTGAAGTTATGAATGTCCCATAAATCCTTCACCTTTCTTAAATGAAAAATGTTTCTAATTGCAAAAGAACAAGAAGTACATGAATTTCGAATTCTATCTTGAAATTAGTTTAATTATGTTGATGTAGTGGCAATACTTTTTGTTTTCTGAATGAATGCTTGAACAGTGCATATTTTTTATAGTGAAGTTTATGAATATTAAAATTGTTGGCTCTTGAAAGAATAATGAAAAAAAGAGAAATATTATTGATAATCTGAAAAATCATAAATTTGATTCTTGAAGCAAGAAAAAGCAGTGAAAAAGAAAAAGCTTGCGGAAAAAAATGGCAAAAAAAATAAAGAAAAAGAAAGAAAAAAAAAAGAAAAAGCAAGCAGAAAAAACCAATAGCCCTTTAAACCAAAAGGCAAGGGAAAAAAGGATCCAAGGCTTTAAGCATTAATGGATAGGAGGGCCCAAAGGAATAAAATCCTGGCCTAAGCGACTAAATCAAGCTGTCCCTAACCATGTGCTTGTGTCATGAAGGTCCAAGTGAAAAGCTTGGGATTGAGTGGTTAAAGTCATGATCCAAAGCAAAAGAGTGTGCTTAAGAACTCTGGACACCTCTAATTGAGGACTCTAGCAAAGCTGAGTCACAATCTGAAAAGGTTCACCCAGTTATGTGTCTGTGGCATTTATGTATCCGGTGGTAATACTGGAAAACAAGATGCTTAGGGTCACGGTCAAGACTCATAAGTAACTGTATTCAAGAATCAACATACTGAACTAGGAGAATCAATAACACTATCTTAATTCTGAGTTCCTATAGATGCCAATCATTCTGAATTTCAAAGGATAAAGTGAGATGCCAAAACTGTTCAGAAGCAAAAAGCTGCAAGTCCTGCTCGTCTAATTAGAACTAAGCTTCATTGATATTTTGGGATTTATTGTATATTCTCTTCTTTTTATCCTATTTTGTTTTCAGTTGCTTGGGGACAAGCAACAATTTAAGTTTGGTGTTGTGATGAGCGGATAATTTATAAGCTTTTTGGCATTGTTTTTAGGTAGTCTTTAGTATGTTTTAGTTACTTTTTAGTATATTTTTATTAGTTTTTATGAAAAAATCACATTTCTGGACTTTACTATGAGTTTGTGTGCTTTTCTATGATTTCAGGTAATTTCTGGCTGAAATTGAGGGACCTGAGCAAAAATCTGATTCAAAGGCTGAGAAAGGACTGCAGATGTTGTTGGATTCTGACCTCCCTACACTCGAAGTAGATTTTCTGGAGCTACAGAAGTCCAATTGGCGCGCTCTTCATTGAGTTGGAAAGTAGACATCTTGGACTTTCCAGTAATGTATAATAGTCCATACTTTTCCCAAGATTTGATGGCCCAAATTGGCGTTTAAACTCCCACCAGAGACCCTTTTCTGGAGTAAAACGCCAGAACTGGTACCAAAGCTGGCGTTTAACTCCAAGGATGGCCTATGCACGTGAAAGCTTCAAATCTCAGCACAAACACACACCAAATGGGTCTCGGAAGTGGATTTCTACACTATCTACTCATTTTCTGTAAACCTAGTTTACTAGTTTAGTATAAATAGCACTTTTTACTATTGTATTTAGAGTCTTTGACCTTTTGGGGAGTTCTTCGAACTCTTTTTGGAGGCTGGCCATTTGGCCATGCCTAGACCTTTTGTTCTTATGTATTTTCAAGGGTCGAGTTTCTACACCTCATAGATTAAGGTAAGGAGCTCTGTTGTTCCTCGAGTATTAATGCAAGTATTATTGTTTTTCTATTCAATTCACGCCTACTTCTCCTCCAAGATATACTATTGTACTTAATTCAGTTAAGTCAGAATGAAGGGGTGACCCGTGACAATCACTCAATCTTCGTTACTCGCTTAGCCAAGATCCGCGTGCCTGAAACCACAAAGCGGTCTACATGATGTTCAACATAGTCATTGGACGACAGCTGAAGTATATTCTCTTTGGTCTCTGACCCACGGATCTGAATCACCTCTCCTGACAACAGAGCATTCGAATCCGTGACGTTAGAACCTTCGTGGTATAAGCTAGAACCAATTGGCAGCATTCTTGAGATCCGGAAAGTCTAAACCTTGTCTGTGGTATTCCGAGTAGGATCTAGGATGGGATGACTGTGATGAGCTTTAAACTCGTGACTGTTGGGCGTAGTAACAGTATGCAAAAGAATAAATGTATTATATTTCGACACGATCAAGAACCGACAACTGATTAGCCATGCAGGAAACTGTAGAGGACATGTTTTCACTGAGAAGACGGATGGTAGCCATTGACAATGGTGATCCACCAACATACAGCTTGCCATGGAAGGGAGTACACATGATTGGATGAGGACAGTAGAAAAGCAGAGGTTCAGAGGCAACAAAGCATCTCCAAACGCTTATCTGAAATTCTCACCAAGGAACTACATAAGTGACTTTATTTTATTTTATGTTTTATTGTTCTTTTTACTATCAAACCTCATAACCATTTGAATCCGCCTGACTGAGATTTACAAGATGACCATAGCTTGCTTCAAGCTGACAATTTCCGTGGAATCGACCCTTACTCACGTAAGGTATTACTTGGACGACCTAGTGCACTTGCTGGTCAGCTATGCGGAGTTGTGAAAAGTGTGAATCACAATTTCGCATACCAAACCTCCTCATCTCGATACAAAAAAATTTTTGGGGGGCCCCTCTCTTGTCCGAACTGCGTTGGGTAATGACCGACTTCTTTTTGCTCTGTTTTGTTTATTTTTGCTTCTTCTCCTTCCGGTTTGTAACTTGTTTTTTGGTTGATTTATTTTTTTAGAGATGGCAAAGACCAATGATTCCATGAAAGCTTTTAAGATGGCAAGGAAGGCTACCGCTTCCCAGAACATCTCGGCTAAGGCTGGAGGGGAGGGATCTTCTCAAGTTCCTCCTAAGGGGCCGATCTTGAGCTCTGTTGAGCCGAGGAGGATGATTCCAACTCCTTAGGTCCATTTGGTTGATCCTCCCCAAACCTCTGCTGCTGTTGGCCTGATAAACTACTATTTTATGGTTTATATTGTGTTTAATTGTGTGGTTTTATCATGATCCTTACCCACTTATTCATTAATTTAGCATGCATTTATATTTCCTTCCTGAAATTATTACATGATTGAAAACTGCTTCCTAGAGAATTTTAATTATGCATTTTAATTCTCCTTTATTCCATTCGATGCCGTAATCTGTGAGTTAAGTGTTTCAGGCTTTATAGGGCATGAATGAGTTGGAGATTGGAAAGGAAGCTAGCAAAAATGGAAGGAACACGAGAAATTGAGGAGATAACCAGCGAGAAGTGACACAGCCGCATGGCTCACGCGACCGCGCAGATTGGAAAAGCACAAGTGACGCGGAAGCATGGACGACGTGAACACGTGGCAGGAAAAACGTGAATGACGCGTCTGCATGGATGACGCGATTGCGTGACGTGCGCGATCTGTATAATCTGCAGAATTCGCTGGGGGCGATTTTGGACCCTATTTGACACAGTTATCGGCCCAGAACAGCAGACTAGAGCCAGAGAACATGCAGAAACCAGGGACAACATTCATTCTACACAGTTTTAGTTTTTAGATCTAGTTTTTACTCCTCCTCTAGGTCTTTCTCTCTACACATTCATAGTTCTTAGGATTTTATTTTTCTATCACTTTTTGCATTGGGATACTGAGAAGAGTTATTACCTCATCAAGACTTCGCCATTCTAGTTCGTTCTCTTTACTTGGCTTTACTCTTCCATGTCCTTTGCTTTGTTTAATTTTACCATTGGAATATTTTTAGGATTATTTAATACAAGGATTACTTTTATTTTTAATTGATTATTTTGATTTTTATTTATAATGTCTTTCTTTAATTCCTTTTCATATGTTATGAATGTTACATTCACAATGAGCGAGTAGTTCCCTAACTTGATGGAGAGTTGATTGAAAGGAACCCTTGAGTTGGAAGGCTTAAAAGAAAGATTGTGATGAGCGGATAATTTATACGCTTTTTGGCATTGTTTTTAGTACATTTTTAGTATGTTTTAGTTAGTTTTTATTATGTTTTTATTAGTTTTTAATTAAAAATCACATTTCTAGACTTTACTATGAGTTTGTGTGTTTTTCTGTGATTTCAGGTATTTTCTAGCTGAAATTGAGGGACCTGAGCACAAATCTGATTCAGAGGCTGAAAAAGGACTGCAGATGCTGTTGGATTCTGACCTCCCTGCACTCGAAGTGGATTTTCTAGAGCTACAGAAGCTCAATTGGCGTACTCTCAATTGCGTTGTAAAGTAGACATTCTGGGCTTTCTAGCAATATATAATAGTCCATACTTTGCCCAAGAATTGATGGTCCAAACCGGCGTTCCAAATCAGCTTCAGAATTCCCGGCGTTTAACGCCGAAACTGGCACAAAAGTTGGAGTTAAACGCCCAAACTGGCACAAAAGCTGGCGTTTAACTCCAGGAAAAGTCTCTACCATGAAAGCTTCAATGCTCAGCCCAAGCACACACCAAGTGGACCCCGGAAGTGGATTTTTACGTCATTTACTCATTCTTGTAAAACCTAGATCACTAGTTCACTATAAATAGGACTTTTTGCTATTGTATCTTCACTCATGACACTTTACACGTTTTATATTGTATCTTCTACGGAATGAGTCTCTAAACCTAATGGTTGGGGGTGAGGAGCTCTGCTGTGTCTTGATGGATTAATGCAATTACTACTGTTTTTCATTTAATCACGATTGCTTCTATTCTAAGATACCACTTGTTCTTCAACCTGATGAATATGATGATCCGTGACACTCATCATCATTCTCACCTATGAACGTGTGCCTGACAACCACCTCCGTTCTACCTTCGATTGAGTGTGTATCTCTTGGATTCCTTAATCAGAATCTTCGTGGTATAAGCTAGAACCCATTGGCGGCCATTCTTGAGAATCCAGAAAGTCTAAACCTTGTCTGTGGTATTCCGAGTAGGATTCGGGGATTGAATGACTGTGATGAGCTTCAAACTCACGAGTGTTGGGCGTAGTGATAGACGCAAAAGAATCACTGGATTCTATTCCGACATGATCGAGAACCGACAGATGATTAGCCGTGCTGTGATAGAGCGGGTTGAACATTTTCACTGAGAGGACGGGAGGTAGCCATTGACAACGGTGAAACCCAACATACAGCTTGCCATGGAAGGAGCCTTGCGTGCATGAAGAAGAAGACAGTAGGAAAGTAGAGATTCAGAAGATATAGCATCTCCAAAACCTTAACCTATTCTCCATTACTGCAAAACAAGTATTTATTTCATGTTCTTTTGCTTTTTACAATTAAATCTGAGAATTATTGATATCCTGATGACGACCCAGTGCACTTGCTGGTTAGTTGTGCGGAATTGCAAAAGTGTGATTGTGATTTCGTGCACCATGTTTTTGGCGCCGTTGCCGGGGATTGTTCGAGTTTGGACAACTGACGGTTTATCTTGTTGCTTAGATTAGTAATATTTTATTTTTGTTGGCTTAGAGTCTTTTATTTGAGTCTAGTTTCATATTCTAAGTTTGGTGTCTTCTTTGTGTTTTCCTTTAAATTTTCTAAAATTTGTGTTTGATTTTCTAAAAATTTTAAGTTTGGTGTCATTTTGTTGTTTTTCTCTTTCCTCATTTCAAAAATCAAATCTTTTTCAAAACAATTTTCAATCATATCTTTTTAATTGCTAATTCCAAAATCTTTTTAATTAATTAATTAATTTAGTTTTCAATTTGCTTTGATTTTATTCTCTTTTGGTTTTCGAATTTTTATTTTATTTTCCATTTATTTTATTTTATTATTTTCGATTACTTTTTTTAAAAAAATATAATAATAATAAAATAAAATAATATCCACATCATCTCCCTTTCTCCATCATGGACCTAAGTGGAAGTGAGCAGTCCAGAAGGACTCTGGGGTCATATGCTAACTCCATTACAGCTGCATATGGGAGTAGCATCTGTATACCTCCCATTAAAGCAAGCAGCTTTCAGCTAAACCCTCAACTCATTATCATGGTGCAGCAAAATTGCCAGTATTCTGGTCTTCCATAGGAAGAACCTACTGAGTTTCTGGCACAGTTCTTTCAAATTGCTGACACAGTACGTGATAAAGAAGTGGATCAGGATGTCTATAGATTGTTACTGTTTCCATTTGCTGTAAAAGATCAAGCTAAGAGGTGGTTGAATTGCCTGGGAGAGGTATAGAGGTATGCTAAGGAAATGCCCCTCTGAAATTTTTTCAGAGTGGGTACAGTTAGACATCTTCTACTATGGGCTTACAGAAAAAGCTCAGATGTCTTTAGACCACTCAGCTGGTGGATCTATACACATGAGAAAGACGATTGAAGAGGCTCAAGAGCTCATAGATACAGTTGCTAGAAATCAACATCTATACTCAAGCAGTGAGTCCTCTATAAAAGAAGAAGCTATGACAGTAACTACTGATCCTAATCCTCAAGAATAGATTGTTGAACTTAATCAGCAATTACTCCTGATGATAAAACAGTTAGCAGAATTTAAAGAGATGCTCCAAGAAACTAAAATTGCTAACAAGAATATAGAATCACAGTTGAATCAGACAAAATAGTAGCTATCTAAACAGATAACAGAAGAATGCCAAGCAGTTCAACTAAGGAGTGGGAAGACATTGAATAATTCAGCTCAAAGTAGCAAAAAGCCAAGAGAAGAACAACTGACAGAGGATAACCAAACCACTGCCCAAAATCCCTCTGAGGACAGTAAGAGCCCAGAGAGGAATACTTCTGGCGTTCAAACGCCAGAAAAGGGGGAAAAGTTGGCGTTAAACGCCCATTCCTTGCCCAGTTCTGGCGTTCAAACGCCAGAAAATGGTGGAAAGCTGGCGTTAAACGCCCATCCTGCACCCAATCATGGCATTCAAACGCCAATAAGGAATCAGACACCTGAGATTGCTGATAGTAACCCCTCTAAGAAGGCTTCTCCAACCACCTCTGTAGGGAATAAACCTGCAGCAACTAAGGTTGAAGAATATAAAGCTAAGATGCCTTATCCTCGGAAACTCCGCCAAGCGGAACAGGATAAACAATTTGCCCGCTTTGCAGATTATCTCAGGACTCTTGAAATAAAGATTCCGTTTGCAGAGGCACTTGAGCAAATACCCTCTTATGCTAAGTTCATGAAAGAGATCTTAAGTCAGAAGAAGGATTGGAGAGAAACTGAAAAGGTGTTTCTCACTGAAGAATGCAGTGCAGTCATTCTGAAAAGCTTACCAGAGAAGCTTCAAGATCCAGGAAGCTTTATGATACCATGCACATTAGAAGGTGCTTGTACCAAGACAGCCCTATGTGACCTTGGAGCAAGTATCAACCTGATACCTGCAACCACTATCAGAAAGCTTGGGTTGACTGAAGAAGTCAAACCAACCCGGATATGTCTCCAACTTGCTGATGGCTCCATTAAATATCCATCAGGCATAATTGAAGACATGATTGTCAAGGTTGGGCTGTTTGCCTTTCCCACTGACTTTGTAGTGCTGGAAATGGAGGAGCACAAGAGTGCAACTCTCATCCTAAGAAGACCTTTCCTAGCAACTGGACGCACTCTTATTGATGTACAAAAAGGGAAAGTGACCCTGAGAGTCAATGAGGATGAGTTCAAGTTGAATGCTTTCAAAGCTATGCAGCATCCAGACACATCAAATGACTGCATGAGCACTGATATTATTGACTCTTTGGTGGAAGAGATCAATATGACTGAGAGTCTCGAATCAGAGCTAGAGGACATCTTTAAAGATGTTCAGCCTGATCAGGAGGAACCAGAGGAAATAAAAGAACCTCTGAAAATTCCTCAGAAAGAGGATAAGCCTCCCAAACCTGAGCTCAAACCACTACCATAATCCCTGAAATATGCATTTCTGGGAGAAGGTGACACTTTTCCAGTGATCATAAGCTCTGCTTTAAATTCACAGGAAGAGGAAGCACTAATTCAAGTGCTAAGGACACACAAGACAGCTCTTGGATGGTCCATAAGTGATCTTAAGGGCATTAGCCCAGCAAGATGCATGCACAAGATCCTATTGGAAGATAATGCCAAGCCAGTGGTTCAACCACAAAGGCGGCTAAATCCAGCCATGAAGGAGGTAGTGCAGAAAGAGGTCACTAAGTTACTAGAGGCTAGGATTATTTATCCTATTTCTGATAGCCCCTGGGTGAGCCCTGTTCAAATTGTCCCCAAGAAGGGAGGCATGACAGTGGTTCATAATGAAAAGAATGAACTGGTTCCTACAAGAATAGTTACAGGGTGGCGTATGTGTATTGACTACAGAAGGCTCAATACAGCCACCAGAAATGATTATTTTCCTTTACCATTCATAGACCAGATGTTAGAAAGGCTAGCAGGTCATGATTATTACTGCTTTTTGGATGGCTATTCAGGCTACAATCAAATTGCAGTGGACCCTCAAGATCAAGAAAAAATAGCATTCACCTGTCCTTTTGGCGTATTTGCTTATAGAAGAATGCCTTTTGGTCTATGCAATGCACCTGCAACTTTTCAGAGATGCATGCTATCCATCTTCTCTGATATGGTAGAGAAGTTCCTGGAAGTCTTCATGGATGACTTCTCAGTATTTGGAGACTCATTCAGCTCCTGTCTTAATCACCTAGCACTTGTCCTGAAAAGGTGCCAAGAGACTAACCTGGTTTTAAACTGGGAGAAATGTCACTTTATGGTGACTGAGGGAATTGTCCTTGGGCACAAAATTTCAAGCAAGGGAATAGAGGTGGATCAATCAAAGGTAGAAGTAATTGAAAAATTACCACCACCTGCCAATGTTAAGGCAATAAAAAGCTTTCTGGGACATGCAGGATTCTACAAGAGGTTCATAAAGGATTTTTCAAAAATTGCAAAACCTCTAAGAAACCTGCTACCTACTGATACGCTATTTGTGTTTGACACAGAGTGTCTGCAGGCGTTTGAGACCCTGAAAGCCAAGCTGGTCACAGCACCAATCATCTCTGCACCAGACTGGACATTACCATTCGAACTAATGTGTGATGCTAGTGACCATGCCATTGGTGCAGTGTTGGGACAGAGGCATAACAAGCTTCTGCACGTCATTTATTATGCTAGCCGTGTTCTAAATGATGCACAGAAGAATTACACAACCACAGAAAAAGAGTTACTTGCCGTGGTTTATGCCATTGACAAGTTTAGATCCTATCTCGTAGGGTCAAAAGTGATTGTGTACACTGACCATGCTGCTCTTAAATACTTACTCACAAAGCAGGATTCAAAACCCAGGCTCATAAGGTGGGTGTTGCTTCTGCAAGAGTTTGATATAGAAATAAGAGACAGAAAAGGGACAGAGAACCAGGTAGCTGATCATCTATCCCGAATAGAACCAGTAGCTGGGGCGTCCCTCTCTTCTACTGAGATCTCTGAAAACTTTCCAGATAAGCAACTCTTTGCCATTCAGGAAGCTCCATGGTTTGTAGACATTGCAAATTATAAAGTTGTGAGGTTCATACCCCAAGAGTATAGCAGGGTGCAAAGAAAAAAATTAATTTCCGATGCCAAGTACTACCTATGGGATGAGCCATATCTCTTTAAGAGATGTGCAGACGGAATGATCCGCAGATGTGTACCTAGAGAAGAAGCACAAAAGATCCTATGGCATTGCCATGGATCACAGTATGGGGGACATTTTGGAAGTGAGCGAACAGCCACTAAGGTCCTCCAATGTGGCTTCTACTGGCCTACTCTCTATAGTGATGCCCGAGAGTTTGTGCGTAACTGTGACAATTGCCAAAGTGCTGGTAACTTGCCTCATGGGTATGCCATGCCTCAACAAAGGATCTTAGAGATTGAATTGTTTGATGTATGGGGTATTGACTTCATGGGTCCTTTCCCACCATCATACTCAAACACTTATATTCTGGTGCCAGTGGACTATGTATCTAAATGGGTAGAAGTAATTGCCACACCCACTAATGATACTAAGACCGTGCTAAAATTCCTCCAGAAATACATCTTCAGCAGGTTTGGTGTTCCCAGAGTACTAATCAGTGACGGGGGCATTCATTTCTGCAATAAACAGCTGTACTCTGCTATGGTCTGATATGGAATTAGCCACAAAGTAGCAACTCCGTATCATCCACAGACAAATGGGCAAGCTGAGGTCTCTAATAGAGAACTAAAAAGAATCCTGGAACGGACTGTGATTGCCCGTAGAAAGGACTGGGCAAAGAGCTTGGATGATGCTCTGTGGGCATATAGAACAACATTCAAGACTCCTATAGGAACCTCTCCATACCAACTTGTGTATGGCAAGGCCTGTCATCTGCCTGTGGAACTGGAACATAAAGCCTACTGGGCAACCAGATTCCTAAACATGGATGCTCAGTTAGCTGGTGAAAAAAGATTACCTGGATGCTAAGTTAGCTGGTGAAAAAAGATTGCTCCAGCTAAATGAGTTAGAGGAGTTCAGACTCAATGCCTTTGAAAATGCAAAAATTTATAAGGAAAAGGCAAAGAAATGGCATGACAAGAAGTTGTCATCCAGAGTCTTTGAGCCAGGACAAAAAGTTCTGCTCTTCAAATCTAGGCTCAGACTCTTCCCAGGAAAATTGAAATCCCGGTGGAGGGGCCCATATGTGATTACAGGAGTGTCACCATATGTATATGTCGAGCTTCAGGATATTGATTCTGACAAAAAGTTCATTGTTAATGGACAGAGGATCAAACATTATCTTGAAAGCAATTTTGAGCAAGAATGCTCAAAACTGAGGCTTGAATGAGTCTCAGTAAAGGTCCAGCTAAAGACAATAAAGAAGCGCTTGCTGGGAGGCAACCCAGTCATTAGCAGGTCATTTACTTTACTTAATAAAAGTTTGATATATATTCTTCAAGGTTGATCATCGAAATTGAAGGAATTCACAGAGTTACAGAAGGATTCAGTAAAGAAAAAGCAGAGAAAAGGAGCTTGCTGGCAAGAAAATGCCAGTAAAGGGCACTCTGGGCGTTAAACGCCAGAATGGATACCATTCTGGGCGTTTAACGCCAGTAAAGGCACCATTTTGAGCGTTAAACGCCAGAATGGGCACCATTCTGGGCGTTTAACGCCAGAATTGCAGCATCCTGGGCGTTCAGCAAAATGCCCAGTGATAAAGGGGTTTCTGGCATTTAATGCCAGCCAGAGTGCCTGGCTGGGCGTTAAACGCCCATAATGGCCAACAATTGGGCGTTAAACGCCAGAATGGATACCATTCTGGGCGTTTAATGCCAGAAAGGCAGGGGAAGGAGATTTTGTTTTCCACTTCAATTTTTTTCACACTTTCATGTTTTGACCCATAATTTTCTACATAAACATGTTACAAATTTTCATCATTCACCCTCAAATTTCAAAGATCCAACATTTTTCTAAATTATTTCTCAAATCTTTTTCAAATCCTTTCCAAATCTTCTTCAAAAACTCAAGTATTTTATCAAATTCTTTCCATATCTTCTCAAATCTCTTTCAAAACTTTCGAAATCCTCCCCCCTCCCTTATAAATACACATTCGGCCATCCCCCTCTCTTCACCATTCGAATTTGCTTCTCCTCCTCTCTCTCCCCTTTCCTTTCTTTTGCTTGAGGGCAAACAAACCTCTAATTTTGGTGTGCTTTTTCGTGATCACTAAGCTAAGGCTCATCAAGACCATGGCTCCCAAGGAAAAATAAACCAATTCAAGAGGCAAGAAAGAGAATAGTCCAAAGATTCTTTGGAGTCAAGAGAGGTTCTTAACCAAAGAACATGCAGACCATTACCACAAAATAATGGGTCTAAGGTCAGTGATCCCGGAAGTTAAATTCGATCTGAAAGAAGACGAATATCCGGAGATCCAAGAGTAAATTCGAAACAAAGGATGGGAAATTCTAGCCAATCCTGAGACAAAGGTTGAAAGAAACATGGTTCAGGAATTCTACTCAAATATGTGGCTAACAGATAAGCAGAGAATGACTGGAACTGCTTTCCATACCTTCAAGACCATGGTCAGAGGGAGAACTATTTACTTCCATCTGGACAAAATAAGAGAGGTCTTCAAACTACCTCAACTACAAGATGATCCTAAATCCTTTAATAGGAGAATGGTGAGAGCAGATAAGGGGTTGGATCAAGTTCTAGAGGACATTTGCCTCTCTGGAACTAAGTGGATAACCAATTCAAAAGGTGTCCCAAACCAACTCAAGAGGGGAGACCCCAAACCAGTTGCAAGAGGTTGGCTAGACTTCATTGGGCGTTCTATTTTGCCCACTAGTAACCGTTCTGAGGTCACTGTCAAGAGAGCAGTGATGATTCATTGCATTATGCTGGGAAAAGAAGTGGAGATTCATCATCTGATTGCTTGTAAGATTTACATAATTACAAACAAGAACTCCACTGAAGCCAAACTGGCTTACCCAAGCTTAATTTCTATGCTATGTAAAGATGCTGGGGTGAGGATGGGAGTAGATGAATTCATCCCAATTGAACATCCAATCACCAAGAAGTCAATTGAAGGACAAATGCAAGATAACTCTATCAAAAGGAGGGCGCAGGAATTCCTCCATGAACTTCCTGAATTTGACTACTGGGCCCACTTAGAAGCATCTGTTGCCAAGCTGCAAGAAGCTATAGAACAAATTAAGGAAGAACAGCAGAATCAAAACTGCATGCTCTGCAAATTGCTGAAGGAACAAGAAGAGCAGGGGCTTGAGCTACAGGAGCTGAAGCGCCAGAAGCTCTCCCTTGAAGGGTCAAACACCCCACAAGTTGAGGGAGCGTCCACTTCTCAAAATCAAGGTTGTTGAGTCCTAACTCTGTGATAACCTTTATCATTAGGAATCTATTTTAGAGTCATTTAAATTTCTGTTTTTAATTTTCTATTTTCTATTATTATTAGTCTTCTCTTATATTTATTTTTGAGTCCTGTTCTTATTCCATGATTAATAAAATTTAAAGTTCATGTCTTAAAGCTATGAATGTCCTATGAATCCATCACCTCTCTTAAATGAAAAATGCTTTAATCACAAAAGAACAAGAAGTACAGGATTTCGAATTCATCTTTGAAACTAGTTGAATTAGTTTGATGTGGTGACAATACTTTTTGTTTTCTGAATGAGTGCTTGAACAGTGCATATGTCTTTTGAATTTGTTGTTTTTAAGAATGTTAAAATTGTTGTCTCTTGAAAGAATAATGGAAAAGGAGAAATGTTATTGAGGATCTGAAAAATCATCAAATTGATTCTTGAAGCAAGAAAAAGCAGTGGAAAAAAAAGCAGAAAAAGCCAATAGTCCTTTAAACCAAAAGGCAAGGGTAAAAATAAAAAATGATCCAAGGCTTTGAGCATCAGTGGATAGGAGGGCCCACATGGAATAAAATCCTGGCCTAAGCGGCTAAACCAAGCTGTTCCTAACCATATGCTTGTGGCGTGAAGGTGTCAAGTGAAAACTTGAGACTGAGCGGTTAAAGTCATGATCCAAAGCAAAAAGAGTGTGCTTAAGAACCCTGGACACCTCTAATTGGAGACCCTAGCAAAGCTGAGTCACAATCTGAAAAGGTTCACCCAGTTATGTGTCTGTGGCATGTATGTATCCGGTGGTAATACTGGAAAATAGAGTGCTTTGGGCCACGGCCAAGACTCATAAAGTAGCTATGTTCAAGAATCAACATACTATACTAGGAGAATCAATAACACTATCTGAATTCTGAGTTCCTATGGATACCAGTCATTCTAAACTTCAAAGGATAAAGTGAGATGCCAAAACTGTTCAGAGGCAAAAAGGTATTAGTCCTGCTCATCTAATTGGAGCTAAGTTTCATTGATAGTTTGGAATTTATAGTATATTCTCTTCTTTTTATCCTATTTGATTTTCAGTTGCTTGAGGACAAGCAACAATTTAAGTTTGGTGTTGTGATGAGCGGATAATTTATACGCTTTTTGGCATTGTTTTTAGTATATTTTTAATATGTTTTAGTTAGTTTTTATTATGTTTTTATTAGTTTTTAATTAAAAATCACATTTCTGGACTTTACTATGAGTTTGTGTATTTTTCTGTGATTTCAAGTATTTTTTGGCTGAAATTGAGGGACCTGAGCAAAAATCTGATTCAGAGGCTGAAAAAGGACTGCAGATGCTGTTGGATTCTGACCTCCCTGTACTCGAAGTGGATTTTCTAGAGTTACAGAAGCTCAATTGGCGTACTCTCAATTCCGTTGTAAAGTAGACATTCTGGGCTTTCTAGCAATATATAATAGTCCATACTTTGCCCAAGAATTGATGGTCCAAACCGGCGTTCCAAATTAGCTTCAGAATTCTCGGCGTTTAACGCCGGAACTGGCACAAAAGTTGGAGTTAAACGCCCAAACTGGCACAAAAGCTGGCGTTTAACTCCAGGAAAAGTCTCTACACATGAAAGCTTCAATGCTTAGCCCAAGCACACATCAAATGGACCCCGGAAGTGGATTTTTACGTCATTTACTCATTCTTGTAAAACCTAGATCACTAGTTCACTATAAATAGGACTTTTTGCTATTGTATCTTCATCTCATGACACTTTACACGTTTCATATTGTATCTTCTACGGCATGGGTCTCTAAACCCCATGGTTGGGGGTGAGGAGCTCTGCTGTGTCTTAATGGATTAATGCAATTACTACTGTTTTTCATTCAATCACGCTTGCTTCTATTCTAAGATA
>NC_029780.3:29797017-29812752 GCF_000817695.3 Arachis duranensis
TTGAGTGTATATCTCTTGGATTCCTTAATCAGAATCTTCGTGGTAAAAGCTAGAACCCATTGGCGGTCATTCTTGAGAATCCGGAAAGTCTAAACCTTGTCTATGGTATTCCGAGTAGGATTCAGAGATTGAATGACTGTGACGAGCTTCAAACTCGCGAGTGTTGGGTGTAGTGACAGACACAAAAGAATCACTGGATTCTATTCCGACATGATCGAGAACCGACAGATGGTTAGCCGTGCTGTGACGGAGCGCGTTGAACATTTTCACTTAGAGGACGGGAGGTAGCCATTGACAACGGTGAAACCCAACATACAGCTTGCCATGAAAGGAGCCTTGCGTGCATGAAGAAGAAGACAGTAGGAAAGTAGAGATTCAGAAGATAGAGCATCTCCAAAACCTCAACCTATTCTCCATTACTGCAAAACAAGTATTTATTTCATGTTCTTTTTCTTTTTACAATTAAATCTGAGAATTATTGATATCCTGACTAAGAGTTACAAGATAACCATAGCTTGCTTCAAGCCGACAATCTCCGTGGGATCGACCCTTACTCACGTAAGGTATTACTTGGACGACCCAGTGCACTTGCTGGTTAGTTATGCGGAATTGCAAAAGTGTGATTGTGATTTCGTGCACCAGATTGTAATTGGGTTTATTGTTGGATTGCCCTCTAATCACTAATACCAATCCCTTTTAATTAAGTGAGTTGCAACTTGTGAACGGACGTAGCATTCCAACTTGTTTGACTTTTCCTTACCTAGTAAGAGATAACTAAACAGGATAACCTTTAATTATCAATTAATCTAGAGAATAATCCAATAATAATGGGGCTTCCAACTAATCAACTCCCAGTCAAGGCTTTTATTTACATTATTCAAATTCTCCAATTTAATTTCCTGTTTACTCAATTCAAACCCTTTTGAAAACTTCTGATTAATAAAATAGCACACTTTTCTGCAACTCGTTGGGAGACGACCTGGGATTCATACTCCCAGTATTTTAATTTTCAATATTGTGACAACCCCTTTTTAAATTGATAAGCGGATTTTCGGCTGGTTAAGGACTGTACTTGCAACGTATTCCTATTAATAAATTCTTAACTCGCCAATTTCTGCCCGCACCAATTTTTGGCGCGCCAATTTCTGCCCGCATCAATTTTTGGCGCCGTTGCCAGGGAGTTGCAACAGTGTGCTAATTTATTGATTGGTATTTATTTTTTATTGCAATTTTTTTTCATTCTATCACTATGAGCTGTACGTTTCTTTCGTTAAATGACGTGTTCACTTCCTGATCCAAGCTTGCCAGTATTTGACCCTGAGATTGAAAGAACTCTTTCACGTATAAGGTAAGCTCAGCGTCGGCGACTCCTCTTTGAGGACGAACCTGAACTGTCACCTAAGGAGAAACAAGCCCCCTCTCTACTGATCCAGTTCATTTACGTGCAGGTGACATGGCAGCGCCCAGAAGAGTCACTCTCCAGGAGGAAGGAGCCCCTGATTTTACGCTCCAACCATTCCAGGTACACCACCCAGCAGTAGCTGTAGATTTTGAAATAAAGTCTTCACTACTCAACTTGATGCCCAAGTTTCATGGCTTACCTGCTCAAGAGCCTATCAAGCATCTTAGGGATTTCCAGACTGCTTGTTCTACTGTTAAGCGTGATGGCACTGATGAAATCTCCATTCTGTTGAAAGCCTTCCCGTTTTCTCTGGAGGGAAAGGCAAGAGAGTGGTACTACACTCAACCCAGAGCAACTGTTTCCAACTGGGATACACCTAGGAGAGAGTTTCTGGATAAATTCTTTCCAGCTGAAGTTGCCGATAAGCTGAGGAAGGACATGTCTATGATCGTTCAGGATGAATCTGAGACCCTCTATGAATACCTGGAATGCTTCAATAATCTTCGGGAAGCATGCCCCCATCATATGATTGACAAGATAGTGTTGCTCGGCTACTTTACACAGGGTTTGAAATCTCAAGATATGATCACACTGGAAGGTGCTAGCAATGGTTCTATGAAAAAGTACAAGACTACGGAAGAAGATGGCAATTGATCAGCGACTTAGCTGACTCTAATAGGAATCACAAGTAGAGACAAAGTCGGTCAAGAGCTCTTGCAGAGGTATCCACTAGTAAAGAGACTACTGCTATAGCTCAGAGCTTATGTGAAATGACCAACTTGTTGAAGCAGATGCAACTGAATCAACAACAGCCTCAGCAAGTTCAGCCTTCTCCACCACAGCACAGCCAGCAGTTGGTTCCACAAAGAGTATGCGGAATCTGTGCAGATTACAGTCACTATACCGATGAGTGTCCGCAACTCCAACCAGAAGACAACACTGTAGCAGCCACTCATAACTTTCATGACTGCCCCAATCAAGGGTACAATCAAGGTGGCAACTATAACCAAGGATGACACAATAACTCTAACCAAGGCTGGAGAGACAATTCTAACCAGGGTTGGAGGGACAATTATAACAGAGGAGGCAGAGATAACAATGGAAATCAGAGGTGGAATAACAATAACAACTTCAGGCAGTAGAATCAGAATCAGTCCTACAGAGCACCTCATTTAAGACAGCCTCAAGCATCTCAACAAACCTCTCAGATCGCTTACCCCTCTTCATCTCTTAATGATGAGTTACTACAATCTATTGATCGGAGACAATAGGCCATGGAAAACAACCTTACTTCTACTCTGAATGGTTTAAATTCTACTTTACAAGCCCTTGTCTCACAGATTGGATCAATGAACAACTCCAACAACCAGTCCTCAAGCTCTGGTGGACTCCCCTCTCAACCATTACCCAACCCAAAGGGTCGTATTAATGCCGTCACCCTAAGGTCTGGAACCACACTGCAAGAGAGGAATCAGGAAGAGCTAAATCCACCTGAACACACCTCAGCTGAAAAGGTAGTGGAAATAGAAGATGTTGAAGAAGAAAAGAGCATACAGGACATGGCTGAAGATGAAGACGCCAAATCACAGAAAGAAGCACCAAAGGGCACAGACACTATAGAGGATGCCGTTCCTATTCCATTTTCACAACTTGCAAGGAAGCCCAGGAAGCAGTTGGAACCTGATCCTAAAATGGTAGAAATATTCAAAAAGGTTGAGGTAATTGTTCCCCTTTTTGATGTCATTCAACAGGTACCTAAATATGCAAAGTTTCTAAAAGATTTGTGCATACATAAAGACAAAATTAATGAATTAGAAACTATCCCTTTAGGAAGTTCTGTATCTGCTTTAATGGGAAATATACCTGAAAAATGTAGTGATCCAGGCCCATGCATGGTTAACTGTACAATTGGAGGTGTGATATTTTCTGACTGCATGTGTTATTTAGGAGCATGTGTTAGTATAATGCCTTTATCTGTATATGATGTTTTGAGGCTCCCTCCCTTAAAAAGGTCTACAGCTCGTTTTGTGTTAGCAGATAAAAGTATTATTACAGTGGCTGGAGTTGCTGAAGATGTATTACTGGGAATCAAAGGTCTCACTTTCCCCATTAATTTTTACATCCTGGAGATGCCCCAAAATGACTCAGAGAAGCCATCGACCCAAAATGACTCAGAAAAGCCATCATCAATCCTACTCGGAAGACCTCTCTTGAAGACCTCGAAGTTCAAATTAGATGCTATTACAGGCACATACTCTTTTGAAATAGACGTCCGAGTAGTAAGTTTCAATCTGAATGGAGTTATGAAACACCCTCCAGAAGATCGTTCTATCTTCCAGTGTGACATCATAGATGAAACCGTAGCTGAAGTTCACCAGGAAGAGTTTAAAGATAAGTACATAGGACAAGGTCCAAGTGTGGGGAATTCTGAGGACAATGCAGGCACTCTTCCACTGCCACCAGTTCTGGATAATCTAGAGCTAGACCATGAGCAAAAGCTAGAACTAAAACCCCTTCCTCTACACCTCAAATATGCTTACCTTGAAGACAAGCAGAAGTTTTTATTTATCATTGCACAGGACCTCACTTCTCAGCAGGAAGCAATTGGGTGGAGTTTAGCAGACATAGTAGGCATCAACCCTCAAGTTTGTGAGCACAGGATATTTTTAGAAGAAGAAGCAAGACCTGTTCGTCAACCCCAAAGAAGATTGAACTCCACTATTTTAGAGGTTGTCAAGAAGGAAGTGACCAGACTATTAGAGGCAGGTATTATCTACTCCATCTCAGACAGTGAATGGGTGAGCCCAGTGCAAGTGGTGTCCAAGAAGTCTGGAGTCACTACAGTGAAGAATGAGCATGGAGAGCTCATAGCAACCAAAGTACAGAACGCCTGGAGGGTCTGCATTGATTACAGGTGTCTCAACCAAGCTACTCGTAAGGATCACTACCCTCTTCCATTCATTGATCAAATGCTGGATCGCCTGTCAGGTAAATCACATTATTGCTTTTTAGATGGTTACACAGGCTATTTCCAGATTCATATAGCTCCTGAGGATCAGGAAAAGACCACTTTTACATGTCCTTTTGGGACTTATGCTTATAAGAGAATGCCCTTTGGCTTGTGCAATGCACCAGCTACTTTCCAGAGGTGCATAATGAGTCTTTTCTCTGATCTTATTGAGGACTGTATGGAGGTTTTTATGGACGATTTTAGTGTTTATGGTGATTCTTTTAGCCTTTGCTTAGATGGATTATCTAGAGTATTAGATAGATGTGTCAATACAAACCTTGTATTAAATTTTGAAAAATGTCATTTTATGGTTAAACAAGGAATCGTACTGGGACATGTTGTGTCTAATACTGGCATTTCTGTAGATCCAGCAAAGGTGGATGCTATTTCTAGTTTGCCTTACCCCTCTTCTGTGAGGGAAGTTTGTTCGTTCCTTGGCCATGCAGGTTTTTACCGAAGATTCATTAAGGACTTTAGTAAGGTAGCACTTCCCTTATCCAGATTACTGCAGAAGGATATTGAGTTCGAGTTTAGTGAGGATTGCAAACAAGCATTTGATAAGCTGAAGACCGACCTGACTCAAGCTCCAATTGTGCGAGGACCAGACTGGAGCCAACCGTTTGAAATCATGTGCGATGCTTCCAACCATGCAGTAGGAGCAGCGCTAGCTCAGCGTGAAGGTAAGGATCCTTTTGTTATTGCTTATGCGTCTAAGACTTTAGACATTGCCCAGTCCAATTATACTACTACTGAGAAAGAGCTTCTTGCTATTGTTTTTGCTCTGGATAAATTCTGAGCTTATTTACTTGGCACTAGAGTAGTAGTGTATTCGGACCATGCAGCTTTAAAGTATCTATTAGCTAAAAAAGAGTCCAAACCAAGGCTCATACATTGGATACTGCTATTACAAGAATTTGATTTAGAAATAAAGGATATGAGTGGTAACCAGAATCTAGTGGCAGACCACTTGAGTCGCCTTGAGCACATTAAGGATGATTCTACTCCTATAGATGATAATTTTCCATTTGATAACCTGCAAGCAGTATCTGAGGTAGTCCCTTGGTACGCACCTGTAGCTAATTATCTAGTTAGCCGCACATTTCCTACACACTTTTCTAAGCATCAAAGAGACAAGCTGAAAAGCGAGTCTAAATATTATATATGGGATGACCCATCTTTATGGAGATGTGGCGCTGATCAGGTAATTAGACGTTGTGTACCTCAATCAGAATTCCAGTCTATTTTAGAGGCCTGTCACTCATATGAGAGTGAAGGACATTTTGGCCCTCAAAGAACAGCTAGAAAGATCTTAGACTGTGGATTCTGGTGGCCTACTCTTTTTAGAGACGCTGCTGAGTTTTGTAAATCTTGTCTCCCATGCCAAAAATTTGGTAATATATCCAGGAGGGATGAGATGCCTCAACAAATTATGCTTTTCTGTGAAATTTTTTTATGTTTGGGGCATTGACTTCATTGGTCCATTTCCAAATTCTAATGGTTATTTTTATATATTGTTAGCTATGGATTACGTTTCCAAATGGGTGGAAGCAATTCCTACCCGCACTGATGATGCTAACACTGTTGTTTCCTTTCTGAGAAACCATATTATTTGCCGCTTTGGATCTCCACGAGCAATCGTGAGCGATCAAGGCACCCATTTTTGTAACAGGAGACTAACAGGATTAATGAAGAAGCATGGGATAATTCACAAGGTTGCAACAGCATACCATCCACAGGCCAATGGGCAAGCCGAGGTGTCAAACAGAGAGATAAATTGTATCTTGCAGAAGATAGTCAAACCTCATAAAAAAGACTGGAGCACCAGGCTACAAGATGCACTATGGGCATATAGGACAGCATATAAAACACCCATTGGGATGAGTCCTTTCCGCTTAGTTTATGGAAAAGCTTGTCATCTCCCAGTTAAAGTAGAACACAGAGCCTTTTGGGTAGTCAAGGAGTGCAACATGGAAATTGAGAAAGCCAGAGCTGAAAGAAAGTTGCAACTGCAAGAACTGGAGAGCCTTCGCCTAGAAGCTTATGAGAACCCAAGAATATACAATGAGAAGATGAAGGCTGTACAACCTAGAAGCTTATGAGAACTTAAGAATATACAAGGAGAAGATGAAGGCTGTACATGATCAGCACATCAAGAGAAAAGAGTTCCAACCTGGGGATTTAGTCCTCCTTTACAAATCTCGATTGAGGCTCATGCCAGGCAAGTTGAGATCAAGATGGGAAGGTCCATACAGAGTAGAAAAGGCCGAACCATACGGAGTTTATCACCTAAGCCATCCTTCAAGCTCTGAACTTATCAAAGTTAATGGACAACGTCTGAAGCTGTACCATGGCGAGAAGATGCAGAAAAACAAAGAGCTTGAGATCTTCCTCTTGGAAGATCCCCACATAGCAGAAGATTGAGCTAGTGGAGCATCCAACTTACGGACGTTAAAGCAAAGTGCTAGGTGGGAGACAACCCACCATGGTATGATCGTTCTTTTCTCTATTTTTAGTTTTTTCCTATTCAATAACTCTTCTCTTTATCAGTACTTTCGTGCATCTACATTTACATACTTTTATTTCTCTAAAAAAAATGCCACGCGACGTGACCACATCAGCAACGCGTCCGCGTCGAAAAGAGAGGGGAGAAAATAAAAATGAACAGAGAGTCACGCTAGAGCGTGGCTGGAGGCGTGCCGGTGGCACAAATCATCCCACGCGACCGCGTCGCTGACACGTCTGCGTCACATGGGAATAATGGCCTCCCACGCGACCGCGTGCCCCACGCGACCGCGTGCCCTGATTTTCGACGTAAAAAGGGTGCACAACGAATTATTGTGTGAGAATGGTGCTGGATTGGTGCTGGATGCAAAATCCCTATCGCGCAACCGCGTCGCCGACGCGTCCGTGTCATTCCTTTCTGAAGCCCACTCACGTGATCGCATGCCCCACGCGATCGCATCACCCCAAATTTGGCAAATATATAAATTCGAACAGAGAGTTGTGCAGGCGCGAGGCTGCACTCGCGCCAGAAGCATAACATGGGTCACGCGACCGCGTGACTGACGCGACCGCGTCAACTGAATTAAAGCGCAATCACGCGACCGCGTGCCCCACGCGGCCACGTCGCTTACGCCGCACAGCTCAACCTAAATTGCCAAAATATCTTATCTTTCTCTTCTCCAAATCCTAATTTTTCTTTTCCCTCCTTATTTCTTCCTTCTCCCTTCTTCCTCCTATCTCACCTTTCACTCTTCCTCTCTCACCTCCATTAACAAGGTTTTATTTTCTTCTTCCCTCCTTCCTTTTCTATCATTCTTCTTATTTTATATGTTCTTTTCTTTTCTTTTCTTTTCTTTTCATTATCCATATTTTCTTTCTTCTTCTTTCCTTTTTACATGGTGTTAGAAATTTATTTGAGTCATTATTCCTCATTATATGCTTGTGGATTGTTGCAAATCGTTTGGCAATTATATATTATTTTCTTTAAAGGGTTGCTTGCATGTTTACTTTAATACTTTCTATACCTTATTTACCATGCATGCTATGTGTTTGTGAAAAAGCTCGTATGACATTATGCACTTTTCTACATTATTCTATTCTATTTTTCAATGCTTGCTTTTCACAAATTCTCTTTACTATTTTATTAATTGAATTTAATTGTCAATACAAAGGCGATAGTTTGTTACGAAGTGATGCTTGATCTATGCTACTCATGCCCTTGCCGGCATGCCAATAATCATCTTGCAGCTACTTACCCTATCATGCACTTGTTCTATTCCCTTTAGTGATATTTTCACATGTTGTCATGACCATGTGTTTATTTCATTCATCTTTACCGTGCACTGATTATCACTCACTCAATCCCTTTCCTTGCTTTATCTCTTTGGATTTAACTTACTTTCTCTTCCCTTTTCAGAATGGCCACCAAGAAAGGCAAAGAGAAAGCTACCCCTAAACCCACCACAAGGAAAGGAACGAAGAGAGCATTAGTGACAGAACCTTCTTCAACTGCAGTCAAGCCCTCAACAAAAAGAGTTAAGAGGATCATAAAGGTTGATGAAAAGGAGAAAGCCTTTCCAGCAAAGGACACTGCGTGCCAATCGCTACTGTGAGCAGATGTTCCCTATCCTGGCAGAAAGGAGCTATAACAACGAATATCTTCTTATCCTCCCGCCTAATATTGCTACCTTTGTTGAGCCGCGAATTGAACGAAGACAATGGGGTTTCCTACAGAGACATCCAAGGCAGGTCAATCTTTCTTGGGTAGTCGAGTTCTACTCTAACTTCTACCTGCCAACCCTGCAGTCTGTCTATATCCGTCAGAAGCAAGTCCCCATTACAAAAGAGGCCATTCAACAAGCTCTAGGTCTTCCCCCTCTCCCAGAAGGAATAGACGCCTTTCAAGAAGCCGCACTCAAGCGCCAGAAGTACCAATTTAACTGGGACGCCGTTCTCAGAGTTATCGCATTACCTGGCAGCCGTTGGATCTACGGATACCATCGTACTCGCCCTAAGGGAATATCGGCTTCAGCACTTACCTTGGAGGCTCGCGTATGGGCACAGATCATGTCCCATTACGTCTTTCCGAGCACTCACGGGTCTTCCTTCACGGCGGACATGGCCGTTCTACTATGGTGCATCCTTACAGACCAACCTCTGAATCTACCGAGACATATCTGGGATGCCATGGGACATGTACAAATTGCGGGCAACTTACCTTTTCCCACCTTGGTCTCAGATCTTGTCTCAGCAGCCGGAGTCTCCTACAGAGCTGGGGACACCAAAGCCATGCTTCCACGGGATGATCAGTATGTCCCTAACGGGAAATACCTCAGACTTCCAGCAGCCACTAAAAGCCTTCCTACTGTACTGGTTGAAGATATTCCTTCTTCAACACCACAAGCACCTACAACAGACGAACTGCTCCAGCAGATAATCGAAAGGTTGGATCGGCAAGAACAGAAAGTGAAGTTAAGAGAGCGCCGTAACAACCGTCGATTCAAACACCTCAGGGAGCTACTTAAAGGAGATTACAGAGACTCAGACACCCCGGAATCTACTTCTTTTACCAGCACAGGGAGCCAGGACGGCCCCGACTGTGGAGACACTACCACCAGCCTACCATTGTTCCTGACATATGGCACCGAGGACGGTGCAAATCCTTAAGTGTGGGGAGGTCGGTCAATACCTGACTTCCGGAGGTAATTCTTCTTCCCTAAACACCAACAAATTAGGATATTTTAGCTAGATTTTCTTTCTTTTATAGAATAGGATAAATTGCATAGTAATAGGTTAGTTGCATGCATGTTCTACTTGATTGAAAAGACAATAAGTTTCTTCTAAGACTCTATCTTTGGAACAAAATTTCACTAATTTTAATTAAAAATTTTTTTTATGATAAATCTGCTTGAAGTTGTATTTGGAACATGATTTTTGAGCTAAAGAACACACAACCTGTGAAGATTTGAGCCTTTATGCATGGTTACATTATTTAACCATAATTATTTTATTCTTGTGTATTTACTTCTCTATAATTATAATCTATATTTTGTTTCATCCTATATGTCCAATATTTATTATGTTTGTATGCTTGTATATGATTGAGGCCATTATTTGTTTAAACTCACTTATCCAAATTAAGCCTACCCTTTTCAATTATCTTTGTTAACCACTTTGAGCCTTTAAATCCCATTTGTTTTATATTTTACCACATTACTAGCCTTAAGCGAAAAAACAATTGTATATCCCAAATTGAATCTTTGGTTAGCTTAAGATAGAATTGTGTATGCTAGTTAAGTATGGAAAATTGTGGAAACAAAAGTTATTAAAGGAATGTATCATGATAATACAATGGGAATTTGGATACCTACTCATGTGAAACTATAAGAATTAAAAATCTATGTGCATTGATAAGCTATGTTTATTTTTATGTCTATTTTAAAAAAAATCAATAAATAAATAAGGGGACAAAATTACCCCAATGCTGAATTAAGAATTCAAAGATCAATGCACATATGATAAAAAAAATTGATACATGAGTATGGAATGTAAAAGGGAATTCTGGGTAGCTAGGTATGAATTCTAAGATTATATAAAATATATAGGTTGGGTTAAAGCTTGGGTTAATTAAAGATTCAATTTATAAGCTCATTTAACCATATATGTATCCCTACCCTTACCTTGGTCCCATTACAACCTTGAAAAGACCTCATTATGTTTGCATTGGTATATTAACTATTGTTGATTGGTTAGGAGAAGAACAAAAGTTAGAGAGCATGATTAGAGAAGGATAGAGTGATTACCCTATACACTAGAGAGATTAGAGCGTACATACATCATCAGTGAGGGTTCAATGCTTGAATTTCCATGTTCCGTGCTTTCATGAGCTATCTTCTTGCACTTTTAGCTGTCTTACTGTATAATGATAGAATTAGTGGAATTTGATTTGTAATTGTTTTGAAAAGCTTATTTACTTTTGATCAAGTTGGCAAGAATCATATAGTTGCATTCATATATATAGGTTGCATTGCATTGCATGAGTTTCTACATGTTCATACTTATTTATCCTATCTCCTTCAATTAAGCATGAGGACATGCTAATGTTTAAGTGTGGGGAGGTTGATAAACCACTATTTTATGGTTTATATTGTGTTTAATTGTGTGGTTTTATCATGATCCTTTCCCACTTATTCATTAATTTAGCATGCATTTATATTTCCTTCCTGAAATTATTACATGATTGAAAACTGCTTCCTAGAGACTTTTAATTATGCATTTTAATTCTCTTTTATTCTATTCGATGTCGTAATCTGTGTGTTAAGTGTTTCAGGCTTTATACGGCATGAATGAGTTGGAGATTGGAAAGGAAGCTAGCAAAAATGGAAGGAACACAAGAAATTGAGGAGATAACCAGCAAGAAGTGACGCGGCCGCATGGCTCATGCGACCGCGCGGAATGGAAAAGCACAAGCGACGTGGAGGCGTGAAAAAGGAGAAATCACAATGATGCGGCCGCATGGCTCACGCGATCGCGCGGATTGAAAAAGCATAAGGGACGCGGAAGCATGGACGACGCGAACGCGTGGCAGGAAAAAACGCGAATGACGCGTCCGCATGGATGACGCGATCGCGTGACGTGCGCGATCTGCATAATCTGCAGAATTCGCTGGGGGCGATTTTGGACCCTATTTTGACCCAGTTTTCGGCCCAGAACAGCAGACTAGAGCCAAAGAATATGCAGAAACCAGGGACAACATTCATTCTACACAGTTTTAGTTTTTAGATCTAGTTTTTACTCCTCCTTTAGGTCTTTCTCTCTACACATTCATAGTTCTTAGGATTTTATTTTTCTACCACTTTTTGCATTGGGATACTAAGAAGAGTTATTACCTCATCAAGACTTCGCCATTCTAGTTCATTTTCTTTACTTGGCTTTACTCTTCCATGTCCTTTGCTTTGTTTAATTTTACCATTGGAATATTTTTAGAATTATTTAATACAAGAATTACTTTTATTTTTAATTGATTATTTTGATTTTTATTTATAATGTCTTTCTTTAATTCCTTTTCATATGTTATGAATGTTACATTCACAATGAGCGAGTAGTCCCCTAACTTGATGGGGAGTTGATTGAAAGGAACCCTTGAGTTGGAAGGCTTAAAAGAAAGATTGTAATTGGGTTTATTGTTGGATTGCCCTCTAATCACTAACACCAATCCCTTTTAATTAAGTGGGTTGTAACTTGTGAACGAACGTAGCATTCTAACTTGTTTGACTTTCCCTTACCTAGTAAGAGATAACTAAACAGGATAACCTTTAATTATCAATTAATCTAGAGAGTAATCCAACAATAATGGGGCTTCCAACTAATCAACTCCCAGTCAAGGCTTTTATTTACATTATTCAAATTCTCCAATTTAATTTCCTATTTACTCAACTCAAACCTTTTTGAAAACATCTGATTAATAAAATAGCACACTTTTCTGCAACTCGTTGGGAGACGACCTGGGATTCATACTCCCAGTATTTTAATTTTCAATATTGTGACAACCCCTTTTTAAATTGATAAGCGGATTTTCGGCTGGTTAAGGACTGTACTTGCAACGTATTCCTATTAATAAATTCTTAACTCGCCAATTTCTGCCCGCACCAATTTTTTGCTTGGGTTAGTTACTCTTCTATCTCAACACCAATGGTTTATTTTCCTTGTTCATTGTTGCATTTGCATGATTGATTGCATATTTGTTTGACTTTTGCATATTTTACCACTTGGTTAAAGTAATATTTTCTTCTCCAAGAAATTTTTATAATATTTCACTAATTTGAATAAAACTTTTTGAAAAACTTGTTTGAAGAAATATTATTTTAGAACATAGTTTAGAGCTCGAACACACAAAACCTGTGAGATTTTTTAGCCTATCTGAATTGGTTGTATTTTACCAACCAATATTTTATTTTTGGTGTGTGTTTTTCTCTCTAAAATTGTGATCTTTGTCTTGCTTAATTCTATATTTCCATTGTTTGATGCATGCATACACTTACATGATTGAGGCCTTTGTTTCACTGAGCTTACATACCCATATGGGCTTACCCTTTCATTATCCTTTGCAAACCAATGTTGAGCCTATTATACCCCTTTGTTCTTTACTTTAGCACATCATTTAACTCTAAGCGGAAAACAATAATGTCCTTAATTTGAATCCTTGGTTAGCTTAGACTAGTGAGAGTGCTCATAATTTAAGTATGGAGAAAGTTGAATTTGGAAATATTTGGTTTGAGAATTGAGTATGTTAGAATTTTCTGAAAATGTGAAAATAATGTTTAGGACATGTTCATGCATTCAATAATTTAATCATATGCATAGAGAAAAATAAATAAATAAAAAAAAAGAGAAAAAGAAAAAGAAAAAGAAAAAGAAAAAAAGAAAAAAAAACAAATAATAAAAAGGGGACAAAATGCCCCAAAGTAAG
The DNA here is from genome assembly GCF_000817695.3 of Arachis duranensis. NCBI lineage: Eukaryota > Viridiplantae > Streptophyta > Magnoliopsida > Fabales > Fabaceae > Arachis > Arachis duranensis. The sequence goes on from NC_029780.3 coordinate 29,810,401, forward strand.
TAGTGAAAGCAATGCATATGTACTGTACTTGAAATTAGAATGCATGAATATGTGAAAAACATGGTTAATGGATAGTTAAATGTGGAATTATGGTTACATGGATTGTCTAAAGTTAGGTGGAAAGTTTAAGTTAATTGAGGATTCAGATTTTAGTCCACTTGGCCAAATACAATCCTACCTTGACCCTAACCTCATTACAACCCTTAAAAGACCTCTTGATATGTGTATCTGTACATCAAATTTACGTTAATTGTTAGATGAAGAGCAAGCCTTAGAAAGCAAGGTTAGTAGGGAACTGAGAGAATCGAACCTTAAACACCTGAGCGATTAGAGTGTATGCACTTCCAGTGAGGGTTCGATGCTCAATTCCTTGTTCCCGGCTTTCATGAGCTATTTTCTTTTGCAAGTTTACTTGTACTCTATTCTGTGATCTGAATTAGTGAAATCCAGTTCATACTTATTCTTGAAAGATTTATTTATTTTTAGCCAAGTAGGGAAAAAGCATTCTGCATTTAGTTGCATTCATAGGTTGCATTTTATGCATTCTACCGCTCCTCTTCATTCCTTTATAGCTTCTCTTGAGCTTAGCATGAGGACATGCTAATGTTTAAGTGTGGGGAGGTTGATAAACCACTATTTTATGGTTTATCTTATGCTCAATTGAGTGGTTTTTATCTATTCTGTACCCACTTATTCATACAATTTGCGTGTTTTACATTTTCCTTCCTGGTTTTGTGATATGATTGAAAACATGCTTCTTTGGCCTTATATTTGCTAATATTAATCCTCTCTTATTACCATTCGATGTCTTGATATGTGTGTTAAGTATTTTCAGAGATTACAGGGCAGGAATGGCTCAGAGGATGGAAAGGAAGCATGCAAAAGTGGAAGGAATACAAGAAGTTGAAGGAACTGCAAAGCTGTCAGCCTGACCCTCTCGCACTCAAACGGCTATAACGTTAGCTACAGAGGTCCTAACAATGCGGTTCCAGTCGCGTTGGAAAGCTAACGTCCGGGGCTTCGATTTGATATATAATATACCATAGTTGCTCTGACGCTAGGCGATGCGAACGCGTGCTCCACGCGGACGCGTCGCAGTGACAAAAATCAGCGTGGCAGATTTCTTCTCCAGCAATTTCTGGGCTGTTTTCGACCCAGTTTGCGGCCCAGAAAACACAGATTAGAGGCTATAAAGTGGGGGAATCCATTCATTCATAATCAGGCTCTCATAATTCATAATTTTAAGATTAGATATAGTTTTTAGAGAGAGAGGTTCTCTCCTCTCTCTTAGGATTAGGATTAGGATTAGGAATTCATCTTCTTCAATCACAGGTTCAATATTCCTTTTATTTTCTCAATTTAGTTTATGAACTCTTTATATTTGGATTGATTTTATATTTAATATAATTTGAGGTATTTTCAGATCTATGATTTGTTTCTTTTATTTATAATATAAATAATTTGGATTTTTCCCTTTTGGTTTTGGTTGAGTAATTGGTGACGCTTGAGCTGTCAAATAAAGCAGTGGTTGAAATTGGGAGTTGCTAATTAAGTTGAGTTCCAATAACTCTAGCCTTTCCAAAGGAAAGACTAGGACTTTAGGTATTGTTCATACCCTGACCGAGCTCCCCCAACTCGGAAGTTCATAGAAAGGTCCGACCTCGTCCCAAGGCCCACGCCTGAGGTCGGACCTCGGACAAATAAGCTAAGAAGGCCCATCAGAAGGAACGAAGCCCAAAACCTAAAGGCCGAAAAGGCCTAAAGAAAGGCGGTTCCACAAAGATAGGGATAAAGCTCCCAAAAGATAAGATAAGATAAGAATATCTTATCCAGGGAGGATCACGACCAACTACTATAAATACACTGGAGCACCCAGGTATAACTCATACTCTAATTCTACTCAATATCTGCTTGGACCCATGCTAACTTAAGCATCGGAGTGTCATTGCAGGTACAACCACCAACCACTCCACATATCAAGCTCGGGTCCCTGACCCCCACCTCGGGCCTCACCAAGACGTCCGAGCTACTCGTTTCAGGTAACCCCCGGAACAGAAAGTAAGCTGGAGGATTAGAGACTCCAGAGCTCTAGTATCCTGCGGAAAATAGAAGAAAAACTGCGGAAAATAGAGGCCAACCTGAAAGATCGGTCAGACCACGGCCCCACCCCCGAAGGCAACCATGATCCCTTCACGCAAGAGATCATGAAGGAGAAGGTACCGCGAAACTTTAAACCACCCGATATGGATCTCTACGACGGCACCACCGACCCAAGTCACCACCTCAGCAACTTCAGAAGCAGAATGTACCTAGTCGACGCCTCCGACGCGATTCGGTGCAAAGCCTTCCCCA
>NC_029780.3:29814774-29815976 GCF_000817695.3 Arachis duranensis
ATGCCCTTCGGGCTGAAGAACGCAGGGGCAACCTACCAGAGGCTGATGAACAAAGTGTTCTCAGAGCACATCGGACTACAGCTGGAGGTGTACGTCGACGACATGCTGGTAAAGACACAAGAAGACAGAAACTTGCTGACCGACCTCGCCAGTGTTTTCGGCACCCTCAGAAAACACAACATGAGACTTAACCCGACAAAGTGCACCTTCGCCGCAGAAGCCGGAAAGTTCTTAGGCTTCATGCTGACTCAAAGGGGCATCGAAGCAAACCCGGATAAATGCCAAGCGATACTCAATATGAAGAGCCCGACGTGTGTCAAAGAAGTACAACAACTGAATGGAAGGCTAGCTGCCCTATCAAGATTCTTGGCAGGATCAGCGATAAAATCACTACCTCTCTACTCACTCCTAAAGAAAGGGAAACCCTTCGCGTGGACCCCGGAGTGCGAAAAAGCCTTTCAAGAATTCAAGGAATTCCTCGGGCAGCCACCAATCCTAACCCGACCTTTAAAGGGAGAAGAACTCGTACTATACCTCTCGGTTGGACATCGAGCAGTTGCTTCAGCGTTAATACGAGAAAATGACCAAGAACAACACCCCATATACTTTGTAAGCAAGGCTCTACAAGGGGCCGAATTAAATTATCAGAAGATAGAAAAATTCGCCTACGCCCTAGTGTTCACAGCCCGGAGGCTCCGTCCCTACTTTCAAGCCCACACCATCAAAGTCCGGACAAACCAACCCATGAGACACATCCTGCAAAAAGCAGACATGGCAGGACGAATCCTACAATGGGCGGTGGAACTGTCCGAGTTCGACCTTCACTATGAAGCTCGGACTGCCATAAAATCCCAGTATCTAGCCGACTTCATCGCAGAATACACTGAGACCCCTGGAACCCCACTCTCATGGAACCTGTATGTCGACGGGTCCTCAAACAAAACTGGAAGCGGAGCCGGGGTTATACTCGAAAGCGACCAAGGAACGCGGATAGAACTATCCCTAAAATTCGAGTTCCAGGCTCCGAACAACCAAGCCGAATACGAGGCCCTACTAGCAGGACTAAAGCTAGCCGAAGAGGTCGGAGCCCAGAGAATCACGATCTTCAGCGACTCCCAGGTCATCACATCACAAGTAAACGGAAGTTACCAGGCCAAAGACCCGACTATGAAAAAATACCTGGACCAAACACAGGCACAATT
>NC_029780.3:29816004-29816707 GCF_000817695.3 Arachis duranensis
GCCACTTTTCAGAGATACAGATTCAGCACATACCTCGGGAACAAAACGCCCGGGCAGACGCCCTCTCAAAGCTCGCCAGCACCAAGCCCGGAGGCAACAACAGAAGTCTCCTCCAGGAAACTTTGCAATCCCCCTCCGTGCTAAGAGAGGAAGAAACGCTAAATATATCCAACCAATAGCAAGGATGGATGACCCCCATACTCAACTACCTGAAGTCGTGAACTCTCCCCGCCGAAAGAAAAGAAGCTAAAAAGCTTACAAAGGACGCCCAGAATTATACACTAATTCACGACGTATTATACAGAAGAGGATTCACAAATCCCCTCCTTCGGTGCGTCCCGACCTCAGAAACAAAGAACGTCCTCGAAGAAGTCCACGGAGGCATGTGTGGGAACCATCTCGGAGCTCGGGCATTATCTAAAAGGGTAGTCCGAGCCGGCTTCTACTGGCCGACCTTGCAGAAAGACGCAACGGAATTCGTGAAAATATGCCCCCCTGCCAAAAACACGCCAAATTCCACAAGGCACCACCAGAAGACCTTATCAGCATCACCGCACCATGGCCCTTCGCAAAATGGGGACTTGACCTACCCTTCGCAAAATGGGGACTCGACCTACTCGGCCCATTTCCACAAGGACCGGGGCAAGTCAAATACCTCATAGTAGGGGTCGACTACTTCACAAAGTGGATCGAAGCTGAACCC
>NC_029780.3:29821365-29846830 GCF_000817695.3 Arachis duranensis
TTCATCTTCTTCAATCACAGGTTCAATATTCCTTTTATTTTCTCAATTTAGTTTATGAACTCTTTATGTTTGGATTGATTTTATATTTAATATAATTTGAGGTATTTTCAGATCTATGATTTGTTTCTTTTATTTATAATATAAATAATTTGGATTTTTCTATTTTGTCTTTGGTTGAGTAATTGGTGACGCTTGAGCTGTCAAATAAAGCAGTGGTTGAAATTGGGAGTTGCTAATTAATTTGAATTCTAATAACTCTAGACTTCCCCAAGGAAAGACTAGGACTTTAGGTATCAAATTAATTAGTCCACTTGACCTTCCTTTGTTTAGTAAAGGTTAACTAAGTGGGATTAAAATCCAATTCTAATCACAATTGATAAGGATAGGACTTCCAGTTCTTGTACCTTGCCAAAGGTTTATTTTACAGTTATTATTATTTTATTTTACTTGTCATTCAACTAACTTTTTACCTTAATCCAAAATCCCAAAACACACTTTTTTTCATAACCAATAATAAGAACATACATCCCTGCGATTCCTTGAGAAGACGACCCGAGGTCTAAATACTTGGTTATCAATTTCAAAGGGGTTTGTTACTTGTGACAACCAAAACTTTTGTAAGAAAGGTTGATTGCTTGGTTTAGTAACTATACTTACAACGAGAATTTACTATAACTTCTAAACCATCAATCTTCAGTTCTTCATGGCCCTCCTCCAAAAAGACAGAGGGTTGTTGAGCCTTTCAATTTGGACGCTCTAGACTTTGAAGCCGTTGGGTTTGTTGATCAGCAAATTGCTCCTTATGGTGTTGTTTCAACTGACGATGTCTCCCTCCTTCGTCATTTGGAATTTATTACCCGAAACAGTGTTAAGATGGCACATATGGGGGTGGCTTTATACGAATTGCCCAGGATCTTCCTGTTCATGCAACGAAGGCTTTTATGGAGGAGGCCAAATCAGAGTTCAACCGGATCAAGGGTTTGAAGGAGGAGCTTGAAGTGAAGGTGGCGAAGCTAGAAAAAGAGTTGGAGGGTGAGAAGACTCGAGCTACTGCTGTTGTGGCTTCTGCAAAGTTGGCTGAGGAGATGGCCCAGAAGCATAAGGAGAGTTATGTCTTAACTTATGGGGAGATGGTGGATCTTAGGGAAAGTTTGGAATCTGTTCGAGCTGACTATGCCGAACTCCAGGGTCATCTTATAAGCAGTGTGAATGCTGCTTATGAGAATTTGAAGGATCAGGTTCGAGTTCTTGCGCCCGAGCTCGACCTCTCCCTTTTTAGTTTGACAACATTGTAAAAGATGGTAAGATTGTCACTGATAACCCTGATGATGATGATGATGATGTCGACCCTCCTCCTGTACCATCTGTCAAAGCCTCTGTTGCCCCGCCTTCCTCAACTCCAGTAGCTGAAGTTGGTCAGCCCGAGTCCGATCCTGATGTCCAGATCTTGAATCGGGATGATGGAATAGTAGATGAGGTACCCCTTCAGACTCGCCCTCCTTCACCCCGAGATACTGCTACTGGGTAGTCTTTGGATCTTCTATAATTTTTTCTTTGATGTATGATGTACAACCCGGTCTGTAGGCTTTTAAACTTTTATTTCTGTAATTGGTGGTTTGTTTGTCTTTGGATACTTTAATTGCTTTACTTTTAGCAACCTGCCTTTGTCAAAACAAAGTAGTTTTTCAAGCCTCTTGGGGTCGACTTCAGGCGGCTTCTTGAGTCTGTTATTTTGTGACATGCTTGTTTACATCTTTTTAACACTTTTCTGGAATCTTGAGAGTGCTGGAATCTTGCTGTTCCGACCTCTTTTGATTGCCTTTGTGTTTTATTTCCTGCTTTAGTTGAAGCTAGCTTTTACTTAACTAGTCTTCTTTGCATTTTTTTCATACAATACTTGTGGATTGGTTTTATGGCTTTCTGGGTCCGCCTTGAGTCCCTTATGGCGCATGTCTTCTGTCGGCCGACTTCTTCATCTCAGTTTGTCCGAAGTTATTTATAGTAATCCAAATTATTTGGACCTTTGTCAGGTCTTTTTTATGGATTACTTTTTATAACTGTTGCAGGTTTGTTGGGCCGACTTCAGCATGTCAATCCCTTCTAAGTTATTTCTAGTAATCATTTTGTTTAGACCTTTATCAGGTCTCTAGAAATGGATTACTTTTATAAATTTTGTAGGTTTCTTGGGCCGACTTCATCATGTCTATCCTTTCTAAGTTATTTCTATTAATCCATTTTGTTTGGACCGTTGTCAGGTCTCTTTTATGGATTACTTTTATAACTTTTGTAGGTTTGTTGGGCTGACTTCATCATGTCGATCCCTTCTAAGTTATTTCTAGTAATATATTTTGTTTGGACCTTTGTCAGGTCTCTTTTATGATTACTTTTATAACTTTTGTAGGTTTTTTGGGCCGACTTCATCATGTCGATCCCTTCTAAGTTATTTCTAGTAATCCTCTTTTTTAGGGATGGCCATTCCTCTTTCTAGGGATTACTTTTTATAACTTTTGTTGTAGTTGACTGGTCCGACTTCTTTATGTCGGTTCGTCTTTAAGTTATTTTTAGCAACCCATTTTTTATTAAGACCTCGTCAGGTCCTTTCCTATGGATCACTTTTGATAACTTCTTGTGTTATTCTATTTTTGCCGCTTTTCATCTTTGTCAATTTTGTATAAATTGAGTTTGATCCTCACTTGTTTGACTTTTGATGAATTCGGTCTTTCATCTTTGTTGGTCTTTATCGTGATCGAGCAGTGAATTTTGGAGGTTTCACTTTTTGCCGATCTGTCGCTTTATAATCAGGCAATGAATTTTTTTGCCTTTCAGATTAATGCGTCTTGATGAAAGGATTTGTAGAAAATCTGAAAAACTTTATTCAAAGTATGCAAGTATATACATGTGGGTGTTTTACCCTTCTAAGTCGAGCAATTTTATAGATCTTGGCTTGGTGCCTCGTTAAAAAACCTTTTCAGGAAAAAGAGTGCACCTTGACCTAAAATCTTTATTACCTCTAATTATAATACCTTCTTAGGTTGCAGGCATGCCACGACCTTGGTAGCTCTTGCCCTTCCAGTTCGGACACCCTGTAGTAGCCTTTTCCCAGTACTTCTGTGACTCGATAGGGTTCTTTCCAGTTAGCTGCTAGCTTTCCCTCTCCCGGTTGACTTGTTCCGATATCATTTCAGAGTAGGATAAGGTCGTTGTTAGCAAAGCTTTGCTGTACTACCTTTTGATTGTATCTTGAAGCCATTCGATGTTTTAATGCCTCTTCCTTGATCCGAGCTCTTTCTCGGATTTCTGGAAGTAGGTCGAGTTCTTCCCTTTAAAGTTGGGAGTTGGCTTCTTCACTGTAGTGGATTACTCTGGGTGATCCTTCTTTGACTTCCATTGGAATCATTGCCTACATTCCGTAAAGCTAATCGGAAGGGTGACTCCCTTGTTGTGGAGTGTGGAGTTGTCCGATATGCCCATAGGACTTGTGGGAGCTCTTCATCCCAGGCTCCCTTTGCATCTTGTAATCTCCATTTTAGCCCGGCTAATATGACTTTGTTAGCAGCTTCTGCTTGTCCATTAGCCTGGGGGTGTTCTACGGATGTGAATTGGTGTGTTATGTTCAGGTTGGCCACTAACTTTCTAAAGCCTGCATCTGTGAATTGAGTGCCATTGTCTGTGGTAATGGAGTATTGAACTCCAAACCTTGTGACATTTTTCCTATATAGGAATTTTTGACTTCTTTGAGCAGTGGCGTTAGCTAAAGGATCTGCATTAATCCATTTTGTAAAATAATCTACCCCTACGATGAGGAACTTGACTTGTCCCGATCCTTGAGGGAAAGGACCAAGGAGATCGAGTCCCCATTTTGCAAATGGCCAGGGTGAGGTTACGCTGATGATATCCTCTGGTGGGGCGATGTGAAAATTGGCATGTTTCTGACATGGTGGACATGTCTTCACGAATTCTGTTGCCTCTTTTTGTAAAGTCGGCCAATAGAATCCGGCCCGGAGTACTTTTTTCGTGAGAGCTTGCGCTCCGAGATGGTTGCCACAGATGCCACTGTGTATTTCTTCTAAAACTTCTTTTGTGTTAGAAGTCGGTACACATTTCAACAGGGGTGTTGAAATCCCTCTTTTATATAGAGTATTGTTTATTATGGTGTAATACTGTGCCTTCCGTTTTAACCTTTTTGCCTCCTTCTTATCTGTAGGGAGTGTTTCTGTTTTGAGGTAGTTAATTATGGGAGTCATCCGTCCTTGATCTAGACTTGTTATGGCTAGGACCTTTTCTTCTTCCGAGATGGACGGGTTCTGCAGTATTTCCTGGATGAGACTTCTATTGTTACCCCCTGGTTTGGTGCTGGCTAGTTTTGAGAGTGCATCAGCTCGAGCGTTCTGTTCCCGAGGTATTTGGCGGACCTAATATTCCCCGAGTTATCCGTGGTTGTTCCCTAGTTTTGTCCAAGTACTTTTTCATGGTGGAATCCTTGGCTTGGTAGCTCCCTGCTATTTGTAAGGTGACTACATGAGAGTCGCTGAAGATAATAAGTTTTTAAGCTCCGACCTCTTTAGCCAGCTTCAAACCAGCTAGTAATGCCTCATATTCGGCTTGATTGTTTGAAGCAGGGAACCCAAACTTGAGGGAAAGTTCGATTTGGGTTCATTGGTTGCTTTCTATTATCACACCTGCACCGCTTCCAGCTTTGTTTGAGGAACCATCTACATAGAGATTCCATTCAGTGGGGATTTTCGGGGTGTCAGTAAACTCTGTAATGAAGTCGGCCAGATACTGTGATTTGATGGCTGTCCGAGCTTCATATTGAAGTTCAATTTCAGACAACTCGACTACCCAATGTAAGATTCTTCCTGCTAAGTCTGTTTTCTGTAGAATGCCTTTTATGGGCTGGTTGGTCCGAACCTTGATGGTGTGGGCCTGAAAATAAGGACGAAGTCGTCAAAATGTCAGTATGAAAGCATATGTGAACTTTTCTATTTTGTGGTAGTTCAGCTTGGACCCTTGTAGTGCTTTGCTGATGAAGTATATAGGCTGTTGTCCACTTTTGTCCTTTCTGACCAGTGCTGACGCTATTGCCCGATGTCCTACTGCGAGGTACAATACAAGTGGTTCTCCTTCCCGTGGCCGAGTTAGAATAGGTGGCTGTCCTAGGAACCTTTTGAAATCCTGGAAATCCTGTTCGCACTCCGCTATCTATTCAAACTTCTTTCCCTTCCTTAGAGTAGCATAGAAGGGGAGAGATCTTATTGCCGATCCGGCTAGAAATCTGGACAAGGCCGCCAATCTTCCATTTAGTTGTTGTACCTCTTTGACACAGGTCGGACTCTTCATGTCGAGTATAGCCAGGCATTTATCCAGATTTGCCTCGATTCCTCTTTGTGTGAGCATAAAACCTAAGAATTTTCCGGCTTCTTATGGTATCGAATACTTGGGTGAGGTCGAACAGTAATGATTCCTCGCTTTGTGTCTTTATTAACATGTCATCCACGTATACCTCCATGATCTTTCTGACATGGTCAGTGAAGACTTTATTCATTAACCTTTGGTAAGTAGCTCCTGCGTTTTTGAGTTCGAATGGCATGACGATGTAGTAGTAGTTTGCTTTTGGGGTTAAGAATGAGGTTTTTTCTTGATTAGGTGGGTACATCGGGATTTGATTGTATCCCGAATAGGCGTCCATAAACAAAAGGTATTTGTATTCGGAGGAGGCATCCACTAGAGTGTCGATGCTTAGGAGTGGATACGGATCTTTTGGGCAAGCTTTGTTGAGATCGGTGTAATCAGTGCACATCTGCCACTTTCCATTTGACTTTTTCACCAAGACAACGTTGGCTAGCCATAGTGGGTACTTGACTTCTCTTATGAATCCTGTCTCTAGTAGAGCTTGTACCTGTTCTTCCATAGCTTGGGATCGTTCTGGTCCGAGCTTTCTACGACTCTCCTGTACTGGCCGAGATCCTGTGTAAACTGCCAACTTGTTGCACATTAACTTGAGGTCTATGCCGGGCATGTCTGCGGCCTTCCATGCGAAGAGGTCGACATTGTCTTTTAAGAACTGTATGAGGGACTCCTTTACATCTCCTTTTAGGATTGTGCCGATATTGGTTGTTTTATCTGGGACATCTCTGATCTGGACTTTTTCTATTTCGCCTTCGGGTTGTGGACAAAGTTCTTGCCACCCTCGAACTCCCCCGAGTTTGCGGTGTGGATTTTTTCTCCTTTACCTCTGAGGTTCAGACTTTCATTGTAACAGCAGCATGCTGTCTTCTGGTCTGCTTTTATCGTAGCTATCCCTTCTGTGGTTGGGAACTTCATGCAGAGATGTAGAGTTGAGACTACTGCGACGAGCTGATTTAGCATTGTCTGACCTATCAGGGCATTGTTGGCTGAACTTACGTTGACCACGATATAGTCTATGTTGAGCGATTTTGACCGATTTCCTTTTCCAAAGGTTGTGTGCAGTGAGATGTATCCAAGTGGTTGGATTGGAGTGTCCCCTAGTCCGAATAAACTGTTTGGATATGCTCTGAGATATTTTTTCTCAAGGCCGAGTTTGTCGAAGGCAGTTTTGAATAATATGTCAGCCGATCTTCCCTGGTCTACCAGCGTACGGTGGAGATTAGCGTTGGCTAATATGATAATGATGACCGTGGGGTCATCATATCCTAAGATGACGCCAGCTGCGTCTTCTTTAGTGAAAGTGATAGTGGGGATGTCGGGTGCTCCTTCTCCTCTATCGACATGATATACTTCTTTGAGATGTCTTTTGCGAGATGATTTAGAGATTCATTCTCCCGCAAATCTTCCGTGTATCATGTGAATGTGTCTCTCCAGGGTACGAGGTGGTCGTTCAATTTGTCCGACTTCTTCGTCCCTTCTTCTTTTTCTTGGCTCATCTGATTTGTTGGATACTGATGAGCGGATAATTTATACGCTTTTTGCCATTGTTTTTAGTATACTTTTAGTATATTTTAGTTAGTTTTTATTATATTTTTATTAGTTTTTAGTTAAAATTCACTTTTCTGGACTTCACTATGAGTTTGTGTGTTTTTCTGAGATTTCAGGTATTTTCTAGCTGAAATTGAGGGTCCTGAGCAAAAATCTTATTCAGAGGCTGAAAAGGACTGCAGATGCTGTTGGATTCTGACCTCCCTGCACTCAAAGTAGATTTTCTGGAGCTACAAAAGCTCAATTGGCGCGCTCTCAACGGCGTTGGAAAGTAGACATCCTGGGCTTTCCAGAAATGTATAATAGTCCATACTTTGCCCGAGACTTGATGGCCCAAACCGGCGTTGCAAATTAGCTTTAGAATTCCCAGCGTTTAACGCCGGAACTGGCATAAAAATTGGAGTTAAACGCCCAAACTGGCATAAAAGCTGGCGTTTAACTCCAGAAAAAGTCTCTACACATGAAAGCTTCAATGCTCAGCCCAAGCACACACTAAGTAGACCCCGGAAGTGGATTTTTACGTCATTTACTTATTTATGTATACCCTAGGTTACTAGTTCACTATTAATAGGATCTTTTGACATTGTATCTGGACCTCATGACACTTTACATGTTTCTCATTGTATCTTCTATAGCATGAGTCTCTAAACCCCATGGTTGGGGGTGAGGAGCTCTGCTGTGTCTTGATGGATTAATGCAATTACTACTGTTTTTCATTCAATCACGCTTGCTTCTATTTTAAGATATCACTTGTTCTTCAACTTGATGAATGTGATGATCCGTGACACTCATCATCATTCTCGCTTATGAACATGTGCCTGACAACCACCTCTGTTCTACTTTAGATTGAGTGAATGTCTCTTGGATTCTTTAATCAGAATCTTCGTGGTATAAGCTAGAATTGATGGCAGCATTCAAGAGAATCCGGAAGGTCTAAACCTTGTCTGTGGTATTCTGAGTAGGATTCAAGGATTGAATGATTGTGACGAGCTTCAAACTCCTGAGGGCTGGGCGTTAGTGACAGACGCAAAAGAATCACTGGATTCTATTCCAACCCGATTAAGAACCGACAGATGATTAGCCGTGCTGTGACAGAGCACCTTGAACATTTTCACTGAGAGGATGGGAGGTAGCCATTGACAACAGTGAAACCCTACATACAGCTTGCCATGGAAGGAGCCCAGCGTGCTTGAAGAAGAAGACAGTAGGAAAGCAGAGATTCAGAAGATAGAGCATCTCCAAAACCTCAACCTGTTCTCCATTACTGCAAACAAGTACTAAATTCATGTTCTTTTACTTTTCACAATTAAACCCGATAATTATTGATATCCTGACTAAGAGTTACAAGATAACCATAGCTTGCTTCAAGCTGACAATCTCTGTGGGATCGACCCTTACTCACGTAAGGTATTACTTGGACGACCCAGTGCACTTGCTAGTTAGTTGTGCGGAATTGCAAAAGTGTGATTGCAATTTCATGCACCAGCTACGTACCGATCTATGACATTCTTCAAATCGAAGCACTAGTTGGTGGGATGTCCATAAATCCGATGGTATTCGCAGTATTCTGATTGATTTCCTCCTCCTTTCTTGCTTTTGAGTGGGCGAGGTGGAGGTATCTTTTCAGTATGGCATACTTCTCGATAGACATCTACAAGGGACACCCGAAGAGGGGTGTAATTGTGGTATTTCTTGATCTTTTCTCCATGCCGATCTTCTTTTTTCTCGGATTCTTTATCCTTATCTCGAGAGGAGTAGGAGAATCCGGACTTTGAGGTCTCTCCTAGTCGAGAGTTTTCCTCCATGTTGATGTATTTTTCTGCTCGTTCTTGTACTTCGTTCAGAGATGTGGGATATTTTTTCGATATGGAGTGACTAAAAGGTCCTTCTCGTAAGCCATTGATGAGACCCATGATGGCTGCTTCTGTTGGTAGACTTTGTATGTCCAAACATGCTTTGTTGAATCTTTCCATGTAGTTGTGAAGACTTTCGCGTTTTCCTTGCTTGATTCATAATAGGCTTGGGGCATGTTTAGTTTTGTCCTTCTGGATGCAGAATCTGGCTAGAAACTTCTTGGCTAAGTCGTTAAAGCTTGAGATGGATCTAGGGGGCAGATTGTCAAACCATTTAATTGCTGTTTTTGTTAATGTAGTCGGGAAGGCTTTGTAGCGGACTGCATCTGAGGCATCGGTGAGATACATTCTACTTCTGAAATTACTGAGATGATGGTTGGGATCTGATGTGCCATCGTACAGAGTCATGTCGGGGGGTTTGAAATCTTTTGGGATTTTGGCCTTCATGATCTCTTTGGTGAATGGGTCTTGGTCCTTGCGGGAACTATCTTCGTGGCCGGATCGAGTAGTTTTAGCTTTTAGATCGTCTTCAAGCTTTAAGAGCTTGTCTTCTAATTCTCGGCGTCGCCTAGCTTCCCTTCGTAGGTCTCTCCCGACTTCCCATTGATATTCGACCTCTTTTTCAAGTTACTTTAGGCAATCATGAAGTGCCTCCATGACTCCTGTGTTTGGTGAATTTTTATCTTTGTTAGGTTGAGAAGCATCGTCTAGTGTGACATCCGCGTTCTTATGTGGCGTGCTGTTTTCCAGATCAGAATTGTGGTCGTTGTCAAGGTTGTCCGCCATGACGATGTGACGACTTCCAGGTTATCCGGTGATGTGTATTTTTATAAAATGAATTCCAACACACATAACTCACCGGCAAGTTTACCGGGTCGCATCAAGTAGTAATAACTCACTTAGAGTGAGGTCAATCCTACAGGGATTGATGGATCAAGAAACTTTAGTGGGTGATTAGTTTAGTCAAGCTAACATGGAGTGAATTGTGTGAAGTGTAACCAACAGAAAGGAAATTGCAAGGAATTTAAATTGCTGGAAGTAAATTGCAGTGAAAGTAAAAAACAGAATAGATAAATTGTAAGTAACTTAAAGAACAAGAAAGTAAAATAGCTAAAACTTAAATTGCAAGAAATGTAAATTGTAGTGAAATGTAAGGGGGGCTGGGTGCTGGAAAGTAAAGGAAGCAGTAGATCAATGCTTAGAGCAATTGCAGAGGAATTAAATTGTGCAGGAAATGTAAATCAAGCTCAGTGTGAATGGAAAAATGAAATTACAGAAGAACAGAATTGCAGATTTGCAGGAAAAGTAAATTTGGATCTCAACAATTTCAAAGTGTAAAGTTGTAGAATGTAGAAGAGTAAATCAAGCTCAAAGAAAACTAAATTGTGAAAGTGCAGAAGAAGAACAAAGATGAATATCAGATTTAAGAATTGAAACAGAATTCTTTCAATCTCAATCCAAAATTCAGAAAGTAGAGGTTGCAGAAGAAAGAACAAACAGAAAGATAACTCAAATCTTAATCTCAATTCTCAAATTCAAAACAAGAAAATTAAAGGAGAGCTCTCTATTCCTACTGCTCCCTAGTGGAGCCAGCCTCCTTACTAGAATGAAAATGATGCCTTACATAGGCTTTTTACAAAAATAAAAATCAAATTGAAATTCTAAACAAATTAAAATAAATTCCTAAGCTAATTAATCCTTGTGCCTTTGAGTGATGTTAATTGGGCTTTGCTTGCTTTGGATTTGAAGAAGAGTGGATCCGGATGGCCTTGGTTCAATTGGTTTGGAGGCATGGTTCAAGGTTGCTTGGTTCAAGTTGGTTGGAAAATGAACCAAGGTCACCTCCCAGGGCAATGCTCGGTTGGTGCCAAGAGCGCAACATTCCCTTGCCTTGGCCTTCCAAATTTGTGCATGACAAGCCTTGGACAGCATCAGGATAGCGCTCGGTTAATGCCAAGAGCGCAGCATCCATGTTGCCTTGGCCTTGTCTTGTGAAGCATCCGTGTTCAAGCCTTGGGGGAAGCATTTTGGTGCCTTTTTCCTTGCATTTTCATGAGGAGACCCACGATAAAGCTCACAATGTTAACTTAGAGCTCTCTTTGAGAGTGCTACTTCCTTGGCTTGATGGGGTTCCCTTGGTCACCCTCTTCGAATCTTGGTGGTTGCACTTTTGGTCTATTTTTGATTATTTTTGGTCCTTAAAGATGCCTTTCACTTGTGCCTCAATTTTGTGCCAAATATAGATTTCCATATATCGTTGGAAAACTCTGAATGTCAGCTTTTCAACGCAACTGGAAGAACATCTATTGGACGTTTGTAGCTCAAGTTATGGCCCTTTGAAGGAGGCATGGTCATGCTGTAAGCGCCCAAGTTTAACTTAGCGAAAAATCTTGCTTCCAAGCTAAATTTTCTTCACGATAAAGTTGTGCTCACTTAGTTATCCGAGCTTTGAGTGCTGATTGTCAAGCTTCCTTGATTTGGTCATGGGCCACACTTTTAAAAGCATGGCCTAAGGCTCCAAAGTGTGCTCCAACTTCAAAGTGTGCCCCAAAACTCTTTTTTTTCCTCCTTTTTATCTTATTTTGTGCTTTTTGCTTCTTTTTCTTCTTATTTCCTACAAAATTTATCAAATCAAAAGATCAAAGAAATATAACATTTAAGCATAAACTCATTCAATATTTAAGCACAAATCATCAATTTCTTGTATGAAAGAGCATAGAAAAACATGACATGATGACATGTCATCACAACACCAAACTTAAACCTTGCTTGTCCCCAAGCAAGAAAAGAATCATGCAATAAAGATTGACAATCCAAGGTGAGAAGAATAGCAAGTTAATGTTCATGGAAAGCTAGTTTTCTATGCATGCTACAATCATAAAAGAAATGTAAATGATTGATGCTTCTATCTAGCTCATTTTATGAAATCTTTTCCTTATATTTCTTCTTTGAAACAAGCTTTTGATTTTCTTATTAGCTTCTCCTTTTGGGTGCTTTACCCATGAGTTGATAACAAAGCTACAACTCTAAATGCTTTGTTTTCAAGTATTACCACTTGATACATAAGCACCACAAGCATTTAATTAGAGGACTTCATTAAGCTCATTTGTTTCTTTTCCTTACTCTCTAATCATTGATGCTCAGAGCCTTGAGCTTTGAGGGAATTCTCTTTGCACTTGAACCTAACCTTGACTTCTTAGTGTTTTGTTTTCAAGCTTTTTGCTTGATACATAAATACCACAAGTACTTAACAAATTAATTGTCATTGGTACTCAGAGCCTTCAGCTATCTCATTCTTTCCATTTTGCTTTTCTTGCTTTAATTTCATTTGCTTCTTCAAGGTTTTCATGGTTTCAAAAGACTTCACAAAATGTCCTATGAGCCATCAATTAAATAAAATCCAATGCAATTGAGCAACAGTTAACTATACCAGCCTTCCAATACTTGTATGCATATACTAAGTTCTTCTTTAATTTCTTGTTTGTTTATGATCATGATACTTTATTGCTTTTGAACTTACAAAATTCAAGTTGGTAGTCATAATGCCACAGCAAGATGTTACAAATCAAAATTCAAGCTATGCCTATTCATACCTCACATTCATACAGAGAATATAAAGACAATCATGCAATTTAAAATGCTGGAAATAAATAAGAGAAAAAAGAACTTTACAACCTTGTAATTCATCTTCTCTATTGTTGTCATTTTCCTTCCATTCTCCTCCTTCTTCCCATTCCAATACTCAGAATGCTTGCTCATCCTCAAGCAACAATTAGAACAATGGCTATGGGGCTAAGATGGATCATGAATGTCTTACACAATGAAATGTTAGTGGTACATATGTTTTAAGCAAGCAAAATTAAAGATAACAATCAAGGCATAAGAGACAGAGATATTGTGATTGCAAACTTAAGAAGGTGTGCATGATCCATTGCAAAGAAAATGAGTGGCACACCAAACCTAGTGTGACACTTTCACTTGGAACTAATGCAAGCATCCAGTAAAGATTGGAAGCAAATTTTGTTGCATAGCAACACCAAACTTAGAATGCAATCCTATGTCAATTTATTTGAACTAAAACTAAGAAAATGAAACTGTTATTTGTTAAATACAATCACCAAGTGAAGCATCTGTCATGAATAAGGATTTCTTGGTGATGTATTAACAAAAACAATTAAGAAAAATAAGTGAAAGCATTAAAATCAACGAAATAACTAAAGTAAACAGAAGAACAAAGTGTCAAACCAAAAGAAAATTAACACTGCAAAGGCATTATGATTATGCAGACAAGTGGTGGTGCTTAATGAATTGCATAGAGAATTAAGTGGCACACCAAACTTAGAATCTTAGTGTGACACTTTAGAATTGGTGCAATCATCCAGAGGGATTGAAAACAAAGTGTTGCAGGGCAACACCAAACTTAAAATGTAATCATATGCCAATTTATTGAATTTTAAACAAGCAAGCAGAGAAAACAAAACAAAGAAGAGAAATGTTACCTACTGTTGACATGTTGTTCTTCATTTTCTTCCTCTTCTTCCAGTTTGTTAAGAGGAATGACGTCAAGGGGGGAGAAGATTCAGCTACTATCCCTTGTCTTGGCCTTTCCTCAGCAAGCTCCCTTTTGTAAATGGCTTGATTGATCTTGCTTGCTGGATCAGGGACAGGATTGGTGCTCTTGTTAGTTGGCTTCACTTCTTTGGATTCAAGACTTGGTTGCTGTGTGATTATTGGAGTTTTATCTTCATCCAGAGCCTTTTGAATTGGTGGTTCCCTCAGCTCTTCCTCTATGCACTTCTCTGCTTCAATTGAGTGTGACTTCTCTTGATTATCTTCCTCTATTCCTTCTTTATGACTTTCCATTAAGTCCTTTGGAATGGAATCTTCATATTCTATTGTCACTTCAATTAGCTTTTGTGAATATACAGCCTCAGGGTCAATTGCCTCCACCACCTCCTCCTTCATTGAAATTTCACTTAATACAGTGGCCTCTTCTTCCTCTTCTTCACTCACAGTTTGTTCTTCATCCTTACCATTTGGCAATCCTGAATGTGTCCGCCTTTGCTCTAAGGGCACATTCATCTTCTTGAAGATCATTTCTTTCTAGGAAGATTGTTTGTGTCTTTCCAAGAGTTGTCCTTGTATTTTAATGACTTGGCTTTGGCTTTCCAAGGGTTCTTTAGACCATTGAAGGTAATCCTCAACTGCTAGTTCAAGAGATGAAGGTTGACAGAAATTTTAGTGACATGGATGTGTTGTGGTGAAGTTGTGTTGAGAGGTGTGGAATGAGTTTTTTGAGTTGTGGGATAAATTTTGTGGTTGGTGGGATAAGTTGTATGGATCTTGGAGAAAACTTTGTGTTGAGGCATAATCCAGTGATGAACAATCTTCCAAGTATGCTCTGACAGCACAATCAAATGATAATGTCCTTGAATAATTAGAATGTGAATCATTGCATTTCCCTTCCCAACCATCATTTGTGTACGTGCCATCACAGTATGAGTCACTTTGTGGCTCTGGGAAATATTTTATTTCACTTGATTGTTCATACTTCCTCATTCCTTGTTGATACTCCCATCCACCATGAGGATAATGATATGAATCATTTTGTGGTAGTAGTTGGTATCCCATATGATTCTCTTGCTCATCTTGTGTCTCTGAAGCAAATCTCCATAGATTGGAGTATTCAGAATTTATATTTTCTTGGTGATATTCCCAGCCACCATTAGAGATTGGTGATGGTGGATAATATCCCATAAAATTTGTTTGATGATAAGATTAGTTGAACTCCATTTGAATTTTGTAAAACACAACACCAAGGAAAGTTGAAATTCATGTCTCAGAGAAGAATTTCTTAGTGAGGAAATCACTCAAACACCTTGGTTACAATCTTAAACAGGAAACAAAAACAAAGAAAATGCTTGATCTAGACATCTCACCCACTTAATCATTGTTGATCTAAATTAATCCCCGGCAACGGCGCCAAAAACTTGATGTGTATTTTTGGAAAATAAATTCCAACACACATAACTCACCGGGAAGTTTACCGGGTCGCATCAAGTAGTAATAACTCACTTAGAGTGAGGTCGATTCCACAGGGATTGATGGATCAAGCAACTTTAGTGGGTGATTAGTTTAGTCAAGCTAACATTGAGTGAATTATGTGAAGTGTAACCAACAGAAAGGAAAATGCCAGGAATTTAAATTACAGGAAGTAAATTGCAGTGAAAGTAAAGAGCAGAATAGATAAATTGTAAGTAACTTAAAGAACAAGAAAGTAAAATAGCTGAAACTTAAATTGCGAGAAATGTAAATTGCAGTGAAATGTAAAGGGGACTGGGTGCTGGAAAGTAAAGGAAGCAGTAGATCAAAGCTTAGAGTAATTGCAGAGGAATTAAATTGTGCAGAAAATGTAAATCAAGCTCAGTGTGAATGGAAAAAAGAAATTACAGAAGAACAGAATTACAGATTTGCAGGAAAAATAAATTTGGATCTCAACAATTTCAAAATGTAAAGTTGCAGAATGTAGAAGAGTAAATCAAGCTCAAAGGAAACTAAATTGTGAAAGTGCAGAAGAAGAACAAAGATGAATTTCAGATTTAAGAATTGAAACAGAATTCCTTCAATCTCAATCCAAAATTCAAAAAGTAAAGGTTGCAGAAGAAAAAACAAACAGAAAGAAAACTCAAATCTTAATCTCAATTCTCAAATTCAAAATAAGAAAATTAAAGGAGAGCTCTCTATTCCTACTGCTCCCTAATGGAGCCAGCCTCCTTACTAGAATGAAAATGATGCCTTATATAGGCTTTTTACAAAAATAAAAATCAAATTGAAATTCTAAACAAATTAAAATAAATTCCTAAGCTAATTGATCCTTGCGCCTTTAAGTGATGTTAATTGGGCTTTGCTTGCTTTGGATTTGAAGAAGAGTGGATCTGGATGGCCTTGGTTCAATTGGTTTGGAGGCATGGTTCAAGGTTGCTTGGTTCAAGTTGGTTGGAAAATGAACCAAGGTCACCTCCCAGGGCAATGCTCGGTTGGTGCCAACAGCGCAACATTCCCTTGCCTTGGCCTTCCAAATTTGTGCGTGACAAGCCTTGGATAGCATCAGGTAGCGCTTAGTTAATGCCAAGAGCGCAGCATCCATGTTGCCTTGGCCTTGTCTTGTGAAGCATCCGTGTTCAAGCCTTGGGGGAAGCATTTTGGTGCCTTTTTCCTTGCATTTTCATGAGGAGACCCACGATAAAGCTCACAACGTTAACTTAGAGCTCTCCTTGAGAGCGCTACTTCCTTGGCTTGATGGGCTTCCCTTGGTCTCCCTCTTCGAATCTTGGTGGTTGCACTTTTGGTCTATTTTTGCTTGTTTTTGGTTCTTAAAGATGTCTTTCACTTATGCATCAATTTTGTGCCAAATATGAATTGCCATATATCGTTGGAAAGCTATGACTGTCATCTTTCCAATGCAACTGGAAGCATATCAAGTGGACATCTGTAGCTCAAGTTATGGCCCTTTGAAGAAGGCATGGTCATGCTGCGAGCGCCCAAGTTTAACTTAGCAAAAAATCTTGCTTCCAAGCTAAATTTTCTTCACATAAAGCTGTGCTCACTTAGTTAACCGAGCTTTGATTGCTGATTGTCAAGCTTCCTTGATTTGGTCATGGGCCACGCTTTTAAAAGCGTGGCCTAAGGCTCCAAAGTGTGCTCCAACTTTAAAGTGTGCCCCAAAACTCTTTTTTTTTCTCCTTTTTAGCTTATTTTGTACTTTTTGCTTCTTTTTCTTCTTATTTCCTACAAAATTTATCAAATCAAAAGATCAAAGAAATATAATATTTAAGCACAAAAGTATTCAATATTTAAGCACAAATCATCAATTTCTTGTATGAAAGAGCATAGAAAAACATGACATGATGACATGTCATCACCCGGCAACGGCGCCAATGTTCCGAGGGTTACCTGAAACTGTAAGTCGATCTCGGACGAGATCTTCTGTACTTGTCGGAGCTGTTTTGTTCGATTTGACAATGGTGGCAGGAGCCGTCGTGTCCGGCTTGTTGGACTTGGTGGTGGTGCTGATCCATCGTCACTGGAGGGTGATGGTACCTGTAAGGGACTCCGATGCTTAAGTTAGCAAGGGTATTAAGCAGGTTTTTAGTACAATCAGAGTATGAGTTATACCTGGGTGCTCCAGTATATTTATAATGGTGTGGAGTGACCTTTCTGGAGATAAGATAGTTATCTTATATTATCTTTGAGTGAAGTCATCTTATCTTCAAGGGGACCGCCCTTATCTCTATAGGCTTGTGCTACCTTTGGATTTGGGTCGTGTTCTTCTGTTTAGGCCCTTTTTTAGGCTTTCCTGGTGATTTGGCCTAGCTCCTTTGAGAAGTGGTCAGATAGTCCTGACCTGAAGAGGTCGGTCAACTTGTCGTTAATAAACCTGGGTTGGACAGCTCGACCCGGGTATGAACAGGAGTCATGATCAAGAAATTAAACTACTAGACTTAACATGCAAGGAATCTTAAAGTGCAAGAAACTAAATCATGTAACTAAAGCAAGGTATGAGCAATTTCAATCTAGCAAGAGAACACATAATCTACTTCTACTCTAGAATTAAGCAATTGAGATTTTTTGTTTTCAAGCGTGAATAATAAAAGGAACTCTTGGCTAGGCATAGGAATTAGGGTCACCATCCTTGTCTAATAACCATATCTTGACAATTATGAGGAACCAAGCTCATTAAGTCTACTTCTATACTTGAAGTATGTCAAATGACTTGATCAACATCAACCCATAAGTCCCAACCTAGCTATTAATTGACTTAGTAGTAGGCTAGTGTCAATGGTTATCAAATTGACCACTAAGGATTCTCAAATCACCAAATCAATTAGACCCAAGGACTCAAGTTTACCTAATTTCCTTAGCCTAAGTCAAGAGTAAAGAAAACTACTCCATGATTAAAGGAAATATTTCATCAAACACATAGTATGCACTAACAAAAGGCATGTTAAATTTTACAATTAAATTGGAAATAATAAATACCCACTAACAATTATCAATGGAAAACAACTCAAACAACACTACTAATCATAAGAAACATCAATGCACTAGTAGAAATTCAAGATCCATAAAATTCACAAAATAAAAAGAAAATAGGAAAATAACAAGAAAGCATAAATTCAACACAAGATCTAAATGAAATTATACTATAGAACTCAAATTAAGTAATCCAAACTAAAATCAACAATTTCCAACTCAGAATTTCAACACGGAAGATCAAATCAAACTAGATCTAGAGAGGAATGAATGTTTCTCTCTCTAGATGAACAAGAACAAAAACTAGCCAAAATTCTATGTAAGTGTGTAATGAATGATCTCCCCTTTCCCCCTACAATTCCTGGGTCTTTTCCATGCAAAATCAGGTTGGATTTTGGGCCTGGACTCCTCAGAAATCGCCAGCCACGAGTTCTTTAATGAGGTCACGTGCTGAGCGTCACGCGTACGCGTCGGTCAGGCGTGCGCGTCGATGAGTTTTGCGATCCACGCGTACGCATCAAGCATGCGTACGTGTCGATGGGAATTCGCCAATCCACGTGAGTGCGTCCACCCTTGCGCGCGAGTCCCATCTACACGCTTCCACGCGTACGCATCAAGCTACGCGTGCGCGTCAGTGCCAGCTCCTCCAAAGCTCCATTCTTCATGTTTCTTCCACTTGTGCATGCTTCCTTTCTATTTTCTAGGCCATTCTTGCTCTATAAATCCTGAATACACTCAACAAACACATCACGACATCGAATGGTAATAGAAGAGGTTTAAAATATGGCAATTTTAAGGTCAGAGGGGCATGTTTTCACTCATGAAGCAAAATTAGGAAGGAAACATAAAACCATGCATTTTATATGGATAAGTGCGAAAAACATTGATGAAAACCCCCGAATTCTGCACAAGATAAACCACAAAGTTGGGGGTTTATCACACCTCCTTATGCGTCTGAGCTTCTGAAGCTAAGTGGTTATCATATATATATTCTCCGGCCAGCCTTGACTTCGCAGACTAAGTTAAGAGCTTGTTATTTTGCATCTTTGGCCCTCTATTTCTACTTTCGTTCTCTTATGCATGATAGCTATAGCTTTCTTTGTACGCAAGTTAACTCATTTTCTGAACATTGAACTTTTATTTTGCGATTTTTATTTCTTCTATTCTTTAAGGCTCCTAGTTTATTATATTCTTTCTGCTATTATATATATACTTTTTATTTTAGAGGTCGTAATACTACATCACCCTCTATTTTACAGCTTAAGCGTAAAGCTCCGTGCGGTAGGGTATTATAAGTATTCATTATAAAAAGGTTTTTAACTATATTTTGTCAAGTTGGCTTTAGGTTATTGTTTGTTAGTCGAATTTAGTAAATTTTGATATTAACTTTTTAATATCGCGAAACCATCACATAAACTATAGTGTGTAGTTAAATTGTTGCTACATTTTTGTATTTGTTGAAGTATTATAATTGTGTTAATTTTATATGCTTGATTCAATTAATAGGTATCACTAATAAATATGTCAGAATTAACCACTTTTTTAGGCAAAGACACCACCCTTTATATCCTTCCATTTAATGCAATTAGTGCTCAATGAGGATTCTTTAGTACTTACTGGGCTAATACAATCACATCCATCACTAAGCATGTAGATAATAGTAATGATGACTCTTTTTGCTTAGGAGATAAGGAAAAGATCTTTACTTCCTTTTTCATAGATGTTACTTTTTTTCTTCTTTTGACATGACAAATTAAAACTCAATCTTTTAATTATTTTTAATAATTTATGACAATATTCAGTTTAATACAGTAATTTATTAAGTATTCAGTTTAATACAATCTAATTTGCTATGAATAATTTAATATAAAATTCTATTATTATTTTGACAAAATAAATTTATAAAAAATGTTTGACATATGCATGAAATTCTACTGTTACAATAATTTCAATAATTTTTTTAATTAAAATATATTATGTATAGTTTTTGTACGTAACATGAATGGTAAAAATTATTAGAATAACAGTATTTCAAGTATTCCAATTACATTTACAATCATCTCAAACTTATAAAGATGGGATGAAACCATTTTTCATTCCCAGTGCAACTCAACGTGCTTCAAACTCTATATAAATAAATAATATTACAAATTTTCCTTTATTCATGGAACATAACTATAATATGTATTTGGTAGTTTCCAACGAAACCTTAGCATTACTGTAAATATGATGTTTATGCCAGGGTGATAAAATATTTAAACAATTTTTCTTTTAAGTACATCTCAAATCAAGCTAAGCAAAATGGAGATTTTAATTAGTCAACAACTATTGGATATAGTTTATTAATTGTTTAGTATTATATCGTAATACTTTTGCTACTCCGATAAAAAGGTTAACCTTTTGTTTATAACGAACATGACTTTGTATAAGTGCAAGTTAGCTAGCAGATGATGATTTACTATTCCATATTTGGATTTTAACTACTTACTATAACATTGGTACAATGAGTATAACACATTGCTTACTGCTTACATACGTCTCGTGTGAAGGCGTTAAATAACTAATTAAGTTTATATTTACCTCTTCAGAACCATTTTTAACTATTCTACTTAAGGTGTGGCACAAGTTCTTCTAAGTTTGTTTCATTCCACACGTATATTAAGAGTAGGAAATATAAAGATACGGTGTAGAAAATACATTAAAAAGTTAATAGAATTATATAAATAACAAATAAAATAGCAAGATACAGTAACACCTTACACACTTAGTAGTTAATACATTGTCTTGATTTAATAAACAGAGGACTATACACCCAACATAACTGTTCATACCCTGACCGAGCTCCCCCAACTCGGAAGTTCATAGAAAGGTCCGACCTCGTCCCAAGGCCCACGCCTGAGGTCGGACCTCGGACAAATAAGCTAAGAAGGCCCATCAGAAGGAACGAAGCCCAAAACCTAAAGGCCGAAAAGGCCTAAAGAAAGGCGGTTCCACAAAGATAGGGATAAAGCTCCCAAAAGATAAGATAAGATAAGAATATCTTATCCAGGGAGGATCACGACCAACTACTATAAATACACTGGAGCACCCAGGTATAACTCATACTCTAATTCTACTCAATATCTGCTTGGACCCATGCTAACTTAAGCATCGGAGTGTCATTGCAGGTACAACCACCAACCACTCCACATATCAAGCTCGGGTCCCTGACCCCCACCTCGGGCCTCACCAAGACGTCCGAGCTACTCGTTTCAGGTAACCCCCGGAACAATAACTACTACTTACCTTACTGCTAGAGATGAGAAAAAGTTAATATCCCACTCAAACCTAACACTGTTCTGCGATAACAAATGCCAAGGTACAAATATTAAATTTCATCTTAACTTTAGATTAATATACTTTAGTAGTGACCTTAATATTAACCATACACGAAGAACGTTGCTGCATTCTCCAACAACATTATTCATGTTTGATATTAAACCGGAAAGCATTCCTCAGAATAAAAGTTAGCTGATATTATGTCCACGTGGCCTTCATAACCTGCACCTTGAAGGAAATTTTTTTCGTTTGTTAACGGATTAAATCTCAAAAATAGAAACTTTGTAACCTCCGGATAACCGTAAAAAAAATTTGCTTCTCTATTGGTTTTCTTAATTAGTATCATCTCTTTTGCACATGATAAAGATGGATTCTCTGGATTTCCAATGCCATTGAAACTAAATAAAATATCCCATGAATAGATACCATCAGTTTCTGTTATTTTTCAAACAATTGTCACGTAATCTTCTTTGTCGTAAGCACTACTTACTATACAAAGCACACCTTCATGTATCATGAGCTGTTGATGGTTGGAATAGGCCTCTTGAGGTATTGTTATAGTAAAGAATTACTTTGTCAGAATAGAAAAATCAATTATATTTGTAGGGTATTCCATATTGTCTCCCCCAGGTTAGCCAATAGCAGACACCATTGAGGATAACACTTTTGCCATTTAGCTTTTTAACAAATTCAGGATAACTGACAGTATACTCCCACTTAGGAGTGTTGGGTGAAAACAAAGTTAACCAAGAAACAACATCACCAAATGTTTTTTTAAATATATTAACAAGTGCATATGCACTGGAGTTAGGATAGTAAACAAATGCATATATAAAAGTGCAATTGCTGCAGAAATGTTGTGTTGGATCATTTATTATTCGGTAAATAGTGGCTGCAGGATTCTAAACTATGATTTCAAATTTTATACTTGTTGTAGATAAATGAAAGCAGAAGTTACCATTTTCAATTCTGATTATACGTAGCCACCCTCCAGGTTGATTACGAAGGAAAAAGAGACATTCATTCGTTGACCTATGGTGGTGTCCATTCTGATGACCCAATCAGGCTTCGATTTGAACCCATGATATCCGAGGTGCGCTTACATAAATTGACCTCTTGCTTGCCACATGGTCGACGTCTCTTGCAGGAATTAGAGCGAAATTAGAGTGTTATATAAAAGTGAATTAGAGTGTAATGATGAGTGTTATATAGGGACCTAATTAAAAAGAAAAAAAGTATAGGGACTTAATTAAAAATTTGGCAAAACTATAGGCACTAACAGAGTAATTAAACTTATATTTTATTAGTGTTAAGTTTGAATGTTTATATTCTATGCTACATCTTAATTTTTTATCGAATTTTTAGTACTCATGGTTCAAATAAATTTTTTAATAATTTTTATTGATATATATAATTTTATAGTTCTTTTCTTCGTTACATTTTATTTGGCTTTGTATAATTTTATGTAAATTAGTATGTACTTTGTTTACTATTTGTATTTTTTTATAATATAAATTATTATTTCGATTATTTATTCTATTAAGAAGACCAAATTAACTAAAAAAATAATGAAAAAGAGTTCTAAAAAATTATAACCTAAAAGAACTTAAATTTATATGTTAGAATTTAGTATTCCTTTAATGAAGTACTTTTTTTTTTCAATATTTTTTAGCCTAAATTATAATGTGTTTATAAAATGACTTGATATCCTACTAAGCCTGTACGCTATATTTTCATGACAAAATTAGTTCTTTCATGTCCATTAAACCTACGAAGAGTGACACAATATTTGTATGTATTTCTTTTGTTTTCACTCAGAGGAGGATGGATATTAGTTAAATATCCATTAAAATGAAACTTATTAATTTGAAACAATTTATATATATTTTTTGTAGTTAATTTTTCTTATTTTCTAATGACTATTAATATCAGTAAGATCGAATGTTCAATAACATGATATAATACTACTATAGATCAAATTATTTAGGAAAATAATTTACACAAATATGCAAAATTTTGCGACTTGTTTTGGTGTACATAAAAAATTTGTTGAAATTACATTGTGATATAATAAATTAAAGATTGAATCTATCAATTTTAAATATGTTTAGTACAATAAATAGCTCTCTTGGGTGGAAAGCTCTAATCATTCATATTTTCTTGCATATACTGAAACGGTATCTACTTGAATCTATTGACACATTTCAATTTAATGACAAAAAAATCCAATATCAACATGCTATTTAATTTGGACAAACGAAATTTTTGTATAGTTGATCACCATTAAAAAAATACGTTAAATTAGTAGAGTCTTAGACAAACCAACATATAAGTATGACATTTTCTTTGAGGTTACAATCATAAACCAACACGAGGTAGTAGTACAAACAATAAAAAGAAAATTGTTTTTACAAATACAGTAGCACATACATGATAATACTCTGAATCAAATTGTAAAATACAAATTAATAAATACGACTTTGATCTCATAGCATTGCCATTAAATAGGAAACATGTCTTTATAATGAATATCCAGATACCTGAGCTCCACTTCACCATTATATTCCAGCCACTGAAGAATTTTTCTTGTATGATCAAATGGATTATAACGATAGATTTCGAACTGAGTGAACTGGATATCATCGAAATCATTCAGGTGAATATGCCTCTCCATAATCTGAATATGATCGGTGTCAACCACTATAGTAGGAACATAAATAGCTCCTTTTCTACCATTTTCAGACAACTTAGTCTAGAAAACAGAGTTATCATTATCATCTAGTTTCCAGATGCATGTTGTATATGATTAATTGTCATGAGTATTTGCAGCAAGACAAAGATGACCATCCTGGACCAAAAGCGAATGACAATGTCCCAGAGCTTCGGAAACAATGAATATCTAGCGAAAAGTAAGGCTTAGTATGCAGAATGTTACGATGTAGTGATGTTCTTTGTAACTACCATGTTCATGACTTGTTATCCAGTACACAATACCAACCATTAAAGCATAACTTGAATCCAATTTATGTACATAATTAGGGCATGTAATCTTGTCATTCCAGTTTCTTCTAAAACTGGTGTAAATAGTTAAAGTGAATGGAAGACTTTCGGTTTCTTGTTTAAAAATATTTAAGATGGCATAACGAAGGCTGTTTGGATAGTAAGTAAATGCGTAAAGATAAGCAAGATCACCATCGTTGTTGTTGCTCGAAGGATCCGCTATTATTCGTGACATTCGACTAACAGGATTTCAAGTTAGCAAGTAACTTGAACCCCCCATAGAACAATATCAGATACAAAAGATTCCATTATCCAACCATCAAAAGATAAGAGGAAAGGAAGTGTGAAAGGCGCACCCTCACCTGTAGAAGCATCCATCTTTATGACCCAATCTATAGAATTGCTCAATGCAAATGAATGACCAAAATGAGCATAGAGATGGCAACCGCAACAAAGCCACCTCTTGGTTAGCTCTGTAAGAAACTCGTAGGATGTCAACTTCTGCCTCTAATAGCAACATATAGACTCCAAATTTAAAATAGTTGGACCATCACAACGGAAAATAATTTCATACATAACCTCGTCAGGAAGCTGTGGAATAAAATTGAAATTTGGTGGTATGTCACTCATGGTGTTGAACAAATGAGAAGGGTAATTACAAAGAAGGCACAAATAGATTCACTGATATAGATTAAAGAAGGATTAAGTAAGGTTAGATAGAAAAATGTTCAACTCTGTGTCCATTTATAGAGCTAATTTTCATTAATGATGAATTCAAAATTATTTCTTTTAGGTTCAGATTTGATAACTTGCAATAAATAGGATATTTTCATATTTACCTAAAACATACATATTTGCTTTTCCAAGAATACGAATATGGAAGTGCTGCTATAAAAGGATTCACAAATCCCCTCCTTCGGTGCGTCCCGACCTCAGAAACAAAGAACGTCCTCGAAGAAGTCCACGGAGGCATGTGTGGGAACCATCTCGGAGCTCGGGCATTATCTAAAAAGGTAGTCCGAGCCGGCTTCCACTGGCCGACCTTGCAGAAAGACGCAACGGAATTCGTGAAAATATGCCCCCCTGCCAAAAACACGCCAATTTCCACAAGGCACCACCAGAAGACCTTATCAGCATCACTGCGCCATGGCGCTTCGCAAAATGGGGACTCGACCTACTCGCCCATTTCCACAAGGACCGGGCAAGTCAAATACCTCATAGTAGGGGTCGACTACTTCACAAAGTGGATCGAAGCTGAACCCTTAGCCACTATTACGGCTCAGAAAAGCCGCAAATTCCTATAC
>NC_029780.3:29850423-29890236 GCF_000817695.3 Arachis duranensis
CTCGGCGATCTCCTAGTCAAAAAGGTTTTATTGGACCCTGAAAGCAATGCCGATGTCCTCTTCTACTCAACATTCCAGAAAATGAAATTGAGCAGCAACATCCTCCAACCTTCTTCCGGAGACTTGGTTGGTTTCTCAGGTGAAAGAGTCCCGGTTATGGGCTCTGTGTGGTTACAAACCAAACTCAGTAAGTTTCTCTCGTCAAAAACCTCGGACATCCAATATTTAGTTGTGGACTGCTTTAGTCCTTACAATTTAATTCTTTACCGACCTTTCTTAAATAGGTTTGGCGCCATAGTCTCTGTTCATACCCTGACCGAGTTCCCCAAACTCGGAAATTTCATAGAAGGTCCGACCTCGTCCCAAGGCCCACGCCTGAGGTCGGACCTCGGACAAATAAGCTAAGAAGGCCCATCAGAAGGAACGAAGCCCAAAACCTAAAGGCCGAAAAGGCCTAAAGAAAGGCGGTTCCACAAAGATAGGGATAAAGCTCCCAAAAGATAAGATAAGATAAGAATATCTTATCCAGGGAGGATCACGACCAACTACTATAAATACACTGGAGCACCCAGGTATAACTCATACTCTAATTCTACTCAATATCTGCTTGGACCCATGCTAACTTAAGCATCGGAGTGTCATTGCAGGTACAACCACCAACCACTCCACATATCAAGCTCGGGTCCCTGACCCCCACCTCGGGCCTCACCAAGACGTCCGAGCTACTCGTTTCAGGTAACCCCCGGAACAATAACTACTACTTACCTTACTGCTAGAGATGAGAAAAAGTTAATATCCCACTCAAACCTAACACTGTTCTGCGATAACAAATGCCAAGGTACAAATATTAAATTTCATCTTAACTTTAGATTAATATACTTTAGTAGTGACCTTAATATTAACCATACACGAAGAACGTTGCTGCATTCTCCAACAACATTATTCATGTTTGATATTAAACCGGAAAGCATTCCTCAGAATAAAAGTTAGCTGATATTATGTCCACGTGGCCTTCATAACCTGCACCTTGAAGGAAATTTTTTTCGTTTGTTAACGGATTAAATCTCAAAAATAGAAACTTTGTAACCTCCGGATAACCGTAAAAAAAATTTGCTTCTCTATTGGTTTTCTTAATTAGTATCATCTCTTTTGCACATGATAAAGATGGATTCTCTGGATTTCCAATGCCATTGAAACTAAATAAAATATCCCATGAATAGATACCATCAGTTTCTGTTATTTTTCAAACAATTGTCACGTAATCTTCTTTGTCGTAAGCACTACTTACTATACAAAGCACACCTTCATGTATCATGAGCTGTTGATGGTTGGAATAGGCCTCTTGAGGTATTGTTATAGTAAAGAATTACTTTGTCAGAATAGAAAAATCAATTATATTTGTAGGGTATTCCATATTGTCTCCCCCAGGTTAGCCAATAGCAGACACCATTGAGGATAACACTTTTGCCATTTAGCTTTTTAACAAATTCAGGATAACTGACAGTATACTCCCACTTAGGAGTGTTGGGTGAAAACAAAGTTAACCAAGAAACAACATCACCAAATGTTTTTTTAAATATATTAACAAGTGCATATGCACTGGAGTTAGGATAGTAAACAAATGCATATATAAAAGTGCAATTGCTGCAGAAATGTTGTGTTGGATCATTTATTATTCGGTAAATAGTGGCTGCAGGATTCTAAACTATGATTTCAAATTTTATACTTGTTGTAGATAAATGAAAGCAGAAGTTACCATTTTCAATTCTGATTATACGTAGCCACCCTCCAGGTTGATTACGAAGGAAAAAGAGACATTCATTCGTTGACCTATGGTGGTGTCCATTCTGATGACCCAATCAGGCTTCGATTTGAACCCATGATATCCGAGGTGCGCTTACATAAATTGACCTCTTGCTTGCCACATGGTCGACGTCTCTTGCAGGAATTAGAGCGAAATTAGAGTGTTATATAAAAGTGAATTAGAGTGTAATGATGAGTGTTATATAGGGACCTAATTAAAAAGAAAAAAAGTATAGGGACTTAATTAAAAATTTGGCAAAACTATAGGCACTAACAGAGTAATTAAACTTATATTTTATTAGTGTTAAGTTTGAATGTTTATATTCTATGCTACATCTTAATTTTTTATCGAATTTTTAGTACTCATGGTTCAAATAAATTTTTTAATAATTTTTATTGATATATATAATTTTATAGTTCTTTTCTTCGTTACATTTTATTTGGCTTTGTATAATTTTATGTAAATTAGTATGTACTTTGTTTACTATTTGTATTTTTTTATAATATAAATTATTATTTCGATTATTTATTCTATTAAGAAGACCAAATTAACTAAAAAAATAATGAAAAAGAGTTCTAAAAAATTATAACCTAAAAGAACTTAAATTTATATGTTAGAATTTAGTATTCCTTTAATGAAGTACTTTTTTTTTTCAATATTTTTTAGCCTAAATTATAATGTGTTTATAAAATGACTTGATATCCTACTAAGCCTGTACGCTATATTTTCATGACAAAATTAGTTCTTTCATGTCCATTAAACCTACGAAGAGTGACACAATATTTGTATGTATTTCTTTTGTTTTCACTCAGAGGAGGATGGATATTAGTTAAATATCCATTAAAATGAAACTTATTAATTTGAAACAATTTATATATATTTTTTGTAGTTAATTTTTCTTATTTTCTAATGACTATTAATATCAGTAAGATCGAATGTTCAATAACATGATATAATACTACTATAGATCAAATTATTTAGGAAAATAATTTACACAAATATGCAAAATTTTGCGACTTGTTTTGGTGTACATAAAAAATTTGTTGAAATTACATTGTGATATAATAAATTAAAGATTGAATCTATCAATTTTAAATATGTTTAGTACAATAAATAGCTCTCTTGGGTGGAAAGCTCTAATCATTCATATTTTCTTGCATATACTGAAACGGTATCTACTTGAATCTATTGACACATTTCAATTT
This sequence comes from Arachis duranensis, assembly GCF_000817695.3. Classification (NCBI taxonomy): domain Eukaryota; kingdom Viridiplantae; phylum Streptophyta; class Magnoliopsida; order Fabales; family Fabaceae; genus Arachis; species Arachis duranensis. Next base: position 29,853,433 of record NC_029780.3, read on the forward strand.
AATGACAAAAAAATCCAATATCAACATGCTATTTAATTTGGACAAACGAAATTTTTGTATAGTTGATCACCATTAAAAAAATACGTTAAATTAGTAGAGTCTTAGACAAACCAACATATAAGTATGACATTTTCTTTGAGGTTACAATCATAAACCAACACGAGGTAGTAGTACAAACAATAAAAAGAAAATTGTTTTTACAAATACAGTAGCACATACATGATAATACTCTGAATCAAATTGTAAAATACAAATTAATAAATACGACTTTGATCTCATAGCATTGCCATTAAATAGGAAACATGTCTTTATAATGAATATCCAGATACCTGAGCTCCACTTCACCATTATATTCCAGCCACTGAAGAATTTTTCTTGTATGATCAAATGGATTATAACGATAGATTTCGAACTGAGTGAACTGGATATCATCGAAATCATTCAGGTGAATATGCCTCTCCATAATCTGAATATGATCGGTGTCAACCACTATAGTAGGAACATAAATAGCTCCTTTTCTACCATTTTCAGACAACTTAGTCTAGAAAACAGAGTTATCATTATCATCTAGTTTCCAGATGCATGTTGTATATGATTAATTGTCATGAGTATTTGCAGCAAGACAAAGATGACCATCCTGGACCAAAAGCGAATGACAATGTCCCAGAGCTTCGGAAACAATGAATATCTAGCGAAAAGTAAGGCTTAGTATGCAGAATGTTACGATGTAGTGATGTTCTTTGTAACTACCATGTTCATGACTTGTTATCCAGTACACAATACCAACCATTAAAGCATAACTTGAATCCAATTTATGTACATAATTAGGGCATGTAATCTTGTCATTCCAGTTTCTTCTAAAACTGGTGTAAATAGTTAAAGTGAATGGAAGACTTTCGGTTTCTTGTTTAAAAATATTTAAGATGGCATAACGAAGGCTGTTTGGATAGTAAGTAAATGCGTAAAGATAAGCAAGATCACCATCGTTGTTGTTGCTCGAAGGATCCGCTATTATTCGTGACATTCGACTAACAGGATTTCAAGTTAGCAAGTAACTTGAACCCCCCATAGAACAATATCAGATACAAAAGATTCCATTATCCAACCATCAAAAGATAAGAGGAAAGGAAGTGTGAAAGGCGCACCCTCACCTGTAGAAGCATCCATCTTTATGACCCAATCTATAGAATTGCTCAATGCAAATGAATGACCAAAATGAGCATAGAGATGGCAACCGCAACAAAGCCACCTCTTGGTTAGCTCTGTAAGAAACTCGTAGGATGTCAACTTCTGCCTCTAATAGCAACATATAGACTCCAAATTTAAAATAGTTGGACCATCACAACGGAAAATAATTTCATACATAACCTCGTCAGGAAGCTGTGGAATAAAATTGAAATTTGGTGGTATGTCACTCATGGTGTTGAACAAATGAGAAGGGTAATTACAAAGAAGGCACAAATAGATTCACTGATATAGATTAAAGAAGGATTAAGTAAGGTTAGATAGAAAAATGTTCAACTCTGTGTCCATTTATAGAGCTAATTTTCATTAATGATGAATTCAAAATTATTTCTTTTAGGTTCAGATTTGATAACTTGCAATAAATAGGATATTTTCATATTTACCTAAAACATACATATTTGCTTTTCCAAGAATACGAATATGGAAGTGCTGCTATAAATATTGAAAAATTATACACTAGTTTTGTTAGTTTGTTTGTTGTCATTTTTGCAAAAAGTATTCTTATTCAGCAATACCAATTTTGCATATGGAAAATAATAATTAAAGTAGTCTAAAATGGTATCATCAATTTAATTCTTCTAATCGCTATGGACAAAAAAATTTCACTTTTCCACTTCAAAATAGCAATATTTAGTGACTGATTAATTTAGTTGGATAAGCATCAACAACCCAAACAACATGGATCACAATTGCAAAAGTGGTATTATGGAGGACATGGAAAAGCATATTAAAAAATATTTTCTTTTGCATAACTTTACAGTTACTGCTGTTAGTCATTAATAGCATTCAATGGTCTTTTTAAATGCAATCTCTTATTAAAATGTACAATGACCACTTTATTTTCTTAAGGAAAAGTATTTGGAACCAAAAGGTTACCAGCCAAAAACTAAACAAAACCACATTAATTTATATTAATAATTAATTTTAAATTTAAGGAATTCAAAATTTAAAAAATTTAAAATTAAATAAGTAAACTTAATTAAAACCTATAAAAACCTTCCTCTTTTCTCTCACATTAACCTACCCACCTCCAACAATCACACACACCGACTTCTCTCTCTCTCATCAATGCGGGCACACTACTGATCGTAAGATTCGGAAAACACTGATGGAGTTGCTTAATCAACTAGATGGATTTGATCAACTTGAAAAGGTACAGCATGCTTCATTTACTTTGTTTTTATTTGGAGACCACCGTATGGTTTAAAAACATTTTTTCTCTTCCTTGTAGCAATTTAGAAGGATTAAAAACTTTATCTTGGAGACCACCGTATGGTTTAATAACATTTGCGACGTGTTCCAGCTGGAGGTTGGGATCCTGAGATCCAATTGGATGGACGGTGCTAACTACTTGGGCCAGGAGACGGTTGATAATTTTGTTTGCAATATTTGGGAGAAAGCTGATTTCATTGTTTATATGAAGATGTTGCTCTGTGTTTTGGGATATTAGGTGCCATTTTGATGATTAAAGAGACTGCAAACTACACAATTACAAAATTATAAAAAACATTTATTTAATAAAAAAACATTCTAATACTTAACAAAAGAAACATCTAACTATATTTTAGCAAAAATAATTAAATATCTATAAAATTTAAAAAATAAATATGAAATTCTTAAAGAAATATAGATATTCACATTTGCAATACAAAAAAATTCGAAAAATATATAAAGAACATCTATTTAGTATGAAAAAGAAACATTCTGATACTTAGCAGAAGAAACATCCATATATATTAACTCGTAGAGATTTTGGATTCACCCAAAGGTATTTGGCTAATTTTTTGCTAATACCCTTTTGGTTCCCTAGCATTGCTCTTTTCTTAATTGTCTATGTATAATAATACTAAACACTCAAGCATAGAGGAGATCAAGGTAGTTAACAAATAGAAATAAATTAGAATATTAATTTAATATAAGTAGTGGTAAGAAAGAAAATGCAGGCCAAATATTGTATTCTCATCGTGCTTATTAATTATTGAAAGGACAAGTTAAATTTGACAAATAGCTTCTGCAAAAAAGATCAGCAAAGTTAATTAATACATTAGGCTTATAGAACCACATTTTTTTACGTTTTCACGACTAAACGAAAAGACTAAAGTAACCATAAGTATAAAACATGTAGTTTGGTTCAATTGTAATCAGAGGACAAATATCACCAAAGAACAAATATGAACTTCTTATATAATACACATATATATAGTCACGAAATATAAAAAAATTAATACCTGCTTGGTTAAACAAAATTGATTAAAGGATTAAAATTTTGTATTTATATTTAACCTAACCAAATTTTAAAAATAAAAAACAGAATGTTTTACTACAAATTATTCCTTGTTATAACATAAAATATCTAGGATATAGAAACTTTTTTTATTGATTCAGTTGAATTACTAACATACAAAACAATAAACTAATTTAACTTGTCAATTTAGTTCGAAACAAACATAAAAAAACATATTTCATTAAAACATGAGTAATTTAAGAAAACTTTTAAGATCTCACTTCATTCTACTAATTAAAAAAATATATCCAATCACCTGAATATAATATTTTACTATCATAATTATTAACATTATCTTATTTAACCTATAATTTTATTAAGTATTTATTACTAAAGTTTTTTAATAATGCACAAACTACCATAATTTACTTATACATACAGTTCTTAAATTTAGGTACATTATTTATGGCTTTATTTTACAACTCTTCTCAACCATGAGTACATGTATTTTCAGTACTCTCTAATTGTAGTAGCGTATAAATGGGTGTTTTGATCCCACACCTTTTAGATAGTCTTCTTAAAACTAAATACAAAACATTAAAAAAGACATAAATAATCAAATTTGAAAAATACAAAATGAAACAAAAATAATAGTATCATTTCTTATTGTAAAGTTACATAATCTACACATTCATGATTTGTTTTCATTCAGATACATTGGAAATCCCGGATCCCATTATTTGCATCAGAAACCCACCCAAACTACTTTATTTTGATTTTTTTTTTGTATTGGGATAATCACAAAAAATGATACCCAAACCCCCTATCTATATCGCTCTTTTTAATTGTTCTTTTCTATTGATCTTTTTTTGTCATCGCACATGGCGAAACAGTCCAGGGTCACCCAAACTACACCAAGAACAGGATTCCCACCCTAATTCACTCCACATCATCTTTCTCAGAGGTATCCAGATCAACAATGTCGTCTCCTCCATTGATAATAAACAGTTGCCACCACCGGCCTACACCAAAGGTTGCATTGATCCTTTAACTCTCCATCAGCAGCGACAGCAGTGGCTTCAAAGGAGTCAGAGCCTATGGAAGCAACTTCATCGGTGATAGTAGCAGTGGTTAGGAATGAATGACGGCTTCCACAACCATGGAGGAGTACCTCTAATATGTATGAAATGACGGAGAGACCGAATGAGAAGGTTTGCAGTTGAAACCGGGTCAGGTAGTTATAAGGGTTCAATTTTCAGGTTTGGGCCAGCTTCTGGATCTAAGCATAGACCTAAAAGAAAAAGAAAATAAGAAATAATTAACACAAAATGACAAAAATATGATAAAGAATCTCCAAAGCTTGAATTTGAAGATAACATTCGTGTCTTTCCAAATTCAGCAGAAATAGCAGGCAGAAGAAGAAAACTTTCCTCATTAATCTCCATCGTATGAGGGAGCGCCATAATAGGTAAAACATGTTTGCTTAGTTAGCCCCAAATGTGGTACTGTATGTATTGTGTTAATTGAGTTTTTCCAAATTTGCACACATGCGTTTATTTTGTCAATGAATTAGGTTTGACTGTTTGAAACCCATTAATCAAACTTTAAAGAACTGCATAGTTGACCACCTTATTCGCAAAGTCTATGTTGCAGGAGACTTCAAATGACTAAGAATCAGTAGTAAAAAGGCCAGGATAGGATTCTTAAGTTTTTCTTATATAAAAGACAGGTGAGATTTAACTCCGTAATAGCCATTTGATTTTGTCACATACCTCTATATAGTTTCCTTTTCTTTCATTAGCGTGAGAGGCGATTCCCAAAAGGGTTCTTAGAAAGTGTGGAGATTACTTTCAGAACGTCTGTTCTATAGTTGATGAATGTGACAATTAACTCATCGGTAAGTTTAGGACCAGAATTACAACTGCATTCACTTTTCATAAGATTAAGACCATCAGTAAGTTTATCTTCTATGTCCATGCCAACACTTATAACCTTTCGTACGATGTTCCATATTTCAGGATACATGTTGGAGGATTTTGAAAAGAAGTCGTGTGATACGATTATGATTGACCAGAAAATTAAACTTTGGATATAGGCTATGATTCATGATATGATTCATGATATATGGTTTTTTGTCAAGCTATATTAGACTTTATATTTGTTATAGTGCTAAATGTAATATAGTTAGGAATGTGTCACTATGTATCCCAGGATTTTGTTCTTTTGATCAAGAATTTGAGACATATGCTTCAACTTTAATGTGATGTCAAGTTTAATGCTAACTATGGTGGATTAAACAATTTTCCTCTTTATTGTTTCATAATTCATGTATTCTTGATTTTGAACTCAAACCATTGCTTGTAATACTGAAAATCATAATTTTCATTAACAACCCAGGACTTTCTGGCTAGTAAATATAAATTTTAGAACATGTAATAGATAAAAGTTCATACAGAAAAAGGAATACATTCCAACTTCTGCATGTTATACAAGTGACCTAAGGGCATTAACAAACATGACTAAAATTACAAGATAAGTGGACACACCACCACTACTTGGTTTACGGCAAAAGCATAACACACAAGGTATTGACATAAATATCACGCGACTAACAAACATAAATATACAGCTTAAAAAGGAAGCACAATAAATTACTCCATTTTCCTTTTTGCACTACCTTGTCTAAAAATTTTGTTACTGGCAATTCAGGAGGAGAGATGTATGGAAGATCAGAATTAGATGCAACATCATGTGTTACAACCTTTCCAGGAGTTTGCAGACCGCTCTCATCATTGCTTTCTGTAGCACTATTTTGGTAGATTTTGGTTGCATACAAACAGAATAATTAATATAATCTTATACAATGGATATTAGTAGCTGTAAATTAATAAATAGTATGAAACAAAATCATTATTCACCTTTGATAAACATACAACAGATGCACTATTGACACCAGAATCTATTCCAGTTTGACCACCTGTAGCCAAACAACTCAGAATCATTCATCAACACCCTACAACACCATAAATACAATCTCAATAAATTAAAAACTATTAACTATGTTTTCTAAACTATATAGCAAACAACTCATAGGATCCAGAAACATACAGGAGTATCCATCGAAGATGACTGAGAGCCATGAAGTCCTATGATAGATTCATTATCGCTTATCTTGAGGACAGTGTAGACAGTTTCCACACAATTAATATTTTTTATGTGACCTATAAAATCCAAATTTAATAAAAATTAAATAAATAATTAATTAAATATAGGCAATAATGAGTGAAAATTTTAGAATCATAATTTGACAATTTAAATATGATATTTGGACTAAGTGAATTTTTCTGAGTCGGAAAGCACGGTTTTCTACGTAAAAAACGCACAATAAAAATTTGACCGGCAGTACCGGCTGAGATCTATCCGATACTACAGTTAAGGAAATTAATTATAAGTGAATAAGATTCAAAATTTAGAATTTATAATTTGAGAAGATAGAAATATTTAAAATACAATTTAGAACTATAATCTTAAATATTTTGACCCAAAATTGGACCAACGGGCTAAACCAAGTGAACCGAGCCCAAGTAGGCCCAAGCCCATATATATAAACACTCACTTCATAGAATTTCAGCAAATTATCCCCCATAATTGAGAGAGAGTCACGGACTTGAAAAGAGGAGAGTGAGGAGCCACCATTGTTACTATTCATTCCAACATTCAAATCACCATAACTTTTGATCCGAAGCTTCGATTGACGAGCCATTTACGGCCATGCGTAGCTCTTCTCATCCCCTTCGATTCTATTTAAGCTTGTAGTAAGAAACTCTCAGTTTTTTGCCCAGTTATTTGTTCCTTGGAAATTCGCATTTTTGGTTTTGGGATTGTTGAATTATTATGATTTTGGTTGTTTAGGGATGCTCTATCATAGATTCCTAGTGGGTTTTACCCTAATTTAAAGATGGGTTGAGGTAAGGGAAGCTTTTTCCTATTTGATTTTTCAATTTCATGAAACCTAGGTTGAGAAATTGTGATTTTTGTCGAATATAGTCCAATTGTTGATGTTGGTTGGTGCAAAGTTGGATTGTGGATCAAGCAGCATGAATTGATTTGGTGTGGAGCTCTTGTTTAGTGATTACAAGGCTTCGAAGGTTGAAACCGCCGACATTCAAGCTACGTGTTTGAGTTTCGAGTAGGCATTATGTAAAGTTATGTGAATGCCTAGGTTAGTTGACCTTAAGATAGGTGTGGATTGAATTTGGTTGTTGTTATGGATAGTTAATGGCTATCTGAATGTGTATATTGATTTAGAATTTTTGTGACATTATGAAGTGAATGGTATTTATTGATTTTATTCTTAATTGATTTGGGTGTTGGGCCGGAGGCCGTGATAGGGTGAGAAAATTCCCTATAAGGTAAGTGAAAGTAATCGGTGTGAATTATTGAATGAGATTATTGATGACAATTTAGTTGTGATTGATAATTGAAAATTTGATTGTGTTAAGTTTGGGTATGAATTATGATAAGAATAAGGTATGTTGAATGAGATGTAGTTAGTAGGATGTATGTTGATGATATGAATGATTATGGGTGAGTCATATGTTAGTGTGGATATGGATTGAGGACAAGGTGATTAGTTGCATGAAAGATTGGATATATGAAGTAATGATTATTGTTTAAAATTTGGATGGTAATATTGATGTTGATGCAAATTTATGGAACTTGAAAAGCATTGATGTGGTTTGTGTTGAGTTTAGAGTTGTTGGATGATTTGGAATTGCTTGATTAGGTGTGGAAATGGTTAGAGAGGGTAATGAATTGATGGATATATAATGAGTATATTTAAAAACGGTTTTGATATTGTTTTTTCTTGAATTTGGATTGAGAAATGGTAAACAATTGAGTTATGCAGAATTTTGGTAAAAGTTGGGTTTTAACCAATTTTGACGGGCCATATCTTATCCCTCAAAACTTAGATTCAAGTGAACTTTGGCTTAAATTAAAGATAATTAAGAGAGCTTTAAAATGGTATTAAGATTATTGAATTTGAAATTTTGCAAAGAAAGTTATGAATATTGGAAGTTAGAGTCAAAAGTTTGATTTCTGTGATGTGCAGAAAATTTGGAAATCCATCATGTGTGCCCACGCACACCTATGTGCGTACGCACAGAACAGAGCGGGTGTTTCAAGTTGTGCGTATGCACAACATCATGCGTATGCACATGCCAAGAAAGCCTTCTGGTATGTGCATACGCACACAACCTGTGAGTTTGCACAAACCATGTTTTTCAATAAAAACTCTGTTTTTACTCGTTTTACCTTCCCGGCAAGCTTGTAAACTTCCCTGATACTTTTTTAAAACCTTTTGCTAGTATTTAGACTTTGAATCAAAGGAGAACACAATAAATGAATTAAAAATGGGTTATTTTAGTTATGAGTTTAGAGCCGGTGACCTAGGCTTGGGAAATCTGTGCATGGGTTACGTATATAAATATGGTGGAGTGTTATGTTGGTGATGAATGAGAAGGGAATATAAATTGAGAAATGATTGAGGTTGAGCAATGTCTTATTGAAAAGGTTTATGTGCTTAAAAGAACTTGAGGATGAGAGTGACTATGATGAGCTTAAAAGTGAGCCGGGCACTACATCCCAGAGACTTGGTTTATTGAAAGAGTTTTGTCCCGGCAAGAACACTGGTTTGACCCTGCTTGTCGTAGTTATTGTGCATCTGTAGGGATGGTGGTTTTATCCCGCCTGCAGTGAGGACGGAGGCTCTATCCCGCTCACGTATTGATGAATTGTTTTGTGTTGAGCAAGGACGGTAGTTTAATCCCTCTTGCATATTGATTTGTGAATGCAATCCGAGAAAGAATGGTGGTATAATCCCGCTTGTTTGAGGTGTCCAGTAAAGATGGTGGTTTAATCCCGCTTACTGTGGAGGCAAGGAAGGTGGTTTAATCCCGCTTGCCTATTTCGAGCAAGGATAGTGGTTTAATCCTGCTTGTTTATGGAACCTATGGATAAGGTTTGTGGTTTAATCCCGCTTATCCGAGTTGGTTCTGCCAACATAACTGACGCGTGAACTCATGGCCAGTAGGACATGCATGCATCATTTACATCTATGTGACATTGTTTGGGTGTGTTTATTGTATATGTGGTTTGCCTATGTAATTATTATTTTTTAACTGCTATATGTTATAATTGCTGTAATTGAATCTGTTGTGCTTGAATTTCATTACTTGTGTTTGCTGTTACTATTTTATTATGAGACCTTGTATATATGGAGATTGAGACGAAATGAGAAGGACTTGAGGTTTATTGGAAAGAGAAAGGTCGAATGAAAACAAAGGTGCATGAGTGTAGTTAGTTGGTCTAGCATACCTTACTGTTTTTCTGGTTTATTAGTATATTTCTAGGCTTGGATTTTTGTTTGTCGAAGTGTTAGAATTGCCTAGAGGATTCGTGTAGTCTTTTCATCGTATCTGCTTTAGAACTATTACCCCTGCTGAGAACCCCAAAAGGGATGATGCTCTCACCCGTTTTGAAGATTTCCATCTTACAGGTACTGGACGTGATTCACTCGTTGGGTGTGCCAGTTTCTCTCTGCGAAGTGAAGATTGTCATTTGGGGATTTTACTTTTTCTTAGATATTATATATATGTTCTCCACTGTTGTATATTATGAATTGTATATCCCTCTTAGAGGTTGATTATGGAGAAACAGAATGTATGTTTATGATTCTATCATACTTTTGGGTTGTATTATATTAACTAGTCTGCCTTACCTTCGCAGGTCAAGACTAGTGTTGTTATGTATAACTTCTTGAATTATATATATATATATATTATGTATTTTGTTTTTAGAAGTCATGATACCTGACCACCATTGATTTACGACCTAGGCGTAAAGCTCTATGTGGTAGGGTGTTACATTATGGTATTAGAGTAATTTGTTTCTATTGAGCCTGAGGGACGGATTGACTATGCTTCTGAGCATACTCTAAGTTGTGTTTTCGTTCTATTTAGGATATCTGATTGATAAACATAGCATAAGGTTCATGTGTTTACGCTTGGAACTTTGAAGCGTTAGACTTGCGATATTGAGACTGATCACCTTGATATCACTTGTTTGGTGTGAACAGAACCAGATGGCGACTCGTGGACATGGCCACGGGCAAGGGAGAGGTACGAATCGAAATGAGGAACACGAGACGAATGAAAACAACCCCGCAAACTTTATGGTTGCCTTGGAGAATATGGTTGCGGCTATGCAAGCCACGGCTGCTGCCTTGGGCAATCAAGCTAACAATGTAAATGGAGGAAATGAGAATAATGGACCAATGACATTGTCATCCTTTCTAAAGGTGCATCCTCCAACCTTTAGAGGAACTACGAGTCCCACTAAAGCCGACAATTGGTTTCAGGCAATGGAACAAGCGTTGCAAGCTCAGCATGTACCTGAAAATCAGTATGTAGAGTTTGCCACATGCAAGTTTGAGGGAGAAGCTCAGTTTTGGTGGCAAGGAGCTCATCATTTATTGCAACAAGGTGATGTTGCAGTTAGTTGGGATGCCTTTCGAGTGGAGTTCTATAAGAAGTATTTTCCTAACTCGATTAGGGCGACGAAGGGGTTAGAGCTGCTACAGCTAAAGCAAGATTCTGTGACAGTGGCGAAATACACTAGTAAGTTTGAGGAGTTATGTCGATTCTCGATGGTTTGTCAAGGTGCTCCAGAGAGTTATGATGAGTGAAAGTGTATTAAGTACGAGAGTTGACTTCAGAGAGAAATTTTGACCGCTGTGGGGCCTATGGAGGTCCGAATCTTCTCCGAGTTGGTGAATAAGAGCAAAGTTGTAGATGAGTGCTTAAGGAAGGTTGTTATGGAAAAGAATGACTGTGGGGATTTCTATAGGAATGGCCAAGGCAGAGATCTTGCACCAAGAGGTCAAGACAGAGATTTCACACCAAGGCACCAAAACTTTAAGAGGAGTGGTCATGCATCGCAATACTCATAAGACTGCAACGCCTATCGAAAGAGTGACTATCACAAAGGACATGGTAAGGGAAAGCAGGCAGGGACTCAGCGAGAGGACTTGAGATGCCCGAGATGCGAAAGATACCATCCGAAAATGTCGTGCATGGCTGGGCTAAGATTATGCTACCATTGTGGATTGCCTGGGCATGTCTCTAGACATTGTCCTAACAGGAAGGACCAGGATGCGAGCTGGTCTTAGCAACAAGGGTTGAGAATCTCTAATATGAGGTATTTGTGAAATGGGTAACCAAATTCTAATTGCATTGTATGATATTGGAACATTGCGTTTATCCATAGTTTGTAACGGAGATAAGCATTTAAAACTAAAAGTGTCAAACTTAGTATCACATCTAGGATTAAATTTAATAGTTCCAGGTAGAGTATTGCCATTAGATTTGGCAAAACTTGAGAAGATTTTTGGTTGATGTGGGCAAATAATTAAATTCTTAAAGGCAAGCGAATCAAAGTAACGTTGTGGAAGCACAGTGATCTTGATGGCGACGTGAGATTTTATATGAATGAGAGTACCAATAAAATCTTTGTGACCTGATCTATCTCTTCTTTTGTTAGTTGCATTGCAGTTCTTTATTCCAAATTCTTTCTTGGAAATAATTTGAATATTCCCAATTCTATTCCTCGTTTTCATATATCCTTACATGAAACTTGTACTCATTGATGTGAGCCCGAACTCATTTTGAACTAATCATATGAAACTTCGACCCTTAAGGGATCATTGTTGAGTTGAGTCACCTCCATTCATGAACTTAAAATTCTTCTAAATCTTGCAGGGATATGTTACGAGTCAATGAGCTTTTTGTTTTCGCTAAGGATTCTTAATTTGGAAATTTCTTTCTTGAGATTCACTTTAGTTCTCTTTCTGGTGTATTTCGTTATTTTCTATGACCTCACTTGATCGTAACACATAGCGTCTTTCCAATTTCTGGTGGATACTATTCGAGTTCCTTATTTTCTTTTGGGTCTAGTATAACTTCGAATAACTCGAGCCTATTTCGGCATTGCATGCGATTCATAGATGCAACCATTGAAATGCTAGTTCCTTAGAGCATGATTTGTGGACATGGAAGGTGAAACCTATAAGTATACGCCATCGCTAGAAGTTATAAAGAACTAAGTCTAAAGTGGATGGTAGTAAGATTGCGAGGGGTTCATGCTCCGTTGTGTTGGTATGAGGATGGAGAGCTAAGTGTGGTTAGGTTCTAACTTGTGTTGAGAGACATCGCAGAAAAAGAAGTTCTGCTGATTATGTTCACTCAGAGTCGAACTGGGGTGAAATAACACACGTAGAAGCTTGATGTTAAATATGATAAAGGACTATCATCAGTATTGAGACAAGGTAACTTTTGGTTAACATAGAGAAATAACTAAGTTCTTGGTGGCTAATAATCAGAGTGACGCAGCGGAAGTACGTTGGAACATTCAACTTGAATTAGGTTTATGGAATTGGTAGGGGCGTTAGTAGCGTGGAGTTATCAGTTGCATTCTATAAAGAGTGAGAATAGGTTATATAAGTCGCGAATCTTACTATAAGTATTGAGGAAGCTTCATTAATGAAGATTGCCTGGAGTCGGACGGACCTTGAGAAGCATACTTGGAAAGTGGAGATACATGAGAGGAAGAATCATTCAGAGTTTGTTATGAGCGGTCAAATTTTGAGGACAAAATTTTTATTAAGGTGAGTAGGATGTAAAACCCTGATTTAACAAAAATTAAATGAATAATTAATTAAATATGTGCGGAAATGAGTGAAAATTTTAGAATCATAATTTGACAATTTAAATATGATATTTGGACTCAGTGGATTTTTTTGAGTCGGAAAACATAGTTTTCTGTGTAAAAAACACACACTGAAAATTTGACCGGCAGTACTGGCTGAGATCTGTTTGGTACTGCAGCTAAGGAAATTAATTATAAGTGAATAAGATTAATAATTTAGAATTTATAATTTGAAAAGATAGGAATATTTAAAATATGATGTAAAACTTTAATCTTAAAGATTTTGGCCCAAAATTGGACCAACGGGCTAAACCAAGTGAACTGGCCCAAGTGGGTCCTGGTGCACGAAATTATAAATCACACTTTTCACAATTCTTACCACTAACCACCAAGTGCACTGGGTCGTCCAAGTAATACCTTACATGAGTAAGGGTCGATCCCACAGAGATTGTTGGCTTGAAGCAAGCTATGGTTATCTTGTAACTCTTAGTCAGGATATCAATTATAATTATCAGTTGACTTGCAAATGAACAAGAGAGCATGGATTAAATGATACTTATTATTTAGTAATGGAGAATATGTTGGAGTTTTGGAGATGCTTTGTCTCCTGAATCTCTGCTTTCCCCCTGTCTTCTTCCTCACGCACGCAAGGTTCCTCCTATGGCAAGCTGTGTGTTGGTGGATCACTGGTGCACGAAATTGTGATCACTAACAATGGCATTCAACTTGGTATGTGCATCTACTAACCCAGCACTTTCTTCACAAATTCGCATCACTAACTGGCAAGTGTATTGGGTCGTCCAAGTAATAAACCTTACGTGAGTAAGGGTCGATCCCACAGAGATTGTTGGTATGAAGCAAGCTATGGTCATCTTGTAAATCTCAGTCAGGCGGATAATAAATGGTGATAGAGTTTTCGAATAATAATAATAAATAAATAGAAAATAAAGATAGAAAAACTAATGTAGATCATTGGTGAGAATTTCAGATAAGTGTACGGAGGTGCTTTGTCCCTGTTGGATCTCTGCTTTCCTACTGCCTTCCTTCAATCCTTCTTATTCCTTTCCATCGTGAGCTGTATGTAGGGCATCACCGTTGTCAATGGCTACATCCCATCCTCTCAGTGAAAAAGGTCCAAATGCTCTGTCACGGCACGGCTAATCATCTGTCAGTTCTTGATCATGTCGAAATAGAATCCATTGATTCTTTTGCGTTTGTCATCACGCCTAACAATCGTGAGTTTGAAGCTCATCACAGTCATTCAATCCCAGAATCCTACTCGGAATACCACAGACAAGGTTTAGACTTTCCGGATTCTCATGAATGCCGCCATCAATTCTAGCTTATACCACGAAGACTCTGATCTCACGGAATGGAAGGCTCGGTTGTCAGGCGAGGGCAACCATGCATCGTTCATCAGGAATCCAAGAGATACACACTCTAGCTTTCGCTTGTAGAACGGAAGTGGTTGTCAGGCACGCGTTCATAAGGATGGATGATGATGAGTGTCACGAATCATCACATCCATTAGGTTGAAGTACGAATGGTATCTTAGAACAGGAATAAATTGAATTGAATAGAAAATAGTAGTAATTGCATTAAAACTTGAGGTACAGCAGAGCTCCACACCCTTAATCTATGGTGTGTAGAAACTCCACTATTGAAAATATATAAGTAATAAAAATTCAGGCATGGCCGAATGGCCAGCCCCCAAAACAAAAACCAAGATGTAAAAAATCCAGATATGGAACCAAGATGTCAAATACAATAGTAAAATGTCCTATTTATACTAGACTAGCTACTAAGGTTTACAGAAGTAAGTAATTGATGCAGAAATCCACTTCCGGGGCCCACTTAGTGTGTTCTTGAGCTGAGCTTGATCTTTACACGAGCTGAGGCTTCTCTTGGAGTTGAATGCCAAGTTGTAACGTGTTTTTGGCGTTCAACTTTGGTTCGTGACGTGTTTCTGGCGTTTGACTCCAGAATGCAGCATGGAACTGGCGTTGAGCGCCAGTTTATGTCGTCTAAACTTGAATAAAGTGTGGACTATTATATATTTCTGGAAAGCTCTGGATGTCTACTTTCCAAAGCCATTAGGAGCGTGCCATTTGGAGTTCGGTAGCTCCAGAAAATTCATTTCAAGTGCAAGGAGGTCAGATTCCAACAGCATCAGTAGTCTTTTGTCAGCCTTTTATCAGAGTTTTGTTCAGGTCCCTCAATTTCAGCCAGAAAATACCTGAAATCACAGAAAAATACACAAACTCATAGTAAAGTCCAGAAATGTGAATTTAGCATAAAAACTAATGAAAACATCCCTAAAAGTAGCTAGATCCTACTAAAAACTACCTGAAAACAATGCCAAAAAGCGTATAAATTATCCGCTCATCACAACACCAAACTTAAATTGTTGCTTGTCCCCAAGCAACTGAAAATCAAATAGGATAAAAAGAAGAGAATATACTATAAATCTCAAAATATGAATGAATATTAGTTCTAATTAGATGAGCGGGACTTGTAGCTTTATGATTCTGAACAGTTTTGGCATCTCACTTTTTCCCTTGAAGTTCAGAATGATTGGCATCTTATGGGAACTTAGAATTTTAGATAGTGTTATTGATTCTCCTAGTTAAGTATGTTGATTCTTGAACACAGCTACTTTTATGAGTCTTGGCCGTGGTTCTAAGCACTTTGTTTTCCAGTATTACACCGGATACATAAATGCCACAGACACAAAACTGGGTGAACCTTTTCAGATTGTGACAGCTTTGCTAAAGTCCCCAGTTAGAGGTGTCCAGAGCTCTTAAGCACAATCTTTTGCTTTGGATCATGACTTTAACCACTCAGTCTCAAGCTTTTCACTTGGACGTGCATGCCACAAGCACATGGTTAGGGACAGCTTGATTTAGCCGCTTAAGCCTGGATTTTATTTCCTTGGGCCCTCCTATCCATTGATGCTCAAAGCCTTGGATCCTTTTTACCATTGCCTTTTGGTTTTAAGGGCTATTGGCTTTTTCTGCTTGCTTTTTCTTTTTCTTTCTAAAATTTTTTTTGCCATTTTTTTTCGCAAGCTTTGTTCTTCACTGCTTTTTCTTGCTTCAAGAATCAATTTTTTTTTATTTTTCAGATCATCAATAGCATTTATCTTTGTTCATCATTCTTTTAAGAGCCAACAACTTTAACATTCATAAACAACAAGATAAAAAATATGCACTGTTCAAGCATTCATTCAGAGAACAAAAAGTATTGTCACCACATCAATATAATTAAACCAAATTCAAGGATGAATTCGAAACTCATGTACTTCTTGTTCTTTTGAATTAAAAACATTTTTCATTTAAGAAAGGTGAAGGATTTATGGAATTATTCATAGCCTTAAGACATAGTTACTAAATACTAATGATCATGAAGTAGAGACACAAAACATAAACAAACATATAGCATAAAAATCGAAAAACAGTGAAATAAGAACAAGGAGTGAGTCCACCTTAGTGGCGTCTTCTTCTTGAAGGACCCATGATGTCCTTAAGCTCTTCTATGTCTCTTCCTTGCCTTTGTTGCTCTTCCCTCATTGCTCTTTGATCTTCTCTAAGCTCATGGAGAATGATGGAGTACTCTTGATGTTCCACCCTTAATTGATCCACATTGTAACTCAAATCTTCTAGAGAAGTGTTGAGTTGTTCCCAATAGTTATTTAGAGGAAAATGCATCCCTTGAGGCATCTCAGGGATTTCTTGATGATGAGCTTCCTCATGCATCTCTTGAGATCCATGGATGGCTTCTCTTGTTTGCTCCATCTTCTTCTTAGTGATGGGCTTGTCTTCTTTAATGAGGATGTCTCCTTCTATGATAACTCCAGCTGAGTAGCATAGATGGCATATAAGATGAGGAAAAGCTAGCCTTGCCATGGTGGAGGACTTTTCGGCTATTTTGTAGAATTCAAGAGAGATGACTTCATGAACTTCTACTTTCTCTCCAATCATGATGCTATGGATCATGATGGCCCGATCCACAATAACTCAGATCGGTTGCTAGTGGGGATGATGGAGCGTTGGATGAACTCCAACCATCCTCTAGCCACAGGCTTAAGGTCCAGTCTTCTCAGTTGAACCAGCTTGCCTCTTGAGTCTCTTTTCCATTGAGCTCCTTCCACACATATGTCCATGAGGACTTGGTCCAACCTTTGATCAAAGTTGACCCTTCTAGTGTAGGGGCGTTCATCTCCTTGCATCATGGGCAAGTTGAATGCCAACCTCACATTTTCCGGACTGAAATCTAAGTATTTCCCCCGAACCATTGTAAGATAATTCTTTGGATTCGGGTTCATACTTTGATCATGGTTCCTAGTGATCCATGCATTGGCATAGAGCTCTTAAACCATTAGGATTCTGACTTGTTGAATGGGGTTGGTCAGAACTTCCCAACCTCTTCTTTGGATCTCATGTCGGATCTCCGGATACTCATTTTTCTTGAGCTTAAAAGGGACCTCAGGGATCACCTTCTTCTTTGCCACAACTTCATAGAAGTGGTCTTGATGGGCTTTAGAGATGAATCTTTCCATCTCCCATGACTCGGAGGTGGAAGCTTTTGTCTTCCCTTTCCCTTTTCTAGAGGTTTCTCCAGCCTTAGGTGCCATCAGTGGTTATGAAAAAACAAAAAAGCTATGCTTTTACCACACCAAACTTAGAATATTGCTCGCCCTCGAGCAAGAGAAGAAAGAATAGATGAAGAAGAAGAAAATATGGAGGAAAGGTGGAGGTGTGTGGGTTCGGCCAAGGTGAAGAAGAGAGGGTTGTGGTGTGTGAAAATGAAGAAGGATAGAGGGGTTTATATAGTGAAGGGAGAGGGGGTAGGTTCGGCCATTGAGGGTGGGTTTGGGTGGGAAAGAGATGTTAAATTTTGAAGGTAGGTGGGGTTTATGGGAAAAAGTGGATGGATGTGAGTGGTGAAGAGGTGATGGGGAAGAATGATTGAGGTGATTGGTGAAGGGTTTTTGGGAAAGAGGGTTATTGGTTTCTGCATGCAATCCTGGCGTTTAACACCAGATTGATGCTTGTTTCTGGCATTGAACGCCAACTTCATGCTTGTTTTGGGCGTTCAATGCCCATCTGCAGCATGTTTCTGGCGTTGAATGCCAGTTCCATGTTTGTTTCTGGCGTTCAGCGCCAGCTCTCCTCAGGGTGTATTCCTGGCATTTAAACGCCAAGATATTGCTTGTTTCTAGTGTTCAATGCCAGATCCATGCTCTGTTCTGGCATTGAACGCCAGCCAGATGCTCCTTACTGGCGTTTAAACGCCAGTAAGTCCTTCCTCCAGGGTGTGCTTTTTCTTCTGCTGTTTTTGAATCTATTTTTAATTTTAGTATTTTTTCGTGATTCCACATGATCATGAACCTAATAAAACACAAAAGAAAAATAAAATTAAATTAGATAAATAAAAGTTGGGTTGCCTCCCAATAAGCGCTTTTTTAGTGTCACTAACTTGACAGTGGGCTCTCATGGAGCCTCACAGGTGATCAGGTCAATGTTGTAGACTCCCAACACCAAACTTAGAGTTTGGCTATAGCTTCCCAACACCAAACTTAGAGTTTGATTATGGGGGCTTTGTTTGACTCTGTCTTGAGAGAAGCTTTTCATGCTTCCTCTCCATGTATACAGAAGAACACCCTTGGGTCTTAAACACAAGGTAGTCCCCATTCAATTGAAGGACTAATTCTCCTCTGTTAACATCTATCACAGCTCCTGCTATGGCTAGGAAAGGTCTTCCAAGGATGATGCATTCATCCTCCTCCTTCCTAGTGTCTAGGATTATAAAATCAGCAGGGATGTAAAGGCCTTCAACCTTCACTAACACATCCTCTACCAATCCATAAGCTTGTCTTACTGACTTGTCTGCCATTTGTAATGAGAACATGCAGGCTGTACCTCAATGATCCCCAGCTTCTCCATTGCAGAGAGTGGCATAAGATTTATGCCTTACACTAGGTCACACAGAGCCTTTTCAAAGATCATGGTGCCTATGGTATAGGGTATTAAGAATTTACCATGATCTTGTTTCTTTTGAGGTAAAGTTTGCAGAACCCATGTATCTAGTTCTCTAATGAGCAAGGGAGGTTCACCTTCCCAAGTCTCATTACCAAACAACTTGGCATTCAGCTTCATGATAGCTCCTAGATATTGAGCAACTTGCTCTCCAGTTACATCTTCATCCTCTTCAGAGGAAGAATAGTCTTCAGAGCTCATGAAAGGCAGAAGGAGATTTAATAGAATCTCCATGGTCTCTATATGACCTTCAGATTCCTTTAGGTCCTCAATAGGGAACTCCTTCTTTCTTGAGAGACGTCCCATGAGGTCTTCCTCATTGGGATTCACGTCCTCTCCTTCCTCTCTAAGTTCGGCCATGTTGATTATGTCAATGGCCTTGCACTCTCATTTTGGATTCTCTTCGGTATTTCTTGGAAGAGTACTAGGAGGAGTTTCAGTGACTTTCTTACTCAGCTGGCCCACTTGTGCCTCCAAACTTCTAATGGAGGACCTTGTTTCACTCATGAAACTTAAAGTGGACTTAGACAGATCAGAGACTATGTTTGCTAAGTTAGAGGGGCTCTGCTCAGAATTCTTTGTCTGTTGTTGAGAAGATGATGGAAAAGGCTTGCTATTGCTAAACCTGCTTCTTCCACCATTATTAAAGCCTTGTTGAGGCTTTTGTTGATCCTTCCATGAGAAATTTGGATGGTTTCTCCATGAGGAGTTATAGGTGTTGCCAAAGGCGTCCCCCGTGTAATTTACCTCTGCCATTGCAGGATTTTCAGGATCATAAGCTTCTTCTTTAGAAGGTGTCTCTTTAGTACTGTTGGATGCATTTTGCCATCCATTCAGACTTTGAGAAATCATGTTGACTTGCTGAGTCAACATCTTGTTCTGAGCCAATATGGCATTCAGAGCATCAATTTCAAGAACTCCCTTCCTCTGAGGCGTCCCATTACTCACGGAATTCCACCGCTGTAAATTTTGAATTGTATATCTCTCTTAGAGGTTGATTATGGAGAAACAGAATTTATGTTTATGATTCTATCATACTTTTGGGTTGTATTTATTAACTAGTTTGCCTTACCTTCGCAGGTCAAGACTAGTGTTGTTATGTATAACTTCTTGAATTATATATATATGCACTTCTGTTGTTTCTGCTTATGTATATCGTCTGTTTTTGAGTGTGATGCGATTTTGCTTATGTCTTTTCTTCACGAGCTCCTAGTATATCATATTCCTTCCATTACACATATATGTATTTTGTTTTTAGAAGTCGTGATACCTGACCACCGTTGATTTACGACCTAGACATAAAGCTCTATGTGGTAGGGTGTTACATGACCGATAATTTAAAAAGGAACTTTTTCTCAAGTATATCATTTAGAGCTTTAGGATAGGATTCATCATGATCATCTTTATGTTACAAACATTAAAAATAATCGCAATTGAAAACAATTTGAAATCCAAACATGAAAAATTTAACCAAGTCATCTCTACAAAAATAAAAAACTTACACTCCCATCCATTATTTCATTTGCAATTTTACCAACCATGACCCGAGCCTCATAGTTCCAAATGATTATCTTTATACACCAGTTCCATCAGTTATAATAGCATTAAGACGATACCTGCAAATACAAAATCACTAAAAAATTAGTTGCACAGTAAATAATGAGTCACTGATATTTAATAGCCAATATGAATACACTCGTTTACATTGTAAAAATAAACTTATGACTTATATTATATCATAAATTAGCGTTAAATTATAAAAAAAGTTAATAAATTACAATTATTGTTAACTGTATTCTTTACGAATTCTAAATTAATTACTGTTAACTATATTCTTTACGAATTCTAAATTCATTAGTATAAAGTATAATATAAATTAGTATTTACTTTGTTTACTATAATATAATAAATGCTAAATTCATTAACATAAATTGAATTGTATAATTTTTATTGTGTGTGAATTAGTATGTTCTTTGTTTATTATTATTATTTTTTATAATATAAATTATAAGATAAATTATTTATTCTATTAAGAACAGCAAATTAAATAAAAAAATAGTACTGAAAGAAGTACTAAAAAATTATAAGCCAAAAGAACTTAAATTTATGTGTTAGAATTTAATATTCTTTTGATTAAGTACTCTTTTTTCAATACTCCTTTTTTTGAACACAAAGACATAAGCTTTTTCACCAAAATTATAAAATCAAATTACTTGAAAAAGATTATTTCATTACCTAAGAGAAGGATTGAACCTACCCTTCCTACAATGTTCACACCAATACCTATCTTTATTAACTTGAACTTTCCTGGGACAGAATCCACATGAAGCATAACACCAATCTCGAACACCATGCTCAATAGAAACTATAGTGTCAACCACCCAATATGTAGATTCCTAAAATTATAGAAACTTATCACTAACACAACATATCTGTCTAAATATAATTTAAATGAGCTACATATAAACCATCTTTAAATTGCCAACACACCTCCCTCATGTTCATAATTTCCACAACTGACTTAATAGAGTCCCCATTGATTTCATCGGACACAGATTGTGGTGGCTGACTTTGAATGGAAGTGATCCCTTGTGAGCATAGATCTCCTTCCTTCATCAAGTTAACTCATGCCAAATATTTCATAAAACAATATCGCAGTGACGTTATATTTAAGCATACATCAAATAAGTAAACAACATTTGCAGTTCATGGCCTGAATGAGTTGCATACCTATCTCTAAATATAACAACATCAGGGAAGTCAGGATTAATATAAATCTAAGACACATGAAAACTATTTTAAATGTTGATTTCATTCAAATACAAATGAGACTTAAACAATTGAGCCACCATCACCAAGGGCTGACCATCAGCTTTATCTAAGAAATTTTCAACTTTGTTAACCAAGTCATCAAACAGGATACACTTCAATCGATTCTTCCTAAACACAGCACATAGTCAGATAGAAGTGATTAAAAAGAAGTCAACAAAAATTCT
Source organism: Arachis duranensis (assembly GCF_000817695.3). NCBI lineage: Eukaryota > Viridiplantae > Streptophyta > Magnoliopsida > Fabales > Fabaceae > Arachis > Arachis duranensis. Next base: position 29,875,701 of record NC_029780.3, read on the forward strand.
ATGTCACATATATTACACACAACATGAAAATAATTTTATATAAGAAGTTGGAAATTATAATTTTGGTAGCAAACATACTGCAGATCCTCCAAATAGATCCCTAGAAGTTTACACTCTCTTCCTGATTTTGTCACCATATTTGTTATATCCTCTTTACCTACAATATGGCCAATATAGTCTACACAACATGAAAAAATGTCCCATTCATAAGAAATGATAAAAAAAATTATTTTTTTACACAGATTAAGTTGAAACCATAAAAAATAATAATACAATGTCTTTCAAGATACCTATGAGATGGTTTTCATTTCCAGCAGGCATGGCCTGAACCTCTTCATAAGATACAAAATGGAAGGGATTAAAGAAAAATGTCCCACTTGTTAACCGTGATACTGACGTCTTGATATAAAAGTTTAACTTGTACTTGTGACCACAGGTCCTAATCCCTTTCCCCCAACCCTTCACAATGAAATTCTTCATAGAATAAAACCCATGTTTCCGAATAAGATTCTTGAATACAGTGTATTTTGTTTTGGTATGCTGCAATGGATTCGATCACCCTTGCATAGCAACAAAAGAAAATAAAATTTAAATGTAGAGAGTTAATGCCACACATATCTAATGAGCCAATCCATAAAATTTAGAATAATAACATCGGTAACATACCCATTCATCTTGCAACACCATTTTCACATTGTAAACCTCAGCCGGATTCCACTGGTTTTGCATTTCATACATCCTAACAACTCCAACCTCTAGAGATCAAGACAACTTTGTTGGATTCACTTCAAAAACTGCATCAACCCCATTATCTCGCATATTAGATGGAATTGGTTCAGCCATGACCATACAGGATGTATCAAAAAGACCAACTCTCTAACAGATTGTATTAATCATGGACAAACAACAACCATCAATATTGAAGAACTAATACCAACTTAATAATTTTCTTGTTAAGTATTTATAGTGGTTGACTGGTTGGTTGTTAATAACACTATTGATTATTCAAATTACACACACATATCCATAAAATCAACCAAAAACCACGAATATAGATTAACATAATCTCACTTAACAAATTCAAAAGTTACCCGGGAATCTAAGCATCTGCCTCTTTAAGGAAAGGCAATCCTCGTGATGGTATCAGCAAACCACGAATATAGATTAACATAATCTCACTTAACAAATTCAAAAGTTACCCGGAAATCTAAGCATCTGCCTCTTCAAGGAAAGGCGATCCCCGTGATGGTATCAGCTAATCAAATGCTATGACCGTCCATTATGTGTTGCAAAATTGGGATTTCGGGATTAGAGATGCACTGAGCACGTAAAGAACCATTGTGCAAAATAATGCTACATCCTTCTTTCGGTAATAGCAGGATTTTTGGGTAATACACGTTGGGTTTGAATATCATAACACAAAGAGGAAAGAAAGAAAAGGTTTGGGAGACACCTGTCACTTTCTTAGAAACTATCTAACAGTACCAAATAGAGTGTCATTTTACTGTTTGGCTAGTTAACTATTATATATTTATAGATTAATGACAAATAACGTATATATTTATCTAATTTTTACAATAATATTGGAATAATTATTTAATAGATACATGCAGAGTTCAAGCAATCAAAACGGGTGTTAACAGTTCAAGCAATCAAACAGCGCAAAACAACAACCGGCGAAGTCCATGAAATAACACAAATTCAAGTAGTATATAGAGCCATTGTCACACATCGAAATCAAACTACCAAAGTAGACAAACAATAACTAGTTAACTACTTGCATCCTAATCGCTGGATGAAGTGATGAGCAGAAATAATATAGGGAAATACATCAACATACAGATGAGTCGTATCAGTACTTTCATACCTATTCATATACCAAACTAGGGGTGTGCATGGGCCAGGTGAAACCGGATTTAATGTGACCCAGACTCGACCCGAAATATATACCGGGCCTATTTGTTAGACCCAAACCCGACCCTAGACCCGATGAAACCTATACACTTTCGGGTCACGATTATACCGGGTAAAAACCGGGTGAAAACTGGGCCGTTAACATTATATTACCTTGATACCTTCTTGTAAGTTAGCATGTAAAAATATCCAAATTTTCAAGACTCCAACCATTATTTGACATGGTAAAATTCACTTAGAAAAATATAATAAGAACCAACTCTTCTCTAAAATTAAAGCATAATCATAATCAATACTAATATTGCCTAATAACACCAAATATTTAAATCAATACAAATAACACAAGATTATGCATTAGTCTAAAGTCTTATACATTTTAAACATAAAATATTAACTTATAGTCTTATATATAATGACTAATAACACAAAATATTAAGGATTACAATACTTAAATTTCACATAATAATAGACATCATCCATCACTAATAATACAAAATATTAATTATGTATGATGACTGAGCCACCGGACTGATTTCGGGTGACCCGAGCTATGACTCGGACCCGACCCGAAATAATGACAGGGTCTATTTTTAAGACCCATACCCGACCCTAAACCCGATGAAATCACACTAAATTAGCCCCAAAAGTGTTCGGGACCGGGTCGGGTCTTCGGGTCGGGTCGGACCATGCACACCCCTATACCAAACTAGCGCAGTACATTTCTTCTCAGGAGTATTGCAGTTTTATATAATAAATTTGTATAAAAGGAGGTAATGTCATTTATTATGATACACGGGACTACAGAGTTAGTCAAAAGGAATGGCAATTTTGGATCAGTATAAAGAACAATTCTTGAATTCTAAAAAAAAAACAACTGATTAGGATCAAGATTTAACCCTGTAATACTTCTCAACTCTAAAACCAAAAAAGAAAAATAAGACGGACCAAATTATGTAGCTGGAGCAAATTTCTTCTTTCCTTCTCTCTTTAGGGGAGTACCCTCTGTCCCCTTGATCATTCTCGATAAAATATCCGCTTGCTTTGTGTTCCCCTCTCGATTAAGGCTCTTGATCAGCTCATCACGGCTACTCCAATCTGTTCTACCTCTTTTCTCCAAAATTTTACACAAGATGGAATATGCATTGAGAGTCTTCCCCGCTGCCAAGAGAGGATCTAAAACCTTATCATAAATTGAAAAGCCTACAATATAGTCTCTCTCAAGAGCAAAATCAAACAGTTTGAGAGCAGCAATTGTCTTTTCTTTCTCACAAAGAACAGATAGTAGGTGGTCTAAATCAGGCTCGAATCCATTTTGATTCAGTAACTCGATACGGCCCAGTGCTTCTTCGACATGACCTCTCATGAGAAGAGCCTCCAAAATTTTAGAAACCAAATCCATATTCTCCTTGATTTCCTTCTCCACCATACATTTCATTACTCTGCTAGCCGTTTGGACCCTGCCATCTTCAAACAAACTCTCCATTACTGACCTAAAAAGAGTTGACTCCGGTACATGTCCACTTTCAAGCATGCTATCCAAAGCTGTCTTAGCATCAGCTGGTTCCCCTTTTCTCAGGTAACTCTCGATAAGTAACCTGTAGAAATCTGCATCTCTTGCAACCCCTCTCCTCCCCATGATCTTTAAAATTTCAAAAGCAGAATCAGGATTTCCTTCTTTCGAGTGCCCGTGGATCAGATTATTAAAAGAAACTGAATCCTGCACACCCTTTTTCATTAACTGGCGGAAAAACGTTTCTGCTTTAGCTGTCTGGCCATTTTCACAAAGATACTTAATCATCAGGTTATAAGCACTAGGTTCCATATCGAAAGAACTCTGCGGTCTCAAGATAATTTCCTTCTCAATTAACTTGTCCAACAATTTCACTGCCTTGTCATACACGTTGGCCTTGCAGAAATTCTCAATCAAGACACCGTAATGACCAGCCTCTGTCGGAATGCTCAACCTTATCATCCCTTTCAGCACATCCCCAGCTGCGTCCAAGTCACTGCACTCACACTGGCAACTCAGCAGTTTCATGAAGATGGAATTATCCTTGGGGGCAATATACCTATCCACCATCTCCTGCAACACATTCTTCGCCTCAGCTGCTTTCCCAGCATCACAAAGCGCAGGCAACAGTGTAGTGAAGGTAACGGCATTCGGCTTAACACCACAAGACTTCATCTCCTCGAAAATCCTCGCGGCATCATCAACCCGCCCTGCCCCTACATACCCTTTCAACATAGTAGTATAACTAATCACATTGGGCACAGTATCTCCCCTCCCCTTCATCTCCGCAAACAACTTCTCCGCCTCATCAACATTCTTAAACCGGAAATACCCATTAATCATAGTGTTATAAGTAACAACATCAGGTAAAATATCCCTACTCTTCATTTCATCATAAAATCTAATTGCAGAATCCAATCTCAAAGACAAGAACATACCCCAAAGCAGCAAATGATAAGTATGCCGGGTAGGCTCGATGCCTTCCCGAAGCATAGCATTGTAGTACCTTTTCGCCATCATATACCGTCCGCGGCGGAGAATGACCTTGAAAAGCGCATCGTAGGACTTCACGGTGCGGTCGACGCCCAGCTCCTTCATCTTCTGGAAGATCCTAATGGATTCCTGAACGATGCCGGCGCGGCCGTAGGCGTCGATAAGGGAAACAAACATGTCCTCAGAGCAGGGGAGGCCTTTCTTGGGGGTGTCGAGGACGATCAAGCGAGCATGGTTGAGCTTCGAGAAGCGACCAAGGATCTGCACCATCTTGAGTGTGGTGCCTGCGTCGTGGACGAAGAGCCCGGCCCGCTCGACCCATCGAAAGAAGCGGAGGGCCTGGTCGGGGGAAGAGGAGGTGCCATGGAGGATGTTCCAGACGAGAGAGGAATCCATGTGTGGGGCCACTGAGCGGATCGAGTTCTGGAGACGGGTGGTCCAGGCCCGGTTGCTAATCATCCTGATGATTATTGTTTCGGGCTTTTTCGGGGAGTGCTGATGGGCTTTGTTTGCTGGGAGTGGTGTATCGGGTTGGGTGGATGGGTTTTGGGGTTCGGAGGAGGTGGCGCCTAGAGGTGGAGGAGGAGAGGAAACCCATGGATATGAGATTTGGGAATGGAAATTGGAGATTGTCGAGAGTGGGTTTTAGTGTCGAAAGTGAACGAGTGAAGTGAGGAATAGTTGGATGCAGCAGCCAAAAATGGGGGAGGACAGCACTCTGAGGCTTAAGACTTTTGGTGGTTAGGGTTTAACACTTACAGCAGCCCTGTCTTCTTTTCTTTTTGCTGCTTTATTTATTTATTTTTTTTTCTTTTGTTTTGGTGACATCACTATCAGAATTTGTTAATAAATAAAATCAATTAATTATTTACTGATATATATTTTTATAAAAATTTTATTTATATATTAATTTCAGCCAATATTTTAGCCACCGTATACAAAAACGATAAAATACGCTATTATGGGTTGTGCGATTGTTCCTTGAGCTGCTGCTTTTTGATTCTCTAATAAGTCTAGTAAGTAATTTCTTTTCAGAACTCTTGATATATCGGTTTTTGTTTATATGGCTGAGGTTTTGCGGCGTTATTTGTCATAAGATTAAGTATCGATGTTTGCATGTCGTGTTTGAAGTCGCTATTATTGTCTCAAAAATGGTTCGACGCTGTGACAGTTACAAAATGTAAGGAAAATGGGTTTTAACGCGTTTGAGTTTTGAGTTTTGACGAGTTGAGGTAGGAAATTTATTTCAAAATTAACTATTTTAATTTATGAATGCCATTGAAATTTAGTGAGTAACTATAAATAATTTATAAATGTCTTGTTTGATTAATTGATGAAATTGAGATTACTGGTGATTGTGAATATGGTTGAATGTGATGAAATTGTACTAAAATTGATTTGTGGTTGTGTTTGAGGATGAAGATTTCTGTTGGTTTGTGATTTGATGATGAGGGTATGCTTGAAAACGCTATTGGAAGTTGATGAACTATTATGAATATGTGTGTGTAATTTTGTGAATTATTGACTCTGAGTTCTTGGAGCTATACTACTAATTCTAATATCTTTGTTTAATGAAATAGAAGTTGGAATTGTGATATTGGAAGAGTTCTAGGCCTAGATACAAAATTGGAAGTGTAAGGTTGCTTAATTGTTACTATATTGGAATATGATAAGTTAATTATTGAATGAAATGTATTTGGAAGAAGTTAGTTGTGGAGATTACTCTAAATTATGATTGAAGCTGGATGTGGTTGTGAGTTGTGCTCAAGTTATTGATGGTTATGATGAATGAATTGGAATTCTGGTCTTTGATGAATTAATATTGAATCGGTTGTTGATAAGCTAGTTATTCGGTATATGGTAACGGTAGTGGACTTGATTGGTGACTGATTGAGAATTGGTTCTGAAAACTAGTTATAAATTTTTGAAGTTGGACTGGTTTATTTTTAAAGAATGATTGATGAAAATTCTAAATTTATTTGATGATAGGATGTTAGTCGTTAAAATTACGCGAAGCACTGCCGAAATTTTTATAAAATTTAGGACTTTATTTGAAATGCTATTTTAAAAGATTTGGTTTTGGAAAGTTAAATTATTTGAGACTTATTTAGTTGGAGAAAGATTTATTATATTTTGAATTCGATTTATTAAGAAAAGTATAATGTATTAAATTCTATCTTTTGAGAAGGGAGTTTGTTTTAAGTAATAATTTGAAATCAATTTATTAAGGAATGGGATCTTTATTAAACGATAAAGAAGTTTGACTGTTTAGAAACTTGAGGCAATGATAAGTGAATAATAAATAAGGTGATGCGGAGGTATGTATAGTTAAGCGATGATGCAAAGGTACGTTTAATAATATAGGGATGCGGAGGTATGAGTGTGTAATTGGTTATGTGGAAGTAAAATGAAAAGAAAAAAAATGAAAAGTCATGAGTGTAATAAATAATTGAAATAGATTATGATTCATGAAAATGAAATGTGAATGGGCCTTTGTGCCAAAGTGCTAATGCGAAAGTGCCCGCCTAACTAATAGCTTGAGATCGCTAATGTGGGAATGTCCGTCTAATTGATAGCATATTGTATGTTGAATGGGTCTGGTGCCAAATTGCTAATGCGAAAGGGTCCACCTAACTGATAGCCTGAAGTTGCTAATACGGGAATGTTCGCCGAACTGATAGCACTGTTTCTTACTGTGATACACATTAAGATATTATTATGATGATGCCTAACTGACACGGGTAACCGTGATGCCAAGGTGTCTAACTGATACAGTAAAGAAATTATATTCTCCTTCCTCCGAGTGAATGATTGGAAAATAAATTAGGGTAAAAGGTTTTAGCTTTGGGTGTGTTGTGACATAAGGAAAGCTATAGATAAAGAATTGAAAAGGATAAGACTCACATTACAAGATTCTTGCCATTTTGTGGCATTTTTTTTGTTTTATGGCGGTTTAAAACTCCCACAAAATGAATTATGACAGTTTCTAAAACCTCCAAAATTGGTGGTGCCACGAGCTTATTTGTGGCAGTTTTATAAAATTGCGACAACGTTATTTAGTGGCGGTTCTTTTGCTGTTTTGCGGGGGATTCTAAGTTAATGGATCTTATAGTTTTTTGTCATTTTTGTGGCAATTTAAAACCGCCACAAAGTTAATATTCAAATTAAAAAAAAAAGAGCCACAAACTAAACAACAGCAAACCACTACCAGACTACTATTCCTAATTCTGAGCACTGCCAAAAAAGAGGTTCATATCAAAATCAGTTCAACCAAAAGTAAGATAATATTACATTAGCTAAGGTAACATTATCCTAGGATCATAGCTATATGATAATCTTCCATAAATCAGTTTTACTAACTAATAAGGTAACATTATCCTTCAACAAAAAACAGAATCAAATCTCAAATTCTAGCATTCAACACATCTATACAATGTCATCATCTATTTTCCATTTTTTTGTCTATTTTAAATTAAAAACTACTCAGAAGCATCAATAAAAAAAGCAATTTAGTGTTTGAGAATGTTAGCATATGCTAAACATAGTAGCACATCATTGTAGAATAAAATTGCATCATATATGTTTTGTAGAAATTTTACCTCTTCATCAATTTAAATACATTCCATTTGATGTCTGGAACCACTATATCTTTGGCTTCCATTTCCTGCATTGCAAATCTTAAGACGTTATGAAGAATATTGACACTAGATTGGAATAGCTATCAACATTAAGTTTATATTTGAATATGGGAGTCCACCCTGCAACCACCATAAAACCTTGCTCGAAATACATCTAACTTGACTAAACAAACTCGATGAGCATAGAATCTTTTTCCTATAGATCAATTATTTTAAGGTTTGTACTTTGTAGATCCAAGAAGCTCCAACAACAATTCTAATCCTGCAAGATATAGCAGCAAGTTAATTGGAAATACTTCAAAGCATTACTAGATGAAAAAATTATTAAAATGATAAGATAAAAACTTATTGTACCATTGTTGTCAATGAAGATAGTTCTACACTTATCAATAGGACATAAATGAGCAAGAGCAAGAGCAACACAATATTGAACACCCTTTTTGGCAAAGTGCATAAGATATAACAAGTGTTTCAATACCTACCAAAGATAAAGAAACAATATAAGAATCATATTCAATAAAACACCCATCACAGGAATCAATAATTTGCAAGAAAACTCACTTGCCCCTAGATCTTTTTCTTAAATCATGTTAAGATTTTTGTTACACACTCTCTAGTTGGCTACAAGTCAAACAAAAATTAGTTAAACTTATGAATTATAGAGAGATAGAACTATAGAAGTTCTACTTATGAAGATAAACACTTTTATTATCATCAAAGACAAATACCAGTAAATTAAACACAAGTCAATATATGATACTACGGAGTAAGGAAAAGAAGGGCATACTTGAGTTTTGAAACTTCCATCCTAAAATTTTTGAAAACCACCAGCCTTAATAAGGTCTGCAATAATGTCCTGTCACACAGTTTATATTTGATAAGTTCATAAAGGATAACAAAGTAATGTTATTAATTTCATTATATGATATTCGAAGAATATAGCCCCCAGGCTTCGCCAAAGTGATGGAAACGATACCGTTTTAAAGGATCACCTGAAACTCCAAGTCCATTGCGTGATGAGTGTACTCATAATAAGACATTTTTTTTATTCTGTGTAGTAATATTTTATAAAATATTTTAACCATTAATTCTGATAAAATATAAAATGGAAAAAGAAGAGCAAAATATAGTAAATGATATGGTCAAGAATTTTTTACATCATGACATAGTTAAGAAGTTTCCTTAAAGAAATAATAAAATAATGGATTAATTGATATCATATTTTATTCAATAAATGTAACAAAACTTCTTAAGCTTATATACAATTCTTAATAAAAAAATTAAATTAAGAAATTTTTTTATTACCCGGTCAAGATCTTCAGTATTTAGAATAATCGGGGGATGTCAATTTCACCTTTAAACCTCTTCAGCTAGAAGAAGCCATGCATATCAAAATAAAATGGTGAAAATAAGGTAAAAAATTAGTTACAAGAATTTTGTTGTCATTTTGCAACAAGGTTAGTTAGACAGTGCATTAATCCTGACATGAGCAAAGATGTTGTGATCAACTTATACAATAAAATAGAGAAAACAAGAGTTGAAAAAAAAATGAAAGAAAATGGTTCTACTTACTAACCTAAGGGTCATTGTTGTGCTTATCAAATATCAATAACTTTTGCTTTGCTCCAATGGTCTCTAATCTGTGCGACTGTGTTGCCGATAAGGATGAGAAAGGCGGCATTTGAATTATCGTAAGAAGTTTATCTTCAATATAAATTGGACCATACTTTTTTCATGTTCTGCCAAAATCTATTGTAAGCTATTACCTTGCAACAATCTATAAAAATCAACCAGATGATATAATTTTGACTCTAATATCTAAACCAATTTTATCATGATTGCAAGTAATCAATAATCTGATATTCACAAAATCTCATCCAAATTGAATTTTGACTTTCCCTGGCATGAATGAAAATAGTGAGCAGTGAAAGCCAAGAAAGAATTTTGAATGATTTCATATAATTTGGTTTCTATTAATATAAAATGATATATTATATCAAACTAATAAATAATCTGAATTCTCATTTAAAATTGGTGAGTAACTATTACATGCTTACTTCATAATCATATAGTAGTCATAGCAGTGTACCTACATTCACTGAGGCAAATTCACAAACATGTTCTACTCATGGTTCACCATATCTCAAACAAATTATACTGAATTCAAAAACTAATCATATTTTTCTCACTTGACCAAAATTAACTACAAAGAATTGCATACTAAATTCCCCACTCCGTGTATTATATGCCAATTTCTCTTCAAATAAGATTCAATACTTTACTCAACAAAAATTATAATTTAATTTACTGTTAGGAACAACATAACCATGTCCTCTATATACGTAAATGAATAAATCAATAAAAAGGTTTTTCTAACGAGAAGAGCTGCCAAATTAGCTTAAGCACGAAGATATCACTTACCACTACCAGTCAATGCAAGTCATATGCAGAATCAAACATAGTATAGAGATTCAATTTCTCAAGTTTGTCTACTAGACGAAAATAAACAACGCTAAAAGTGAAGAACAACGAAGATAGTACAAAATAAAAAATTATATACCTGTCAGCTTCACCGAAAGATTATTGTTGTTGTTGTTGTCGAAGAAGAAGTTACCAGAGGAGGCGGAAGTGAGAAAAGAACGACGCAATGACAAGCAACGACTGATCTAGACATTGTGCGACGATCTGTGACAAAGGAGTGATTAAAAAGTCTAAATGTTAATTTTTATTACTCCTAAATAAATAATTCAAGTATAAAAAGAAATTCTTATGTAAAGAGATATTTAAAAATATAACCATTTTGAAATAAATTATTTTACAATTGTAACAACCACCCCTTCTAGAAACAAAAATTAAATTCGAAATTCGAAAGTCAGTTGGGAGTTGGGCTTAGCATTTTGATTTATGGATAGGAATCTAGTAACCGCCTTCCGTTTGAATTTAAAATTATCCCAACCACCCTATCACCAAATGTATATAAATAGGGGTGCACCTATATGTAGAAAATCATTTCTCTCAAACATTAATTCTCTCCCTTCTCTCTCTACAAAAATATATTCTGTGTGCAAACACAAGGAACACAAGAGGCAAGCTCATAGGCAACAAAGAAGCGTTAGGAAAAGTGTAGGAAATTATGCCTTTCTTACTTATATTGGCATGTAGTATGCTCTAGTGTATTTTCCTTCCATCCATGCATGATTTCTATCTTTTCATGTGGTACATGGCATTAATACCTTGTTCTCATCCCTTATCCATATTGACCATGTTCATCTATTCTATCATTCATGACCTCTTGATTCATTAGTATATACCCTTTTTACCATGTTTAATTATTCCATGTGTATTTATATGACTTTTCATTCTATCATTAATGTTCCTTTAATATTGGGAGTACATACCTTTTTACCATGTTTAATTATTTGATATATCCTAATTTTTACCTTGTGCAATTACATGACTTTTCATATCATTATATTATAAATGTTCTTGATTTTATATTTTATTTAATTATTTAATATACCATAATTCTACCATATGCATTTACATGGCTTTTCATACCATTAACGTTCCTTTACTTTTGAGAGTACATGCCATATCGTTAATGTTCCATTAATATTGAGAGTACATACCTTTTACCAGGTTATATTTAATTACTTAGTATATCCTAATTTTATCCATCTTCATGTATGAATGCTTCTTGTATGACCCTCTTTTTATGTATGCTTAAAATAACCCTAACTGTAAATTAAACTGAGGGCATGATCCTTCGGTAAGGGAAGGTGACCCCCAAAGACAAGATAATCGATATGATCCTTCGGTAAGGGAAGGTGATCGAATCGAGATGATCCTTCGGTAAGGGAAGGTGATCGGCAAACTTTTGGGAACCTTTAGTAAGGGAAGGGAACTCCCATCAATTTTATAATAAGATATCTTTGTTGATATAACTCTTTCCTTGTGTATGTCTAAATAACCTTGATTGTAAATTGAAATGAGGGAATGATCCTTCGGTAAGGGAAGTTGACCCCCAAAGACAAGATATCGAGATGATCCCTCAGTAAGGGAGGGTGATCGATCGAGATGATCCTTCGGTAAGGGAAGGTGATCGCCAAGACATTCGAGATAAGAACCTTCGATAAGGGAAGGGGACTCTCATTTATACCGGTTTGAGCTCAATACCTTCCATAAAAGTTAAAAGTTAAGAAAGAAGAAAGCATGAATGAAAGTTTGATGTTTTTTTTCTTTTCAGATTTATGTATGATTATGTTGATGCTACTTAGGATGTTATCCTTCTATTTTCTCTGTATGCTTTCTCTTCTTACACACATGTTCTACAAGAAAGATGCATATTACATGCCATATCATACGCCTCTTTTAAAAAATTCCGCACGTGGGCTGGAGATGGATATGGAGGTGTTGCATAGCACTCCTACTAAGACGTTAGGTCCTCACTCCCTTTCTTTTTTTTCCCATACTATCTCCAGAGAAATATGGCACAATGGAATCGGATCTTCATTGCACGAAAAAGTGTTGGAGAAAGATTGCTAGTACCTCGATTTGCGAAGAACAGGGTTCAGGCCAAGGATAGGACATGACACAAGGATGGAAGTTTCTTCGATGAAATTAGTTAGGAAGCATTAGTTTCTTTTTCATCATAGTTACCTTTAAGCACTATCCCCTTTAGGACCGTATTCATGGGAATTCTTTTATGTTTGCTTGAACCTCTTTGAGTTTTGTTCAATTTCATCCTTTAGTACTACTCGATTTTCACCCGAAGTTTCGCGCGTATTTTCCTTCTCTTCTTACCTAACGATTTAGTTATTTGCTTTTTCATATTAAGTGTGACACCCTACTTAAAGGCCTTTAAAGGTAGAATATTAACTTAGGGTGTTACATTATTGGTATCAGAGCAAAGTCGATCCTAGAAATCCTGTCTTAGAAGGTACGACTGATAAAACTTCTACCTATGGTTACCCATGAACAGGAAACCTATGGCAAGCCAAAGAAGCCCACCAGTCAGAAGATCGAATCGAGGGTAAGTGCACAATTAATGGAGTTCCTTTAACTATTCTTTACGATACCGGTGCTTCTCATCCATTTATATCTCTCTCTGCTACTAGTAGAATCAGTTTACCCATGACCAAACTACCATATGTCCTACTAGTGACTACCCCAGCCGGTAAGAGTGTCAAAACTCAACAGGTTTGTCAGGGGACTTGCATCCTCATTTCAAATAGGTCATACCTTGCTGACCTAGTGTGCCTCCCTTTAGTAGGACTAGACATCGTAGGAATGGATTGGCTCAACAAAAATCGAGTCTTGTTAGATTGTTTTGAGAGAAAAGTCATCTTTCTTTCTCCATCCATACATGACATAAGTGACCTTCCAAGATCCTCTAAAGGTACAAGTACGAGACAAGAATGTGCCTTGCTAAATTCGGTAAAAGCAGATCCCAATCAGGAGTTGTGTGAGATACCAGTAGTACGAGACTTTTCAGATATCTTTCCCAAAGATATACCCTCTTTTTCCCAACACGAGAAGTCGAGTTCTCCAAAGAATTGGTGTCTGGAATAGGGCCAATCTCCATTGCCCCTTACCGGATGGCTTCGTTGGAGCTCACTGAACTAAAGAACCAACTAGAAGAACTGTTGCAAAAGGGATTCATCAGACCAAGTGTCTCTCCCTGGGGAGCTCCAGTATTGTTCAAAAATGATGGTAGTATGCGTCTATGCGTAGACTATAGACAACTCAAAAAAATCACGGTGAAGAACAAGTATCCCCTCCCAAGAATAGATGACTTAATGGACCAACTACAAGGTGCAACGGTGTTTTCAAAAAAATTGACTTGAGATCAGGGTATCATCAAATAAGGGTAAAAGAAGAAGACATTTCGAAGATGGCTTTTCGAACAAAGTTTACAGTAATGTCTTTTGGGTTGCGTATTAATGCAATGCAAGAAGGTAGTGGCGTAACCGTCAAGGCAACTAAAGACCCACAAAGCCAACTATCTAACTCACGACCTTGAACTAGCCGCAATAGTAATTTCACTGAAGACATGGAGACACCATTTGTACGGAGTTGGGTTTCAAGTATTCTCCAACCATAAGAGCTTAAAGTACCTGTTCGACCAGAAGGAACTCAACATGCGACAAGGGAGGTGGATGGAGTTTCTTAAAGACTACGACTTTGTTCTAAACTACCATCCAAAAAAGGCTAACTTGGTGGCTGACGCTCCAAGTCGGAAGGTACTCAAGGCATCATGGTTGATGATTGATGAGCGGATAATTTGTATACTTTTTGGCATTGTTTTTAGTATGTTTTTGATATGATCTAGTTAGTTTTTAGTATATTTTTATTAGTTTTTAGTTAAAATTCACTTTTCTGGACTTCACTATGAGTTTGTGTGTTTTTCTGTGATTTCAGGTATTTTCTGGCTGAAATTGAGGGACCTGAGCAAAAATCTGATTCAGAGACCAAAAAGGAC
>NC_029780.3:29902408-29934771 GCF_000817695.3 Arachis duranensis
AGCCACTGACAACGGTGAAACCCTTGCTTAAGCTTGCCATGGAAAGGAGTAAGAAGAATTGGATGAAGGCTGTAGGAAAGCAGAGAGACGGAAGGGAAGGCATCTTCATACGCTTATCTGAAGTTCCTACCAATGAATTACATAAGTATCTCTATCTTTACCTTTGTGTTATTTTCGTTCATCACTATATCCATTTGAGTTTGCCTGACTAAGATTTACAAGATGACCATAGCTTGCTTCAATACTAACAATCTCCGTGGGATCGACCCTTACTCACGTAAGGTTTATTACTTGGACGACCCAGTGCACTTGCTGGTTAGTTGTGCGAAGTTGTGTAATGTCATGGTATTGAGCTACCACGTTTTTGGAGCCATTACCGGGGATTATGAGAGTTGTGAAAAAGTATTGTTCACAATTTCGCGCACCAATGATAAAAGAGGCAGAGCTGATAAAGAATTTCAGAGACATGAACTTACAAGTCACCCTCGCTCCAGAAAGCATATGTTTGAGCCACCTAACAGTGACAAGTCAATTCAAGGAATAAATAACTAAGGCACAGAGCTCCGACCCCGACTTTCAAGAAACCATGCGCCTTGTCAAGGAAAGAAAATGGAAAGGCTTCACCAAAGGAGAGGACAAGGTATGGAGATACCAAGGTCGAATCTATGTCCCAAGAGAAGGCGATCTTCAAAATAAGATTGCGGAAGAAGCCCATAAAGGAGACTTTTACCATTCACCCTGGCATGACAAAGATGTACCATGATTTGAAGAAGATGTTCTGGTGGCCAGGAATGAAAAAAGATTTGGCTATGGTCGTGAGTAAATGTATGGTTTATCAGAAGGTAAAAATAGAGCACCAAAAACCATCGGGGGTATTGCAACCCCTTGGCATCCCAGAATGGAAGTGGGAGAACATATCGATGGATTTCGTCATGGGACTACCTCATACTCAAGCAGGACATGACGCCATATAGGTCATTGGGACCGGCTTACCAAGACTGCCCATTTTCTACCAATCAAGGCGACCGACTCATTAGAAAGACTAGCCACGCTATATATCAAAGAGATCGTGGGGTTACACGGGGTACCATCAACCATAGTCTCGGACAGAGACCCCGGATTTACCTCCAAGTTTTGGAACGCATTCCAGAAGGCGTTCGGGACAAAATTGTGCTTAAGCACGTCATACCACCCGCAAATAGATGGACAAATGGAAATGACCATCCAGTCATTGGAAGATATGTTACGAGCTTGTGTCCTAGACAGACTAGGAGAGTGAAAAAGTCACTTACCACTGATCGAGTTTGCTTATAACAACAGTTATCATAGTAGCATTGGGATGGCACCATATGAGGCACTTTACGGGCAAAAGTGCCAATCTCCTTTATGCTGGTATGGATCAGAAGAGAAAGGCAACTTAGGACCCAAATTAGTAAGACAGACCACAGAAGATATCAAAAGGATAAGGGAAAGAATACGTACCGCCCAAAGTCGACAAAAGAGTTATGCAGATCAACGAAGAAAACCCCTCGAATTTCAGGAGGGCGATCACGTGTTCCAAAAAAAAAGTCACCCCTACCACCGGGGTAGGAATGGCCCTTAAGGTACGGAAACTAAGCCCCCGGTACCTGGGCCCATTCCAAATCCTCCGGTGTATAGCAAAGTCGACATACCAACTCGCCCTACCACCGAATCTATCGAGACTACACAACGTGTTCTATGTGTCCCAGCTCCAAAAATACCAGCACGATCCAAGTCATGTGTTGCAGCAAGAGGATGTAACACTCAAAGATGACCTGACCTTTGAACTACCAGCCGTGAAGATTGTAGACAGAAGCATGAAGCAACTAAGGAGCAAGACGATACGACTGGTAAAAGTGGCATGGGGTAGTGGCAATTCAAGGGACTACACATGGGAAAAAGATGCTGACATAAGACAGAAGTTCCTGGAATTGTTTACAGGTAACGATCATGGTGAAGATTTCCTTTCCAACAGTAGGAGATTACAATAAAACCCCTAAGTTATTTAACAATCCTCATCGACCAATTTCAGACATGGAATTTGGGGACAAATTCTTTTTTTACGGGGGTGATAATGTAACAACCACCCCTTCTAGAAACAAAAATTAAATTCAAAATTCGAAAGTCGGTTGGGAGCTGGGCTTAGAATTTTGAATTTATGGATAGGAATCTAGTAACCGCCTTCCGTTTGAATTTAAAATTATCCCAACCACCCTATCACCAAATGTATATAAATAGGGGTGCACCTATATGTAGAAAATCATTTCTCTCAAACATTAATTCTCTCCCTTCTCTCTCTACAAAAATATATTCTGTGTGCAAACACAAGGAACACAAGAGGCAAGCTCATAGGCAACAAAGAAGCGTTAGGAAAAGTGTAGGAAATTATGCCTTTCTTACTTATATTGGCATGTAGTATGCTCTAGTGTATTTTCCTTCCATCCATGCATGATTTCTATCTTTTCATGTGGTACATGGCATTAATACCTTGTTCTCATCCCTTATCCATATTGACCATGTTCATCTATTCTATCATTCATGACCTCTTGATTCATTAGTACATACCTTTTTACCATGCTTAATTACTTGATATATCCTAATTTTTACCTTGTGCAATTACATGACTTTTCATATCATTATATTATAAATGTTCTTGATTTTATATTTTATTTAATTATTTAATATACCATAATTCTACCATATGCATTTACATGGCTTTTCATACCATTAACGTTCCTTTACTTTTGAGAGTACATGCCTTTCTACCATGTTTTATTATTTAATGTACCATGATCCTACCATATGTATTTACATGACTTTCCATATCATTATATCATTAATGTTCCTTTAATATTAAAAGTACATATCTTTCTACAATGTTTTATTTAATTATTTAATATGCCATAATTTTACCATGTGCATTTACATGACTTTCCATATCATTATATCATTAACGTCCCTTAGTGTTAAGAGTACATATCTTTCTACTATGTTTTATTTAATTATTTAATATGCCATAATTTTACCATGTGCATTTACATGACTTTTCATATCATCATATCGTTAATGTTCCATTAATATTGAGAGTACATACCTTTTACCAGGTTATATTTAATTACTTAGTATATCCTAATTTTATCCATCTTCATGCATGAATGCTTCTTGTATGACCCTCTTTTTATGTATGCTTAAAATAACCCTAACTGTAAATTAAACTGAGGGCATGATCCTTCAGTAAGGGAAGGTGACCCCAAAGACAAGATAATCGATATGATCCTTCGGTAAGGGAAGGTGATCGAATCGAGATGATCCTTCGGTAAGGGAAGGTGATCGGCAAACTTTTGGGAACCTTCGCTAAGGGAAGGGAACTCCCATCAATTTTATAATAAGATATCTTTCTTGATATAACTATTTCCTTGTGTATGTCTAAATAACCTTGTATAAATTGAACTGAGGGAATGATCCTTCGGTAAGGGAATGTGACCCCCAAAGACAAGATATCGAGATGATCCCTCGGTAATGGAGGGTGATCGATCGAGATGATCCTTCGGTAAGGGAAGGTGATCGCCAAGACATTCGAGATAAGAACCTTCGGTAAGGGAAGGAGACTCTCATTTATACCGGTTTGAGCTCAATACCTTCCATAAAAGTTAAAAGTTAAGAAAGAAGAAAGCATGAATGAAAGTTTGATGTTTTTTTTCTTTTCAGATTTATGTATGATTATGTTGATGCTACTTAGGATGTTATCCTCCTATTTTTCCTATATGCTTTCTCTTCTTACACACATGTTCTACAAGAAAGATGCATATTACATGCCATATCATACGCCTCTTTTTAAAAAATCCCGCATGTGGGCTGGAAATGGATATGGAGGTGTTGCATAGCACTCCTACTGAGACGTTAGGTCCTCACTCCCTTTCTTTTTTTTCCCATACTATCTCCAGAGGAATATGGCACAACGGAATCAGATCTTCATTGCGCGAAAAAGTGTTGGAGAAAGATTGCTAGTACCTCGATTTGTGAAGAACAGGGTTCAGGCCAAGGATAGGACATGACACAAGGATGGAAGTTTCTTTGATGAAATTAGTTAGGATGCATTAGTTTCTTTTTCGTCATAGTTACCTTTAAGCACTATCCCCTTTAGGACCGTATTCATGGGAATTCTTTTATGTTTGCTTGAACCTCTTTGAGTTTTGTTCAATTTCATCCTTTAGTACTACTCAATTTCCACCCGAAGTTTCGCGCGTGTTTTCCTTCTTTTCTTACCTAACGATTTAGTTATTTGCTTTTTCATATTAAGTGTGACACCCTACTTAAAGGCCTTTAAAGATAGAATATTAACTTAGGGTGTTATAACAATGATAATTAGTTACGAATATATTTGGTAACAAAAAAAATTAATCAAAAATAGACAACTTTATTTAATATTCATTACTGTTTTTTCTTTTAGCATTATCGAATTAGTTATTGGTGCTTCTTCTCTTGCTTATTTTATGTTGTGCTTAATTATTGCCGATTTTGAACTTGACCTAATTTATGCTTAATACATAGCCAATCATATTAATTAATTGATTAGATATAGATTGTGGAAGCAAATGGATAATGAAAAGTGATGATTATTATGTGAATCGTCCATCAAGAAACACACCACCTCCCCAAAAGTAAATCCGCCACCACCACCACCCAACAACAATAATGATGTCATTCTGGTTTTCATTCCAAATCATAACACTGCCTCAGCTTGATTTACAAATGTTTATAATATATAATTAATAATATAGTGCTTCTTTCTTGGATCTGGATGATTAATTACTCAATAGATGTATTAATTACTCAATAGATGTATTGGTGTGATTGTGTTGTGTGCCTTGTTTACTAACAATTAGAAAAGAATTATCTGCTTTTGGTGATTGTGTTTGTAACATATAATTTGATTAGTGTGAGACATGAAAACTTTGTATAATATACATAAATTATCTGTTTTTAGGAGGTTGATTGGTTAAACATAAGGCATTCTGTATGTTAGATCGATTACCAAATAATTTTAGCAACAGATTTTGTCCTCCAAAATTATTCGAAAAATTTTAGAGTTTAGGATTTAGAATAAAATTTTATTTTTATAATAACAAGACTTGTTGAAGTCATTATTATACAGCTACGTTCTGCGAAATTATTCATATTGAGTTGTGTATGAATGTTAGTTATTCAAATATAGAGCGCAACCATGCAAATATTATATATTTGTAAATAATTATTTAAAAATTAAAAATGATATATAATATAATTATTCTTATAAGAAGTCATTTATATAAAGATGTTAAAAATATTTTTTTTAAAGATGTTTTTAAAATATTAAAATTTAACATATATAATCACTTAAATTATGTTATTTTTATTAAAATTAGGCCGGACAAATCAGTTTAACCAAAAAATTAATAAATTAAATTTTGAACCGATATAAATTAATATTTTTTTTATAAAAAATGAGTACAATACAAAATAACTAAAATATCTATATATATTGAAAACTCTAAATCTTAACCCTAAGATGACAGAGAAAAAAAGAGCTAGAATTTAGGATTCTCAAAATTAATATATATAATAAGAGTATTTAGTCATTTTTAATAATAGGAGTATTGCAGATTTTTTATAAAAAAATAATATTAATTTAGATCGATTCAAAATTTGATTCATCATTTTTCGATCAAATTAATTTGTCTAACCTAATTTTAACAAAAATAACACGATTTAATCGATTATATGTGTTAAATTTTAATTATTAAAAAATATCTTTAAAAAAAGACGTTTTAGACGTCTTTATCAGAGTAGCTCCCTTATTTATAATTAGTAACATCGACTAAATACAATACAACCAACCAACTAAGTACATTAATTCTAATTTTAATCAAAATCAATTTTACAAAACATTTATTTTTAAACGTTAATTCAAACACATACTGAAGATTTATCTGCATCTTGAAATCCTAGCTAGCTAAGCTAGAATTACATACTTATAATTAAAAACAACTAGATTATCATTTTATTATTGAACCCGATGACTAGTTATAAAAGAGAAATAATATAGACTAATTTTATGGTATTTATGAGTTTTTGCCTAAATTTTGTCTAACTTGTTTTTTGTAGTGAATTTTAAATTTTTTAAAAGTTATTTAATTTTATATCTTTTAAATTAAATAATAACTTTTAACTTTTTTTTAATAAATAGACACCACCTTTTAGACACCATAGAATAGCATTCACCAATAATATATAAGCACTTAATTATGAAATAATTTAGCTGGTCATTCGAGAGAGTATGAGAGAGAGAGGATTCGAGAGCCTGGGAGGTGGGAAAACACGCGGGGGGTTCATATGCACAAATTAAAAATGGTAAAGATCCTAGGGTTTAGAACAAAGAAAAGTATCAACGCTTGGAGCTTGATTTATTCTCTGTTTTTGTCAACAATTTGCCGGAAGACATATCAAGAAGAGAACTGTTTTAAATGTTCAAATGGACAGAGAGAATTATCGACATATATCTGTCGCGCAAGAATAAAAATGGGCAGATATATCTGTTTGCCTTCATACAGTACACCACAAAGGGAGGAGTTTTGAAGGCTGTTGCAGAGATGAACAACATGGTGGTGAGAAGAAGAAAGTTGTTTGTAGGAGAAGCGAAATATAGAAGAGGAACCACGATGCAAAATACAACAGACAAACGAATGAAAGTGATCACCAGACATGATGCTGGAGGCCACAGTACACTGGCACATAGGGTGGGAGCGACTGTTGAACAAGTGGTGAGGCAGAAATCAGATGAACCCGTAAAAGGTCAAAGTAGTAATGGATGGACAAAGAAGATAGAAGTGCCGGTAGCAAGTGAGAATGTTGTTTGGCTACAGAGAAGTATTGTAGGCGGCACGAAGACGGCGATTGATTTCAATTCACTACAGCAAAAGATCCATAGGGACTGGCCAGGTGTGACACAGGTGAGAGAGTTGGGGGCATATAAAGCAATAATAACTTTTGATTCGGTGCTTAGTGCTGAAGAAGCTTACACATTTCGAATGAATGAATTATTAAAATTGTTTTATATGGTATGGAAATGGGATGAGACTGAGAAAAATGAGTCTAGAAGGGTTTGGCTAGAATATTACGGAGTCCCAATACATGCATGGTCAAGGAACACTTTTCACAGAATAGGAGAGCAATGGGGAAAAGTAGTGGAATGTGATAAACTGACGGAATCGGGTAATTCGTTCAGTGTGGGTAAAGTTTTCATTGATACGTGAACCTTTAATATGATCAATGAATGGATTCATGTGACAATAGGGACAAGTAGATTCGACGTCTTGGTATGAGAAGTGGGTGGAGAGATGTATCGGGAGGAGTGCTTTCGGAAAACGAAGGAGGATGCAAAAGTTCGACAAACGATAAACGAAGAAGAGGTACAGCATGAACCAATCGCGGTGGGATGGGATCCGGCGGTGGTGCAGACAAAGGTTGACCATAGGATTGATGAACAGGGGAGGGACAGGTTGGTAAATTCAAGTCTCTTCTTCAACGAGTGGCATCACAAAAATTCAAATCCATCATTTGGAAACGGTAATCATACGGAATTAAATGGAATGGCGGATTCTAAGGGATTGCATGAAACCAATGACTCGAAAGAAATGGTTTCCAATTATTATGAAGGATATGAGTGCCATGTATATGAAGAAAAATGGGCTGGAAGTAAACAGGCCCAATATAATTAAGAAGAGACAAGATGATGGGCTGATAGTGAAGGGCCGAAGAGCTGCGCCAGCGGGTGGATGCTCCAAACGGGCTGGGTCTGACCCGGATGCAAGGATCACCCGAACCGAAGAGATCTTCACCAATATCTCTAGGGTGAGCATGGCGCCTCAAGCCTTGGGAAAGGACGCTGATAGTACACCAAACAGGGATGACGCCGGCCAACAGAACGCATCGGAGGAGATGGAGACGGGCGTAAGAACGACCGGGCATGGGGGGAAGCAAGCCGCTTCACGCATGGTGCCTGGACACAAGGGCGGCGTAGCGGGTGAATCGAGAATCGACGACGAAGCTGGTTGAAGGCTGAGATGTGACCAGGGGGCCAAGGGACGGGAGAAGCGAGCCAGCGGACTGATGAATGGAGGACCAATGTCGAGGAGTTTGCCTATGCCAAGAGTGACCGTCGCTGGCAGGGGAAAGAGGCGGCATTGATCGCAGCACCTGAAGATACTCTAAGGACGCGGATTGCAGGATATGGGGGACAGGGAATTAATGGGGTACTTCGACGATGTAACGAACCAGAGGCTGAAACCAATCTTGGAGGAGATATAGGATTGAGGCTGTAGGAAGGGGAATTCGTGGTGGATGATACCGCTCAGAATAAGGGTAAAAAACGAAAGGAAGAACATGAGAATGACGCAGATTTAGGTTCAGAGGTGGGGAATCTAGACAATAAAGAGCAGAGGTTGACTTGGGAAGAAGAAACGATAGAGAACAAAGAGGTCTGGAAATTAGCTGTAGAGTCAGGTGCTCAGTACAATGATGAGGATGATATTATGGCAATCTTGCAGGAGCAGAACGAAGTCATGGCATTGAAACGACGACAGGCCAAGCAAAAAGAAAAAGCTCGAAGAAGCAGGCCAAAAAACCGTAAACAGATGTGTAATATCTTAGTAAAATAATTTTTAGTTCTTGGAATATAAGGGGGTTGGGAGGGACTGCAAAAGTTAGTATGCTAAAGAATTTTAAAAATAAATTTAAGCTAGAAATGTTGAGTCTAAGAGACAAAGAAGGAGGTCATAACTAAATTTGATGTTGCTCGTATATGGGGAAGTGACAGAGCATGCTGGGAGTTCGTAGGTTCGATAGGGTCTTCTGGAGGACTGTTGCTAATATGGAATGAACCATCCTTTAATATGTATAATTGTTATAAAGGGGATAGATGGTTATGGTTAGAAGGAGTTGTTGTAAAAGATAAATTTCATTGTGCTATCTGTTTGGTGTATGGACCACATGAGAGAGCTGAGAAAATCTCAATGTGGGAGGAGTTGAATTACATTGCAGGATTGTGTCAGGTGCCGGTCTTTTTTTTGGAGAATTTTAATAAAATTTTGCTCTTGGAGGAAAGGAAAGGAGCTGCTACTTTACCAGCGTCTGCGACAGAGTTTAAAATATGGATAAATGATATGGAGTTGGTCGACTTGGAACTTAACGATTGTAAGTATACATGGTTTAGGGGACAGTCGTGCAGTCGTATTGACAGGAGCCTGATTTCTTTAGGGTGGCTTGATATGTACCCGGAGGTGCATCTAAGAAGCGGGTCTAGAGGTCTATCGGATCACTGCCCATTGATCATGGAAGACATCAGAAGATTTGAAGATCCAAGACCGTTCCGAAGCCTGGACTCGTGGTTCACACATGAAGGGTTCTTGAGAATGGTGAAGGAGAAATGGAGGGCATTAGGAGACGTACAATTCCTGGACAAGATGAAAGCACTGTCAGAACCTTTACGCTTATGGCATAAGCAGCATTTTGGGGATATGACTAAGAGGATAAAGAGGTTTGAGGAAGAAATACATAAGGTGGATGATATAGTTAGTAGTGGACGGTATGATGGTACAATAGAGGCAAGGAGGAGGGCGTTAGTGAGGTGCTGTGAGAAGTGGTATATAAGGCAGGATATGCA
The DNA here is from genome assembly GCF_000817695.3 of Arachis duranensis. Classification (NCBI taxonomy): domain Eukaryota; kingdom Viridiplantae; phylum Streptophyta; class Magnoliopsida; order Fabales; family Fabaceae; genus Arachis; species Arachis duranensis. Next base: position 29,912,130 of record NC_029780.3, read on the forward strand.
CTGGAAGCAAATGTCAAGATCTAGATATGCTACTGAGATGGATAGAAACACAAGGTACTTCCATAATATTGCTTCGGCGAGGAGAAGAAATAACTGGATTGAGGCTCTAGTGATCAATGGGAGGCTAGTGAGGAATCAAGCAAAAATCAAGATTGCCATCTGGGACTTTTTTAAATGTCTGTACCACCAGGAAGCGTCCCTAAAGGTGACTTTTAGGGATGGGCTGGTTAACCATTTAGAGCGGGAGGAAGCGAAAACCTTGGAGTTGCTCCCATCAGTAGAGGAAGTGAAGGCGGCAGTATGGGATTGTGAATCTTCTAAGGCTCCAGGGAGTGATGAATATAATATGAATTTCATAAATAAGTGATGGGATGAGATTGGTACAGAGTTCACTGCGGCCGTGATGAATTTCTTTGAGACTGCAAGCTTACCAGTAGACGCTAATGTCACGTGGGTAGCGTTGGCTCCGAAGTTTGTTGGGGCTAAGGAGATAAAAGACCTGAGACCTATCAGCATGGTTAGATGTGTCTACAAAGTTATTTCTAAAATATTGTCAAGGAGAATGGGGGGTAATGCCAGGCTTAGTTGGGAAATCTCAGAGCGCTTTTGTAAAAGGGAGGAAAATACATTATGGAGCTCTAGTAGCATGTGAAATGGTGCAATGGTTAAAACTGAAGAAGAAGGCTTCAGCGGTTATTAAACTGGACTTCCAAAAAGCATATGACAGAATAAAATGGTGCTTTGTTGACACTATACTTGAGAAGATGGGCTTTAGAAGAACATGGAGGGTGTGGGTGAGAGAGTGTGTTACATCGGCATCTGTTTCTATTCTAATTAATGGATCACCATCAAAACCATTCAAAATGGAGAGGGGGCTACGTCAAGGAGATCCTTTATCGCCGTGTTTGTTTGTACTAGTGGTGGATGTGCTGAACAGGATGATTAAGGAGGCGGTTAGGAACAGGCGGATATCTCCTTTGTTAGTCGGTAGGGATAAAATAGTGCTATCATACCTACAATTTGCTGATGACACCATTTTATTTTGTCCGCCAGAGGAGGAAACTGTCAGGAACTATAAGAGGCTTCTGAGGTGTTTCGAAATGATGTCTGGGTTGAGCATCAACTTCGAGAAGTCTAATTTGATACCAGTTAACTGCAGCCAGGAATGGGTCAGACGGATGTGTTAGATTCTAGGCTGTCAAGAGGTAGCGTTGCCAGTGAGGTACCTTGGTATTAGCCTAGGCACAAATCCGAGGTTGGTAAAACTTGGAAGCCGGTGATTGATAAGGTGGAAGATAAACTCAGCTTGTGGAAAGCAAAGGTTCTTAGCAAGGCTGGAAAGCTGGTACTCATCAAGTCAGTTATCAACAGCCTGCCTATTTATTACCTGAGTTTGTACAAGATGCCAAGCGCGGTTAGACGGAGAATTATCTCCTTACAGATGAAATTCTTTTGGGGAAAGGATGATGGACGACCTGGTATGGCACTAATGAAATGGGAGATGGTTTAGGCACCAAAAAAGCTAGGAGGATTGGGGGTGGGCGATGCGGTATTGCGGAATACAACGTTATTATTTAAATGGTGGTGGCGGTTCTCTAAGGAGGAGTGTCCCCTATAGAAGAGGATTGTATGCTCTTGCAATAGCTTGAACCCAAATTACTTGCTGTCCACTCAGATATTACCAAAGAGGGGAGGACCATGGAGAGATATATGTCAAGTGCAAATAAAGGAGCAACATGTAAGGCAGAAGTTGATTGATGGGCTTGCTATGGAAGTAGGAGATGGTAGGACCACCAGATTTTGGGAAGATAAATGGATCCAAGTGGGAAAGCTGAAAGACAACTTTCCGAGGCTCTTTTTGATTTCAAACAAAAAAGGATCAGTTATTGGGGATTGTGGGTTCTGGGATGGGATAGAGTGGGTGTGGCGCTTCCAATGGAGAAGAGAGCTCCGACAATAGGAGACAGATGTACTAGACCAGTTGCTACTTGTCCTGCAATCTGTTAGATTGATAGCAGATGTGCAAGATAGAATGGTATGGAGGTTTCACAAGGAAGGAGTTTATTCAACTAACTCATTTGTGCAAGTTTTGCAGGAAGAGACTATGGATGAGGAGATCCTGAGCTACAGGTTCACAAAAGATATTTGGAAAGGCTTAGTTCCACCACGAGTGGAGCTATTCTTTTGGTTTGTTTTGGTAGGCCGAGTCAATACAAAGGATCGGCTTAGTCGACTGGGTGTACTGCAACAGAATGATACTATGTGCATGCTATGTAAGAAAGATGCTGAAAATTTACAACATCTATTTATTACATGTGAGCACTCTTGGTAGGTATGGTGTGCTTGGATATCGGCATTTGGACAAGAGTGGATTATGCCCGGTACTGTGAAACAACAATTTGAGAGCTGGAAAGCTGTCCCAATGAGGAAAGAGAGACGCATGTATTGGCTAGTTGGATTTTTCTCAGTGATATGGACTATATAGTTACGTAGAAATGATGTCATTTTTCACAACAAGGCAACAGAGATTAGAGACTACGTGGATCAATCTTTTTCATATGCCAGAGAATAGTGTTGTAAATAACTCATGTTGTTGATGACAATGTCAGAGATGACATAGGAGTTGTAAGACTGTTATGATTTGTTTTGTATCTCGTGCTCCACATGTGTGTTGAGCTTTTTCTTTCAAAAAAAATTATGAATATTCATGATAATATTGCTTAATAATTAAGCTGAGGCAAATGGCAATGGAGGCAACATTTTTTCCATCTAGTGGCAATTCATACCCTACCCACGGGTACTCAACCCGGTCTAACCCGTTCGGGTAGGGTAGACTACCCGACCTGCTGCGGGTAGGTAGGGTACGGTCCAGATATGCCTGCGGGTAGGGTAGGGTACGGGTTTAGGGTGTACCCTACCCTACCCTACCCTATCCGCACCTCATATATATTATAACACATATTTTATAAAAATCAGGTATATAGTGAAAAAAGTGAGAATTGAACCCACAACCTCCTTATGTAATGACTTATAATAAGTGAACAACCACTAAACTAGTTAGTTAATTTAATAATTTAAAGCATTAGTTTTTTATTTTATATATTATTAATATGTATAAAATTTGAAATGATTGAATTTTATATTTACTTTGAAAAAATTTGATATTTCTGCGGGTAGAGTAGGATTTAGTACTTTAGGGTGCAGATATAGTTAGGGTTGAGAGATTCTCAACCCATAGATAGGGTAGGGTAGAGTTTTAATGAAATTTTCAACCCGCGGATAAACCCTACCCTACCCTACCTATTACCAGTCCTATAATTCCACCGCAGGCTCTATGTTCATCTTCATTAACCAATTCTCCCATTTCTCTGTCATATAAAAAACATAATAATTATTTTTAATATATAAAACTTGTTGATTAGTTAATTAATATATGTTTCTTAATAAACAAAATTAATAATATTTAAGTTATATTTTTTTGTTGTTCATAATATTTTTTAGTCCAACAAATCAATGGTTAATTCACTATAAAACTTTATTTAAGAGTCTACTATATATACACAAAATATCAATTATATCTATTTATATAAAATATATGTTAAAAATATGTAAGACAACATACATATATATAATGACTAATTTAGCAGTTTGATTTTTTAGGTTCGTAAAATATTTTTTTATATACTATTAATCCTAATGTCTTAGTGTAAACACATTTCATATATACTCATGGTTTGAATTCAATTGAGAATATGTAAAATTAATTCAGCATGTGGGAACACTACTACTGAAATGGAACAAATCTTCCAATTTGTCTTGACTAGAAATAATGTAACTACTGATTGTCTTGAGTCTTAACTAGAAATAATTCAAGAGCTATGTAAAATTAGGCTTAATTTGATAAAAATTTTTAAAGATGTACTTGTACTTTTTAAAAGTTTAAGTTTTTCATTTTATGTTTGGTAAATAAAAAATATTATGTGATTGTGCTTGTAACTTTTAAAAGATCGGGATACTTTTGAAAGCACGTAAGCATTATTAGCAAAACCGGATCGGACTAGTTGGTTCGACCAAAAAACCGATGAATTGAACTCTAAGCCGGTCCGGTCCAATGATCTGACCGTATGAGATAATGGACCAATGTGAATCGATCAAACCCAATAAATCCGGTTCGATCGAACCGCTTGAGTTTCAAAATTTTTTTAAAATGTTGAAATTGGGGTTCGAACCCCCCTCATCAAGAAAAAACATGATACTCACAACCACCGGATTGTTAAACTTGTTATCAATATATATACAAATTAATATATATAAATATCTTTCAGCAAATAATTTACTTCTATTTAATTTATTTTAATTTTAGTTAAAAACTCATTCATTCTTAAATTAATTATTTTTTTATTTAACAATAATTATAAACTCATTTTTTATAATTATATAATATCTATTAATATTATTTTTCAATTAATACTTGTAGTATATAATAGTATAATAGATATAAACTAATTAATAAATTATTAAAATTCGAAAATAATAGTTATTTTAATATAAAAACAAAAGAAAAATATTTATGATAGAGTAAAATTAACAAAATACTTATTGTTCCTATTTCATATTGTTTTAGAATAGCTAGATATTTTTAAAATGTTAGTGAAAATATGTATTTTAAATTTTAATTTTAAATTTTTGACTATATTTTATTTTTTATTTACATAGGACCGGGTCAATCGGTTCAACCAGTGATCTACCGGTTAAACCAATGACCCAGTGACCCAGTGACTTGACCGGTTCAATCACCGGTTCGGTTCTGACAACTATGCACTTAAGGTAAAGTTTTTCAAAGTTAGGCTTGTACTTTTCAAAATTTAAAAGTCTAATATAAAAGTACAAAATTTAAAAATCTAATATAACTTTATATGTTAACTAATTTTCAAATTTACTACTTGCATCTATGTCTATTATAGTATTTTTAAATTTTAAAAGCTATTTTACCAAACGTAATTATTGTTGCTTGTGTTTATTGAAAACTATTTTTAATTTGATTTATCAAATATAAATGCTACAACTTTTAAAAAGTAAAAACTTTACCAAACTAAACCTTAGTCTATTTCAAAGCATGCCAAACCGTGTTTCTACTACCCAATAGGTAAAACTCACAAATGTCACGAGTTGAGCATGATTTGCAAGGAACTGATTAATTTCACAAACATTTTCACTATTATGAGATTATAGAATGAATTATCACTACATAGAACAGTTTCTATCTAATTGCCTCTAACATCTTTCATTCTTTTGGACATATTTTATTCTAAAATAAAAATATTTAAAAGTAAATATACTTTCTCTCTAATTCTACCATCAATATTTTGAAAGTCAACGAACTTCTAAAATACTTTTTTTAAATTTTGCCCCTACATCATCATCAACACATCCTTCTCTCCATCATTAAAATTTAGTTATTCGTATAAAAAAAACGAGCTACATAATTGGTAGATCCTCATTTATAACTCTCCAGGATACAAAGCCATATGATATGTACTAGAATAAGTTTTAAAATCTACAAAAGTACAACATGAAAAATCACACATAAAGCTACATTTTGGCACAAATATTATAAGAAAGTACAACACCATTAACACTGGTACATAACCTTTGGCAACAGAAGCAAATTGTGGGTGGATCAAAATCACTTAATTTCATGGAAATTGAAAGAAGGGAAAAAAATCTATTTAAAAGAAACCACATGTTGCCAAAACAAAATGCTAATCACTTGAGGAACCATCATCGTCACGATCTTCATGATCGACGACAACTTTCTCTATAAACTTTCTCCGAACTCCTTCAATGACAGCTTCTCTTGATTGCTCATTTCTATTTTGACCGTCGTTTAGTACAGGATCCGATTGGCACAGAATCAACGCAACACCTGATTTTTCATTATCAATGAATTCAATGTCACAAGTAAATTATAATTTATATAGAAGAATTTATATGATTTTACCAGCAAGGTAGCATAGACATGGTTCACATGGTTTTTCCATTTATGCTAGGGATTTCACAAGGCATGAATGCTAATAGAATAAAAAGAACAAAAACTTCCATGGATGGAGTATAATACTGTATTGGATAAAGGAATGATATTGAAATGGTAGAGATTAAGAAAAAATCCAACTAATTACAGTATACAAATCACGGTATTAGTTAGTTGAAGGTAACATAATTTGTAGTAGATTAAAGGATATTAATATATTGAACATCAACAGTGATGAAAGGTAAGATAAGAAAAATAATAAGAATAGCAATCTCGTAAATACCTTCAGGAGTGCATCTTCGTCCAAAACTATGCATGCCAACATAGTTTCCTTTGACTGCTCCATTGTTGTATACCAATATGGTGGGCAAATTTCGATCCGGATAGTTGGGAATGCAATCAGTTGATATTATCTTGACAAATTTTGTTGCAGGATATCTTGTAGCCAATTCTTCAATGCATTGCATTAAAACCCCACATTCAGCAATGCTGTCAAACATAAAGTACAACAGATTTCAACAATCAGCACAAGAAGCATAACAATAAAATTAATCAAATTTGGATCACCTAAGTAATTTATAGATATTATATGAGGAACGTGGTGTGCAGAAACATTTCCTGTAATTTAAACTTAGAAATGTCATGTAGCATACCCATCTTTGTAAAGGATGACAACTACCCAAACATCAGAGGGAGCCTGTGAAACCTCTCGAACGAAATCAGATCCTGAAATGGGAACCACAGATCCAAACCTCAAAACTTTAGCTGCTTCCTTCATCTCAGCCAATCTCTTCTTCCTATAAAAGCACAATGATTTATATCATAAGATATAGAATAAAAACAAGACCTAATCCAATTACACCTAATCATCATTCATTCCCATGTACTCCCAATCTAAATCTTAACAAACTAACCAGACATTAGTATAATAGACTATTCCATATCCCCATCAAGGATATTGAACTCTCGAGTTTATGAAGTCCCTAAATTGAGTTTGCGAGTTATATTTCACAATTCAATTTTATTTAAGATTCATGACTTCAAATGAACTCTAGAGGTTGATATCCTTGTTCGAGATTATTTGTTATGAACCTTAAATTCATCAAAGTGAAGCAAAACAAACATCAGTCAACAAAACACAATCTACCAACAAAACTACATTGATCAAATGACGTCAACAGTACTATGTCATACATCATATCTACATTTATTCCATGTATAATTAAATCTATTTAAATAAATTCTTATACGGATTATCCTTCATCTGACCCATTCTTCTAGCTTAAACCTTTACAGGCCTCCTCCGTGTCTATACCAGCTAAGGCAAATGACTATATCATCTTTTTCAATAATGAGTTTCTTTCTCTAATGAAATATAAATCAATGTATATAAAAATAAATGGAACAATGCAAAACACCCAACTTGTACTCCTCAAGGAAGCGATCGTCATCAAGATCATTTTCAAGGTCTTCAAGTTCATCCTCATTTCTGGAATCAAGCCAAGCCTTGTCTTTGGAGAGGGAATCAGGATCGGGGGCAGGGGCGAAGGGCGGAGGCTTGAAAGCGGGCGGTTTCTTAGGGAGATTGCCAAGCTTCCTCTGAATGTCATCCCATTGGGTTGATGCTCCTTCCACATCTTTGTACACAAAGTGGTAATCCGTCATTGTTTTGTGATGATGATGATGATGATGTTGTTGTTGTCGTTGTTGTTGTTTACTCCTATGAATCTGCATCCAAAGTAACCGAAGAAGCAAAACTAATTGGTTAATATCTAAAAACCAAGGTTCTGAGAACCGGACCGATCATCGAACTGCTCTAGTCACTGGTTCATTGGTCCAACCGGTCTAACCATGGTTCAACTGGAAAAACCATTTTAAAATAAAAGAATAAATAAATTATAAATAAACATCCTAAAATATAATCGTAGTTTAATATAAATCTTAAAATATCTTCCAAATTTAAAACACTACCTGAAATGTCATCAACCAAAGCCATATGATCTTATCAAAATACAAATTCAAAAGTTAAATAGTGAAAAGAAATACCTAAGACAATAGCTATAACATCCAAATGAAACAAGAATTAGGAGCTCTTTACACTGGTCATCCAATTTAATCACTGCACCACCTGCAATTAGTTTTTCTATACATTTTCAAATCATTACTAAGAAAAAAAAAAGGTGCTACTTACACACTACTAAGAAAGTTGCAACCCAAATTTCAAATCACCCAAAGAAAAGGAAAGAACAACAAACAGGAATTCAGCGGGTAATGAAGAAATATAGAATCTGGCTTTCAACAATTTCCTAGTGTCTTCAAAGCAAGAAGGTCACGCAACGTTGGATGAAGGTTCCATCTAACATATTTGAAAGCATAATTTCTAAAACAAACAAAATAATCAGGTGCTTGCCATTCCTCACATAAAGGAGCACAAATCCATATTACTAGTAAACCTCCAGAGGTGGGCTTATCAATAGGCAGAGCAAAGATTGACCTGAGGTTTCTCTTCTATATCACTAGCTAAATGGAAGTTCATGGTGAGATTCAATTCCATGGGTTTGCTACGAGGAATTTAGCACAAGGGATGAATGATTAGCAAACAAACAGCAAATGAGAATTAGTGACAAAAACGACCTGCCTAATACCTATTCTGTTAAAAAAATTGATGACATCAAAATGTAACAGAGTTGAAAGATCACATCCAATACAAATTCTATATAGCAAAAAAGATAAAATTAGGAATGCTTCCAATATTTTCCAAGTACCAAAATATCAATAACACAAAGGAGAAGAAATCAAAATCATCAACTAAAAATGAAATTATAGTACTTCAATATCGTCATGGTATACACCTCAAAGAAAGACATAATAGAATTACAGAATCATATATCATATATATAAATATAAAAAGCAGAAAGAAACTCATGAAACTCCTTTACCAAGAGGCAGTAGCTCCTCAAAATCATTCAGATATCGAGAACTATGGGGAATCGTATTTGAACCACCAAGATCAGAAGGTTTCCAAAACTGAGATATTCTGGTTGAACTGGTTGACGGACGGCGACAGACGATGGCGACAACACGGCGGAAGTTCAAGGTCCTCCTCTTCGGCGCAGCGACGGCAGAGTTCCTCCACTAGTGCTCTGCAGTTAGCAGAACGGATTGGGGGTGGAAAGTGGGCCTTCTGCCAGATCGAACGAGAAGCAAGGGGAAAGAACTTCAATCCGCGAAGAAAAAGGGATTCAATGGCGTGGGCGGCGGACTTTGCGCTAAGAAGACGACGGACGCCGAGCTGACCTCGAGGAGGAAGCTGCTTTCGGTGAAAGTGAACAGGGGTTAGAGACTTGGAGCACGAGGGAAGCTAGATGGACGGACGGATCTTGGGCCAAAATCGAAAACAGAGACAAATTAATGTTTATTTGGGCGTTATTATTAAATATTTTTTTTATTATTTAACGTGGCACATTTTTAATAGTAAAAGTAAAAGTATTAGAAAAATAAAAAAAATCCTTTTTTAGAATGAGTAATTTATATCTTTTTTTAAAAGATTTTTTTCTTTAAAAAAAGATATTTTTTATGTAATAAATAAACAAAAAAATACTTTTATATCATTATACCCAAACATAATTAATAAATAAAAAGATCTTTTTACATGAGATACTCAAACATAAAATTATTTTTACTTTTTCATAAGATCTTTTAAAAAAAGATAACTCGAAAAAAAAAAAATTTTAGAAACTTACCTAAATAAGCCCTTAGTTTCAACCATTAAAAGAAAAATAAGTTAATTAAAAAAAACCTCTAATTTGAGCCAGATTCTTAATTTTTCCCCTTGAGCATATCCATTAATATAGTAGTCACTGAAAAACCGAAAATGTTAATAGAAAAGGCCTATTTATACCCATCTAAAATAAATAGGAGTTAATAGTCAAAATCGCCCTTGAAAGACCTTGATTTTCATTTTCATTCCTGAAAAATAAAATTAATCAAATTTGTCCCCGGAAAATAACCAACCTGGTCGCGTTAGTCCTTCCGGCATCTCCTGCGCTGAAGTGGCTAACGCTCGCTGACATCGCTTGTTAACTGTCAGCGTGGCACTCGCTTAGTGTACCCTCTTGTTGCTGATAAGATAAATTTGTTAGACCAATTCAAATTAGTCCATAAATCCATAAACCCTAATCCCAAATTCGATGATTGGTTACCTTGGTACTCTCGTCCCTCTTCCTCTCACTTCCATCTCCCCTCTTCCTCTCACTTCCATCGCTGCTCTTAGAACAAGTAATTCAAACTATAGCTATATTGAATCCTCTTCTCAGGCCATTGAAGCAACTCAAAAGCTTCCTCAAAACTCTACCGCAACATGGGCTTTAGTGCATCTCTCATCATCTGGTGTTTCTTATGAAAGTTAAAGATAATGTTACTAGGAAATCATTGAGAGGGAAGCTCCAGGATAAAAGAAAAAGAAAATTAATTTTCTAATAAGGTGATTTTAACCCAAAGTTCTAGAAAAGAACTTGCTTTTCATCTGTGCAAGGAGTGAAGAGACGTTATAGCAGTATCGGTTTTGGAAGCTCTAACCTCGAGCATTTTTCATTTCATTACTGAAAACAAATAGGAGTAGCATCATGGAATCCATGAATTCGGAGATAAATCTGCATTAGGAGAATAGCTGGAGCAATGGAGACATGAAGGAATATCGAATCGGAAATGATGCAACGGGATGAAGTAGTAATGTCGAGGAGAAAAAATAGGAGAAGACAACCCAATGTTGATGAAGACAACCCAATGTTTTGAAGATTAGCTTTCACAATAGTAGTAGGTCTAGGAAAATGGGAGAAGTTCATTATAATGGAACTATTGCTGCACATAACCTAATCTTGCTTATCTAACTTTAACCCAGAAAAACCACTTGAAGTAGAGGAAAAAATCTGAGCCATTTCCCCACAAGGTACTTGATGAGCAGGGTTATTACCATTATTCTCAGTTATTTCTAACGCTTTGGACCTAATAGATGCAAATGATCCTTGACATTGATGTGATGATGGTTGGAAAAATTGACTTGTGCTAGATTTGGATCCAAGGATCTTAATCTCTCCTCTAGCCATAACCAAAAAGTCCTTGTTAAGGACCCTTGTTCTGAACCAAAAGTATGACGCGCATAGTTTTTGTGAGAGTCCCTAAGTACCTGATTAGAATTGCTTCTTTTGTCCAAGTAAGAGAGGTTATTTAAGAGAGGAATTTCATGCATGGTGACTCCAGAGTGTTCATGTATGAAATCAGAACCATAGTCATGTGGCAAAGATTCATCCATTTCACAATTCAAATCAGAACCAATAGCATCATGGAATCCATGAATTCTACTTTGGGCGATGACTACGATGCAGACGATGTCGATGCGCAGGCAATGACGGCATTGAAAGCGTAGGAAGTGACACGGGTGGCAGCATGAACAACCTGGGAACATGGAATCTGCTATAGAGATGAGGTTCGATTTTTTTGGATTTGGGATTAGGGTTCATGAATTGAGGAACTGATTTGAATTGATCTAATAAATTTATCTTATCAGCAAAAAGAAGATATACTAAGCGAATGCCACGTTGGCAGTTAACAGGCCATGTCAGCGAGCGTTAGTCACCTCAACGCAGGAGATGACGGAAGGACTAGTGCGACCATGTTCGTTATCTTTCGGGGACGAAAATGGAGATCGAAGTATTTTTCAGAGACGATTTTGACTATTAATTAAAAAAATAATAATAATAATAATTAAAAATGTCTATTTTTACACCTTTTTAAGATGCAAAAGCATGTTTGGTTTGTGTTTTTTTATTTCTAAAAAAATGATATTAAAATTGATTTCGTTATAAAATCATAAAAATAAAAATATCAAAACTAAAATATTAAAAATAAACACAAAACAAATAAACTCTTTAACATTTGATTAACACATTTTCAAACATTAGAAAATCAAGTGCGCATAATTCAAATGTTAGGAAGTAAAGGGCATTTTACCTTTAATTTCTCACTTATTTGGTTTATAGGCTAATATCTCATTAATCATGCATCAAAAGAAGACTATTAACATAATTAGGTGCAATAATTTTCTTCATTTTTGTTCACGAAAACAAAAATGTCAATGGTTTCCATTTATGAAACTTTTTTGGGCTTATGGCATTTTTTTTACTTGCAACAAAGCACTATCTCCTTATCCCTCTCCTGATCTCAACATCTCTTTCGTCCTCTCAACCCAAACCCACACAAACCAAACCATAAAAACATAACCTTTTCATTTCATAATACAAGAGTTGTTTTCTCTTCATCATCAGCATCATCATCTTCTTTCTTCACTTCCTTCCTTGTCTTGAACCTCAAATCTGACCCCTTTTTTCCATCGCTTCAATTTTCAAAGCTTGAAGAAGGTTTCTGTTTTGATTCTGGGCTCTTGTGCGGATCAACTCACTCTCTACCAATTGCTTTAACTGTTGGTCCCTTCCCTTAATACCAAAAAAGTTTTTTTTATAATACCTTTTTGTTCAATTAGGAAATCTTTTATGAATTGTTTGGTTGAATATGTGAGGTGCTCAAATAGTGTTTGCTGTTTATCTGATTATTGTTTGGTATTAAAAGATTGTACTTTTAGCTGAAAACTCAGCTGAAGTTACAACAGTTTAATTTACTTTAACTGAGTAGAAATATTATAATTTAGACAATTTCCTTCATTATGATGATGCTTTTGTAGTTATGTCAATGCAATTTTCTGATTGCTTCAAATATTTCAAAAATGAGTTGAATTGAGTCCAAAATAGACTAGAAATTGTGAGTCACGTGCCATTTTAAGTGAGTCACGCGTTGCGAGTCGTGCATGCTGATGCACCACTATTTCATGGCACATCTTGTGCTTAATTGAGTGGATTTTATCCACTAAACTCACACTTATTCATTGAATTCGCATGTTTTACATTTTCCTTCCTGATTTTGTACAATGATTGAAAACATGTTTCTTTGGCCTTAATTTAGCTCATTTTAATCCTCTCTCATTACCATTCAATCCCTTGATATGTGCGTTAAGTGATTTCAGGGATTACAGGGCAGGAATGGCTTAGAGGAAGGAAAGGAAGCATGCAAAAGTGGAAGGAATACAAGAAGCTGAAGGAACTGCAAAGCTGTCAACCCTGACCTCTTCGCACTCAATCGGTTATAACTTGAGCTAAAAAGATCCAAATGAGGCGGTTTTAGTTGCATTGGAAAGCTAACATCTGGGGCTTCGCAACGATATATAATTTGTCATAGTTTATCTGGCATTTAGGGATGCGCACGCACAAAACACGCGTCCGCATGGATAGTGCGCAGACAAGCGACGCGTACGCGCGCATGGCGCGTACGTGCGCATGAGCCGCGACCTGTACGTATCAGAATTCGCTCCCAGCGATTTCTAGGTTGTTTTTGACCTAGTTCTCAGCCCAGAAAACACAGATTAGAGGCTGAAGGGTGGAGGAATCATTCATTCACTTTTTATTAAGATAATTTTGGGTTTTAGATGTAGTTTTTAAAGAGAGAGGCTCTCTCCTCTCTCTAGAATTTAGGATTCCTAGTTTTATGCTTTTGAGTTGGATATTACAAAGAGTTACTACCTCCGTGAAGTTTTTATCATTCTAGTTTGTTTTCTATTTCCTTCCTCTTTTGTTTCCTATTTGATTCCATTATTTCTTGATTATTTTCAATTGAGTTCAATTACCATGTCAATGGAGTAGGCTTTAACTTGACCTTGGAGTTGATTAATATTTGAGATCCTTGAGTTGGAATACTCAAGAGTTAATTGGTAATTGGAAGTTGTTGGCCAGCTTTCTAGTTACTAACACTAACCCTTCCCAAGGGAAAGGATTATTTTCTTGTGAATAGAAGTTGGCTCTCAACTTGACTTTCCTTTATTCAATGAAGGATAACCAAGTGGAACAACAACCTATTACTAATTAATCTTGGGAAATCCAACAAGGATAGAACTTCAGATTAATCTTCTCCTAGTCAAGGCTTTTTGTTTATTTTAATTACATAAAACCTCTTGTTAATTTTCATTGCTTTAATTTATAATCTTTTATGTGCCCATTGCCCAAACTCCAAATTTCTCAAAAAACCCATAACCAATTATAAGCACACTTCCCTGCAATTCCTTGAGAGATGACCCGGGGTTTAAATACTTCGGTTATTTTGTACGAAAGGATTCTTTGCTGGTTTAGAAGCTATACTTTCAACGAGACTTTATTTATAAAATTCTTTACTAGCAAGAATCCATTCGTCACATGTATACCACCCATGCGTACGCACAAATTGGAAGAGATGCTTACGCACGACCCATGAGTGCACACAACTGGGAGTTCTTCTAATCTTCGTTTCTTCATGATTCCTCCACTTTTGCATGCTTTTTCTTCATCTTTTCAAGTCATCCTTGCCTTCCAAACCTTAAATCACTCAAACAAACATATCAAGGTATCGAATAGAATAAATGTTAATTGAATTTGGCAATTTAAAACATAAAAAGCATGTTTTTAACAATTAAGTACACTTAAGAAGAAATTTACAAAAGTATGCAATTTAAATGAATAAGTGCAAGATAAATTCATAAAATCCACTCTTTTCAATCCTAAAATCATCGTAAAATATGGACTTATCAAGATGCCATAATATGGACTTATCAAGATGCCATAGACAGCAAGAAGTAGTTCTACTCTCTCTCTCTCTCTCTCTCTCTCTCTCTCTCTCTCTCACTCTCATAGAAGTAAACTATCAAACTCTGTAAATATCAATCAAATCTTTTACGTTAACGCTAATTTAGATTAACGTTATAATCGGTTCACCATATCAGCAAAAAGGAAAGGCTAATGCACAATTGTAATATCTCAAAATGTCCCCAAACTTTTCTAACCTTCATAAGCCATCTTGGTCCTTTAAGGACCTTAAAATACTTTTCCCACCATAAAAGCTTCCCAACAAGAAACGACACATTATGGGAGAACTTAACTAAAAGAATGGATTTAGAGAAATTGTTAGTGGTGGTGTTGTATCATGAATACCAAATGGCACATGTTGGCTAGAATTAGAAGGCCTAAGGCAAACCTCTACATAAGACTCCATCACTAATAGAATTTTTCCATGACAATCAACTATCACTTGAACATGTTTATTGCTTTCAAGCCATAAGATCTTATGTCAATTCGTTAGTTGCCAAAGGATGTTATAAACCTATAGTTGACATTTCCAATCTCTTTCAAACCAAGTGCTTCCATATTCGTGAAAATGAGGTTCTTCATATCAACCATATATTTTACTTGATGAGTTTACATTAGTGTAAGGCAAGCAAACTCAAATGCGACTTCGTCCTCATCGTCCCTCAAGTCAGCATCTGGATACACACTTATAAAGATAAATGAACTACTAGCCATTTATAAGAAAAAGAGAAGAAATAAATAGTTTGATATATAACTACAATGAATGGAACCACTTGCATAAATATCAAATTCTAGTCATTATGATCTTGTGTTCATAACACCAAAGAAGAAGTAACTCTTACCTTATTTAAAAGACAATTATATGTTCTGAGGGTTAACTAAAACGATAATTTGGGCTTGATTGTGAGGTCCAAACCTCTTATGAGGCATCCCCTGACTTGTCCTAGTGCCAAGGTGCCGCCGTCCGAGTTCCTCGTGAAGAGGTGGGGGTGGTCCCTGCAAGAGACTTTGATGCTCAAGTTAGCAAGGGCTTTAAATAGATTTTAGTATAATAGAACGTGTCTATATCTGAGGGGTGTCAGTGTATTTATATTAGAGCCAATAACCACTTTTTTTGGAGTAGTTCTACCGTTTGAGGTGGGTGACTGTTCCCTTCATTTTGGGAGTTTGTTGGGATCTATCTTTTAGGTGAGGTAGATGCAGTAGGAAAGACTCGAGGAGGCAGTTACTTATTTGGATAAGTAACGCTTGGTTCTAGTCGACGTGTCTGACCTCTTTAAAGAGGTCGGGTAAATGGTGGAGGTCATCCTTTTAGGGTGGGACTTTTTGTCCTTGTTGGGCCTGGCTCTATGTTTTGGGCCAAGATATGAATAGTATCCCTACTTAAGTCCAAGCTTTCATGAGGTTGGGTTCAAGCATTTTGTGGCTTCAACTTTTGACGTCGGGCACACCGCCTTCGAGAGGTCGGGTGCTCGACGTGTTTTGAATTTTTGAAATGTTACTTGCTTTAAATGAAGGGCGAACGTTATGTGACAGTTTCCTTGAGATCCGCACGTGGCTTTAAAGAGGGAGTGAAATGTCCCTTTTGCCCTTTGTTTCATATAAAACCTTGCGCCTTTCTTCTTCTTTCTTTTACATTTCTGAAAATGCTCATTTTGCTTCGTTTCATTCATCAAAAGCAAAAAACCCTCCACTCTTTTTCCTTTTCTCTTATATTCTAGTTCAAGATTTCTTTGTCTTGGACCCTTTGGAGATCTTTTTTTGCTGTTTGGAGGAGAACGTTCGTGTTTCTTTGCTGCTTGACGTGCCCCTCTTGAGTTTCATAAAGATACGTGTTTTTATCCATTTTTTGTTGGTTGTCTCAATTGTTCTGTATTCATGAACTTTTTTTAGGGTTTCCCTGAGTAGTAGTGGGTAATGAATTTTGTTTCGTCAATACTTGTGTCTTTGAGATTTCTTTGATGGCTATTTGACTTTACTACTTCATTTATTGCTAAGAAACCCTTTTGAATCCATTTTCTCGTCTGGTATTACTGTTATAAATTTTGGCTGTGCCTCTAGATCTTTAGAGAAACTTGTTGCCATTCTGCTTCCAGCTCTAGTTGCTCTAATCGTCCACGGTGCCCGCGGTATCTATGTTGGATGGGAGGTTCCTCGTCCTCGGGTGAGTGGATCTCTGATTGGATCCATCGTGGCTGAGAGTTTTCAAATGTTCCTTCTTTACGAGGAATGTGGATTCTCCCTCGTGGTGGGGATATTGCAAGCATGAGGTCATCATGGTCGGACTCTGGTTTTGACTCAGATGTCATATGACTGTCTTCGTATTGGCCATCCACCATTATCAAAGGTTGAATCCTAGGTTTCTCGGCAACGGCACCAATGTTACCTGAAACATTGATTTAGACCTGATCGTAGGTCCAGACCCCATATTAGGCAGCGCCCGACTTGTGCTGGTGCCGAGGTGCCGCCATCCGAGTTTCTCATGAGGAGGTAGGGTTGGTACCTGCAAGAAACTCCGATGCTTAAGTTATCAAGGACTTTAAGCAAGTTTTAGTAGAATAGAACGTGTTTATACCTGAGGGATGTCAGTGTATTTATAGTAGAGCCAATAACTACCTTTTTGGGAGTAGTTCCACCTATTGAGGTGGATGACCATTCCCTTCATCTTGAGAGTTTGTTGGGATCTATTTTTTAGGTGAGGTAGAGATAGTAGGAGAGATTCGAGGAAGCAGTTACTTTTTTGGATAAGTAACACTTGGTTCTAGTCGACGTATCCAACCTCTTTAAAGAGGTCGGGTAAATGGTGGAGGCCATTCTTTTAGGGTGGGCCTTTTTGTCCTTATTGTGTCTGGATCTATGTTTTGGATCAGAATATGAACAAGATACATCTACACATATCTCGTTTATATTATAAACAAGTGTATTAACCCGTGCTATGCACGTGATAAGATTGAAATTGTAATTTTAAATTATTTTGTTAAGATTAATTTAAATTATAATAATTTAATTAATAAAAATATAATATATTATGTATTATTTATTTTTTCTTAAGCTAGTGTTAAATATATTAACTCTAAAATAGTTATTAATTAGTTTTAGTAATCTACTTTTTTCAATAAATTAAACATACAATGTGATCAACAATAACTTAATAATACTTAGACCCACCAACAAATTTTTATATGTTGTTTTACTGTCAAGTAAGAACATATCAAAATTAGTTCAAAATAAATAATAAGTTATTAGAGAATTCTAATACTCAAAATTCTCTAATAAATAATAAATAATTTAAATCTACTAAAAAATAACTCAACACTTTTCTTTGATACTTGCAAAACATATACCTGAAATAATATTATATCAATGTTAGTATACAGTTTTACAATCATCGACCGTATTTACTATACATGACTCCTTCTTAAAAGTTATTCTATACACGTGTGCAGTCGAAAGATAAATTACTGGACTTTATTTTATTTTTCTAAATTATTATAATTATGCATTATTCATTAAATGCTAATTGTAATATTGTAATATAATTATAATAAAAATATTTTTCTAAAATAAATTTAGAAGAGAGAATAGTACTTTCATTTTGGAGGAAAAATAAATTCATGAGGAATTGACACCTCACTTTTATTAGTTGATAATGTATTAAGGTTTTAGTATATTTTGTCATTATTATACATTTTTCTCTAATCATATATCCACTGTTTTTTTTCTTTGTTTCAGCATTTTAAACCTGGGTTTAACTTCTCGTAGTTCTCACTTCTTAGTCATTCTATTATTAGATGTAGTTGATAACTATTGAAATTCTTTGATTAATATAGGAGTAAAATATATTATTAGATGATAGAATTAATATGAGTATATTTTATTATTAAATAAACAAAGTTAATATAAAATAAAATTATACATAAAAAAGCAAAAAAATAAAATTAAAATAGCAAAAAGTGAAAAAAAGACTTTTTTATAATTTTGTTTTGTCATTTTTATTATAGAAGATTAGAAAATAATAATTTTGTTTTGTTATTTTTATGTATAGAAGATTAGAAAATAGTAAATTTTTAACTAAATTAATTTATATTTGTTGTATTCAATTTAAATAAGTAATAAATTATCTTATTTTAATTTATTCCTTAAATTTATATATCATAAAAATTAAATCAAATAATCTATCTACTTAATATACTAAAACTGGGTTTTCCCCCCAACTACTAAAAGTGACGTGTCGATCTCTCATGCCTCTGTTTTCCCTCCAAAACGAATAAATTTTTTTTCTATTCTAAATTATTTTATTGTAATTATATTATAATTAATACTATAATTTTGTTATTAATTGTTTTAATAATATTTGATCATCATCAAATTAATTTAGAGTTTTCCAAACTCATCAATTATAATTATATCAAATCAAAATTTAATGCACTATTAAACTACTTATCAATTATCAATTAAAAATACTTTTATTCATTTTAATGATAATAATAATAATAATATCAATAATAGTAATACTAATAATAAAAAATCTTTGTTACCTGTGATATGATGAAATTAATATATAATTATACTAATTTAGGAACATATATTCATTATAATTGTATCAAATCAATATTTAATGCATTATTAAAAAATTATCTTAATAATAGGTAATTTACATATTTATTTTTGTTTTACTAAAGTCTATATATAGTGTTTTCCTGTGGTATATGAATCTAAATTTGAGAGTCAATTCATAATTTTATATTTAGTAATTTTTTTTACTACTTCATAGAATAAGAATGTATTTTTTGTTTTTTTATTGAAGTTGATCCTTTTAAAGTACAATTTATAATTTTTTATAATATTTTTCATATACTCATTCTATTATATTATTCTTTTGATAATTTTTTATTTGTTGTTACTCTACGTTATTCTTATCGTCTAATGTTCCAGTTCAATTGTCTTTTGCCACAATCATTTACAATGCATCACATTCATGAAATACATCATCGAATTATCTACACTGATTCGGGTTCCAACTACATGGATGTAAGCGTTCAAAGAAGAGATAATAGTCTCTACTTTATCGAAGGATGGTTGGATCTACTCACCTATTATGACCAACCCAATGGAATGGGGTTAAAGTTAGATTTATTAGGAGGAGCTCGATTTTTTATTGAGGAATTGCATCCACGAAACTTTATAGGGCAAGTTCAAGTTCCATCCCCTCCATGCTGTTTACGTCTGTCCGAAAATCTTCGAAGTGGAGCACATAATGAAATTGAATTCCCTCAGATTCAGTTCAGTTTTGCTAAATTCGTGATAAATTTAGATATGCAATTTCAACAATTGGTAATATATTTAAATTTTCTTAGTTTAAGTTGTTCACTATTAGAATAATTTTTTAACATATTTTAATTTTTTTTCAGAAATTACCAGCTTTCTTTTGCATGCATGCAATGCCATTGAGGGGAATAAGAGTTAGTTTGGTTTCTCGGTGTGGCAATTCTATACCTTGCCGCATTGCATGGATAGTAGATGATGAAGCTTATCTAACAAGAGGATTGTCTGATTTTGCACGAATTCTAAATATTGAAACTTACGATGTTATTTCAGTTGGTTGTCGTTACAAGAATGATTCTATACTATACGTGACTAAGGACTAAAATAAGTTCAATATTTTTTAGGTAATTTGGTTTTACTATTAGTATTTGATTAAATTATAATTATAGAATTTTAAATTATTGCCTCAATTTATATATTACGATTATTTTTTGGAATGTGCTATTTTTAAATAATTTAATAAAATGAAGTAGTGTAAGATATTATTAAGTTTATTTTTATCCTTTATTTCTTTATTTGTATTTTTATTATATTTGATAAAAAATGAACCTACACATATATTAAATCATTGACCTAAAGACAATTTATTTGCCAATAAAAACAGAATTTATTTATAATTAGAATAAAATTTATTTACCAATAATCGGTGGATAAAATTGAAATTACACCCGTGTCATATAATTATAATTGATTAATTGGTATAAAATGAAATTATACCCGTGTCATGAGTAATAATCTAAATAATTATATCTTAACAAAATATAATTTGAAATAATTTATAAACAATTATCTTAACAAAAATAATTATTTAAAAATTAATGCAAAAAATAATTATTAATAATAGTATTATTAATTGGGTAAATAATATAATTTCAAATTATTACTTGATATATAAATAATATATGAAAATCTATTGAGTAAATCAATGATTTTGCACCTTAATAATTTGACAATTATTACTCAATTAACCAGTTAATTGAATTAGTAATAACAATTCCAATTTCAAAGTTTGTATATTAAGTCATTATTAAAAACTGGGTAATAACGATTTACACCGGAAAATTATTGATAAATTCAATTAACCATAAAGAAGATAATATACTAATAGTTTTAGTATATTATTTATGACAATGGAAATTATTTCCTCAAATTAAATTTTATATAATTATAGTAAGTCTCTATAATTAAAGCAATATAAAATTGCTTCATATATAGCAATAATATTATACATATTTATATATCTCTTCTTTTATCTTTTTTTCAAAATATTAGCATATAATTAATGTAGAAAATATATAATATTAAACTTTTTTGTTATGCGTATATATGAATTTATATAATAACCCATATAATTTATACATATGGCATAATACATATGTCAAAAAAAGATTCTATAATTTTTGAAAACCACTGTTTTGTTATATGAAATTGAAATTGAAATTAAATAATTTCTATTTATATAATTTTTTCTATTAGTATCCAGTATCTCCATTAAAAATTCGTATCGTTTGTAATTATATATATATATAAGTCGTATAATTTTATTCTCTTGACAAATAATTTTATAATTACGGTAATCATATAATTTTATATACAAACATTGATACAGTATTGTTTCATGTATATATTTTGTAGGTATCAAATGATTTCATGTATATATTTTGCAGGTATCAAATGATAGCATTGAATTGTTATTCAGTAGGTTTAAATTATTTATTGTTTATTACAAAACTTTCTGCATTAATATTTTCTATTAATTTATTCTCCATTTTGAGCTGATTTTGATATTTTCTTACTTCACAGTAAACCAACATATAAAACTTTGTTGGTAGATTTAAGTATTACTAGATTATTTATGGTCATATTGAGTATATATGCCTGATTTATTGAAAAAAATAGATTAAATAACTATTTTATAGTTAATACAATTAACACTGTATTAAGAAAAGAAAAACAACGCATACAAGTTATTTTTTATTAATTAAATTATTATAATTAAAATAAAATTTAACATAACAACTTAAAATTATAATTTCAATCTTATCACGTGCATGACACGGGTGATTAAACTTGTTAATATACATAATTTTAAATTGTGTGATACTGAAATATCTATTCAAATTAATTAGTTGATATAATTAATTCATCATAATGAATTGACTTTAATGAGTTAAACAAAATAAAGCAGAAGCATGCTACGTTGATTCTATTATTAAAGGTAAAAATTCGATTTTTATATAATAGAATAGATAGAATAGATAATATAATAGACGGCGAGAAAGAGAAAGATAAACATTTTAGATCCTAATTTGTTTCATTTGGATGTTGCAATGTAGGTATCACATTATTTTACTTATTCTACCCTATAGATCATTTTGTAACTTTATTTTCATATCAATGGAATTTCACTACCTTTGAGTACAAGATTAAAATTCAAAATAAAACTGAAAAAAATAAAGAGTATAAAATTATTGATTAAAAAATAATCTAAATAATAAAAAGCCAAATTAATTTTAATATTAAATTCATTAATACGATTTTAATTTTATATAATAGTTAGAAAATA
>NC_029780.3:29938125-29971295 GCF_000817695.3 Arachis duranensis
AGGTCACCATTAAGATATTCACTAATAAAATTTTAGAATAATGAATAAAAAATATAATTAAAATAGTTAAAAATATTTTTAATTGATAATTAGGTTAATAATGCATTAATTATTGATTTTATATAATTATAACAGAGATATTTTTCTAAATTAGTACAATTATGAATTATTCATTAAATACTAAGTATAACATTGTTATATAATTACAATTAAGATAATTTTCTGAAATAAATTTAAAAGAGATTAGTATAATTATAATAAAGAAATTATCTTAAATTAGTATAATTATGTATCATTCATTACATACTAATTATAATATAATTATATCAATTAAAGATAATTTTTAAAAATAAATTTAAAAGAGAGAAATAGTGCCTCATTTTGGAAGGAAAATGGGTTCACGAGAAAGTGACATCTCACTTTCATTAGTTGGGAGAAATCCAGTTTTAGTATATTAAATAGAAGTAGATTGGTATAAATTATAATAAATTATATAACATTTAAAAAGAAAATAAAATGAATAAGAAAAAAATAAAAATAAATAGAATAGATAAAAGACTACAATAAAATAAATTGAATGTGAGAGTTTTTTTGGCTACATTTCATATCACATCCGTTTCAATAATAATAATAATAAATAAAAATACGTCAACTTGATATCTAAGAAAAAATGATGAGATAAAATCATAATACAGTTCTAAAGTAAAAGCTTAAATTAGAACATAATATCATTTCACAACACATATTGAAAGTAATTTCACACTACAATATATCACAAATAGGTAAATGACTTAAATTTAAATACGAAACATTTTTTATTTATGCGTACATGATAACACCATGGTCTATAAATACTTCATAGATAACATATCTTACAGAGCTCCGAATGATGAGCACAAAAGTTGGAGAGTGTGGTAGTTTGTGTCCACGATAGTTGTCTTCTTGCAACGTCTCATAGGAAGAAAAAGAATTGTTGTAAAAGCTATCAAATGAAAGAGTAATTGGTAAACGAATGATATTTTCTTCTAGCATACATGGTCTTTTATAGTGGTAAAATAAAAATGGAAGGAATTAAATTTTATATTTTTATATTAAGAAAATAATTTGATATTTATCCTAATAAAATTATTATTATCAATATAAATGGGTTAACAACTTGCCACTAATAAAATCATTGGATAATGAATAAGAATTAGAAGGATATGAATATAATTAAAATAATATAATTAAAATATTTAAAAATATTTTCAATTGATAATTAGTTTAATGATGTATTAAATATTGATTTTATATAATTATAATAAAAATATTTTCCTAAATTAGTATAATTATGCATTATTCATTAAAATAATTAAAAATATTTTTGATTGATAAGTAGTTTAATAATGCATTAAATATTGATTTTATATAATTAAAATAAAGATATTTTCCTAAATTAGTATAATTATATATTATTCATTAAATGCATTCATTTTGGAAAGAAAATGAGTTCACGAGAAAGTGACACCTCACTTTCATTAGTTAAAAAAAAATCCAGTTTTAGTATATTAAATAGATTAGATAAGTAACATAAAATATCTACTTACCTTATTTGCAAACAAAATACATGTCTAATCATGTATCCTGTTGTTAATGCGAACTAGATAAGTAATGTTACGTAAAAATATAAATAATTTTAAAAGTCTATAAGTAAATAATGAATTTAAATTATTCATTTAAAAACAGTATTATTATTAATTTGGTATTTGAAAGATAATCGCTAACAAAAAATCTCTGAAAGATATTAATAAAACAACTTCTGAATAATTTAAAAATGCAACAAAAATAATCAATTATTATTGTATTTTTTGTAATTGACAAATAAACTTTTGTATTTAATAAATGACTTATCCATTTGATCTAAACTTTTGTGGTAACATTTAAATAAATATTTAGAAGGTGCATAAAAATATTTAGAGCGAATTTTGATCTTTAGATTTTTCTTTTTATTTTTCAAAAAAATGTGATAATTTACAATAAAAAAATTTAAAAATTCACTTGACATAAAATTTTCAAATTTAAGGATGAGAAGATCTTATTTTTTTTAATAATAATTACAAAAATTTACATCAAAATCTAATCTCTAAAGTCTTTTTTTTAGAATATATATTTAATATCTAATTCTTTTTAACGTGTTTGAAATTTTTTGAGACTAAAATAAAACGTTGAAATGTTAGAGACTAAATTAGAATTTAACCTAAACGTTGAAAACTAAAATAATACTTTATCTATTATACTTATATTCTAAACCTTAAATACTCCAAAAACTAAAAATTAAAAACTAATTTTATATTATAAATAACTAACTAATATTAACTAGTTAAAAACTCTCTCCCTCTCCCTCTCCCTCTCCCTCTCCTCCATTAAACTAAGAGATATAAAAACATACCACCCATAAAATTTAATTATTTTTTAAAATATATATTTAATATCTAATTTTTTTTAATGCGTTTGAAATTTTTAGGACTAAAATAAGACGTTTAAAATATTAGAGATCAAATTAAAATTTAACTGTTGGGACTAAAATAATACTTTATCCATTATACTTATATTCTAAACCTTAATCACTCCAAAAGCTAAAAATTAAAAACTAATTTTATAATAAAAAATAACTAACTAATATTAACTAATTAAAAACTCTATATCTCTCTCTTCCTTTCTCTCTCTCATCCATTAAACTAAGAGATATAAAAACATACTATTCATAAAGTTTAATTATTTTTTAGAATATATATTTAATATCTAATTCTTTTTAACGCGTTTAAAATTTTTTTAGACTAAAATAAAACGTTTAAAATATTAGAGACCAAATTAGAATTTAACCTAACTGCCGGAGACTAAAATAAAACTTTACCCATTATACTTATATTCTTAACCTTAAACACTCCAAAAACTAGTCACCAAAGAAAAAAAAACTCCAAAAACTAAAAATTAAAAACTAATTTTATAATAAAAAAATAACTAACTAATATTAACTGACAATTAATTAAAAACTCTTTAAATTGGTCATCGAAAGATTTTTTTCATCAAATTTGTCCTTAAAAGATTTTAAATTAATCATGTTGATCTTTTCGTTATTTTCTTTGTTGACGACATCAAAATTTACTAATATGACACATTAAATGACACCACAACACACTTCTAAAAGTCCTATTGACTATTAACATGATTAATTTATGAAATTAGATAAAATCAAAACCTAACTGACGGGAGACTGAGACATTGCAATCCTTTAATTTGGAATTAATTTGATTTAATTTCATAAGCTTATTATATTAGCCGCGAATTAAACTACTATGCCTGTGCTATGGTGTCACTTAACGTGACACGTAAGCAAATTCTAACACGTCAACAAAGAAAGTGACGAAATGACTAGCATGACTAATTTAAAATCTTTGAAGAACGAGTTTGATTAAAAAAAATCTTTAAAAAACAAATATAAAGAATAGGTAATCTAACTAATTTGACAATTTACTCTTTGTAGTTCATACAAGGAGCTGACAGAACGAAGAATAATTCTATTTGATTATCTACTTTTAGATTTATCCTATTAGAGTATCAGTTAATGCATTGTAAATTAAAAGTTACCCATAGAGTGATATTTGGGGAAAGAATGGCATTTGAATTCAAAACTTTAATCCTAAGATATTTTATCAAACAAAATTTTAATATTTGTATGGTGAGACAATCATCAAAAGGCATAAATCTAACTAAAAAAACGGAGATAATAGAGAAGCGTGCAAAGTGGTATTTCGATTTGATAATTGCAACAAGAAACTGAAAATTCACAAACTAATCAACCAAAACTACTTATGTTTTCAACTTAACATACAAGCCAATAATACTTATCTTCAATTTCTTTTCCTATTTTCTTGAGAGCTTGAAGGCTTCTCTGACATCCTTCCTTCCAACTTCCTCGCAGTTCGCCTTATAGCGGCGAGCTTATGGCGTTGGCTATGGCTTTTTCTTTTGCTGCAATGATTATGACATCAATGTAAACAAGAAGAGAGAGAACAATCTAACAAAATTGAAGAAAGGAACCATTTCTCAATGCATATATACTGCATACAATATATGACAAGATCCAGAATTCATGTAATGCAGTTGTATTTAGAATTCAGTAGCATCTCATAAGGGGAGAATACAAATACTGGTTTATCAAGAATCACAGTCAATTTGACAGGATGTGCAAAGTAAGAAAAATGGGACTAAAGCTAGTTCACTTAAGAAAAGAAAAATGATACAAGGGAAAAGAATTGCATTCTGACCTTATAAACACCAATCCGGCAGTTAGAACCATCCCTCCTATGGCCCAAGAAACTCTTTCAATGAATGGGATTTTCCTAACCCATTGTCGGAAATCAGCTTTCTCAGTCAGATCAAACTGAGAAGCTTTCCATGAATCAGCAACCGAATTTAGACTCGCCATATCACCATAGCAAAGTGTTTCTTCGGAGGCAGCGTGTATCATATCAGATGGTTTCACTCGAAAACCTGCAGCAACACAAAGATCCGTACCATTGGAGACCCATTCAGCAGCCCTACCACACACAAAGTCATTTACTCCACAAGGTGCTAGCAGCTGGTGGTAAAAGTCAAACGAAAAATAGATATATATAAGGATCCAATGTTGTGGTTCAGAAAGACTAACCATGAATAACTACATTTCGTGAATATATATGTTGAAAAATATCCCTTGAAAATACTTAAGGCGTCTAATCTTAACAATTAAACAACAGTTCGTGAATCTGTTATGCATTCTAAAATACAAACCAATCATGTCCCAAAGCGAATAACTACATGTAAACTAAATGACTAATTTGGATAAAGTTATTGTTTTAAAACAGATCAAACAAAGGACCCAAACACATTCCTTCGATCCAATATATATTTTCTTTTCAAAAGTCAGGGTCAGCCATGTATACCTGTGTTTTCACATCCATAGAGAAGTACGCATTCGAGCATGCCTTGTATATTCTTTCGCAGAAGGATGCACAAATAAGAGGAGGTCCAGGTTGAGTACCAACGTGTGGATCGCATATCGCACATTCCAACATTTCCCATAAGTGCAAGCACTCATGCCCAGCTTCCCCAGTAGAAGCAAGTTTTCTTACAGCTAGCAGTGCAGGATGTGTGTGGCTTATGTCACAACAAGTGATTTTGCGAAAAACCCGACAAAGAGTCAGATCTTTGGGACCCTTTCTGGGAGGGTAACCCTCTGATTTAAAGGCAGGAAATCGACCACCTTGAGAAACACATACTCCACTGGGTTTACCTGTGGTTACAAAAAGGGAAGAATTCACAACTGAATGAAGTATTGAATACAATTCTGGAAGAAATTCATTTACGAATGAAGCGGTAACAGGCTAAATAAAGTTTGATCTACCAAAACTATTTTAACAACCTCATTTGCTCAATTATATAACCATCAGAATGTTACACATGTGATACCTAAGACAGGTGCCTAAACATCCCAACTTTTCTGGGTACTCCATGTACTATTAAAAGAAGAACGCAGAAGATGGAATGCGAAGTTCATTTCGAGAGCAAACTGTGACAACATAGAAGTAACATCTTTACATCTTCTGCCACTTGATATCCACAATATGGGCATATAAAAAGTTGTTCAAGGCAATCTAACTGCAGGAGGTTAGTGATTGATCCATTGCCAAGATATTTTTCAGGCAGAGTCCTACTGCATATTGCGCATTCATTAATGACAAAACTAGAACATGATGGAAAATTAGGATTAAACAAGGATCTTAACGAGCTAAGCCAAATTGCCAAGCAGTCACTCTCCTGTATTTGTCTACATCCAAGAGAAAGAAGGAAGAAAAGGAGAACAAATTTTTGGTTTCTGGTTAGTTGTATCTAGTTCAAGTAAACATAATATCCAAAGCCTCAGTAAACCCATTTTCTATTCTTCAAATCCAGTGGCAATCAATCGGTTCCATCAAGATTGCCAATTTTTAATATGCTTCACCGCATCATGGATGGATGGCCATAACACACTGCAACTGCAACACTTTTAGTTACACTCACTATTTCATATAACCCGGCTGCAAATCACAACGAACTAAAAAATAGCATTCGGTGTAGAAGTAGAACCCCATTGAAGCACGCATTAAATGTGCTCGAAGCAAACAGATATTTCTCTCTAGTTACTAACCAAATGGAACTAAAGTTACATGTAAGTGATATTCACAAGTGCATAAACCCCTGCTGCAATTTGCAAAGAACTCGAAAAATAACGATCGGCACAAGAACAGAACCCCGTTTCTGAGATAATCAAATGAAATAAAAGATTGAATGACCTGCTTGGATGTGTTGCCAGTGTGTGTCAAGTCACTAACTTGCTACTAATAAGAAATGAATAATGTAACACCAATTTTGGTCATAACAAGGCTGAGCGGGTGAATCTATCTTTGGCCCAAAAAGATTTAAAAAAAAAATTGAACTTTTAACAAATTGAAAGGTTTCCAAGATCATAACTAACCAAAATATACCGTGTCTGTATTTCACAAAATGAAGGTGTAAAATCTCAATCTATCATATATAATTGTTTTTGTCTTGTGTGTTGATTGATTAAGCTCAAGAGCACATCTAATCCGAGAAGATTATAAGAGAGAGAAGCTAACCGGAAGAGTAAGGTAGGAAGAGATTGAAGAAGAGGAGGAAAAGGAGGAAGCCATAATCGAAGTTCTTGGGTCCGAGAAGGCACTGGGACTGCTTCGATAACCGTACAACCACCACCATATTACAACCTCGATTTCATTGAATACACTCCAGACTCCACCCAACCACGCTGCAGTTGAATCCAAGCTCTAGCTTCTTCTTCTTCTTCTTCTTCTTCTTCTTTTTGGACTGATTCTTCTTGTTCTTTTTGGACAATTGATCCTTCTTCTTCTTTTTCTGTTTTTGATCAGGTCTTCTTCTTCTTCTTCAGCTTCTTCCTTCGTTTTCCCTTGGGCTTGGAACAACCTGCCTCACTTTATCAAGAAAAAAACACAGAAGTAAAATTGGGCCACGAACACAAAAGACATGTGAGCCTACTACTACCGGTTTGAATTATGTTCCTTAGACCAAAATAAAACAGGTACGTCAAGTTTATAAAGACCGTGAAAAATATACCGAAAAAATAAAACGAGAGAGAGACTGTGAAAATATTTTCTATTTTATTCTTTTATTTTTGAAAATGATTTTTTTTTTTCAAATTCTCGTATCTTAAGACACCAAAAAGCAATTCTCATATCTTAAAACATGCAATTACTTTGTCAAAGTAAATTTTGTTTCCAAAGATAAAAAGTAATAGAAATATGTTGGTTGGTTTATTTTTAGTTTCGAATTAAAAAGAATAAAATTATATTTTTACTAAATAAAAAAGTTGAGTTAATCGATCAAATTTATTTATTATCTAATAGAGTACGTTCATATTTATTATCTATTATATATTACTAATTTTATAATTAAAATGTATCACATATCACACATTTATTATAATTGAAATCAAATCTTTTCTTCTAAAATTAAAGAGTTCTCCTCTCTTGTCTCTCTCTTTTTTTATCTCTCTCATTCATTCACTCATTTTATTTTTCTTATATATTATTATCAATAACTAATTATAAATTTGACAATCAAAATATATAATATAACATTCTCTAACTGCATTCAAATTAAATTAAAATTAAAATTAAAATATTAAAATTAAAATTAGTTATATTATATATTATATTTATATATCTATTATTATATTTCCTAATTTTATAACTAAAATGTGTCACATGTCATTTTTTTATTGCAATTGAAATAAAATTTTTTCTTTCAAAATTAAAGAGTTGTTTCCTCCTTTCTCTCCCTTACTCTATCTTTCTCATTCCTTCACTCACTTTATATCTCTTATATATCATTATTAATGACTAATTATAAATTTGATAATCAAAATATACATGACATTCTCTAATCGCATTAAAATTAAAATATAGTTATATTATATATTATATTTCTAATAAACCTCCTCCTTCTTACATTCTCTTATTTACATCTCCTTCTCTCTTTTCTATTTCTCTCTATCATTCCCACTCTATATATAATTTATATTTTATATTAGTAATTTGACAAATCAAAATGTGTGACTAGATATTTTTTATTATAATTAAAATAAAAGAAATTTAGCTTCCAAAATTAACAAACTCTATCTCTCATTTTTGTTCTTTATCTTTCTCTTTCCTTTCTCTCATTCTCCATTTTTCTCTACTTTTTGTTCTATAAAACATAAAATTAACAACATAATATAATATAAATAAAAAATTAATATATGCATGCTTTTTTATTTAGTTTTAAATTTTTACTGCTTATTTTTCTAATATATATTTTCACTTCTTTTTTTTCAAATATTTATTACATATAATTTAGAGAAAATACAAATGTTGTGATTAAAAGTTAGAATAATCAAGATTCAATTATTTTAAAAAAATAAATTTGAATTAATTTTATAACTATCAATATAAATTTTTTATATTATATTTTTATATATATAGAGAAAAAATATTACTTTTATATAGTAAGCATAAAAATTAATTATGTCTAATTGTGCAATAGACTTAATACTTAATCAAATATAAAAGTATATACGTTAAATTATTTCAAATTTTAGATAACGAATATTAAAATTAATTATTAGTGAAATATTAAACTCTTTCATATGAAAATAATAATTAAAAGACTTATTATTTAATTTTTGTATCTACGGAGACCCTAGTCTTCTTAGCCTATGGGGATTTTTGTCCTTTATAACCTTTTCGTAAAAGTGGTTTAATGCTATAAATTTTTTGTACCATAATCTATAATGTCAAGACTGGCGTAATTTTAAAAGATTTATATTCTCGTAATATTATTGCGGGTAAAAATACTAGTTACTAACTAATTTAATAACTAAAATATGTTACATGACACTCTGTTATTAAAATTTAGAGAAAATATTTTCCTCCAAAATTAGTAAACCTTCTTCTTACATTCTCTTATCTACCTCTCTCTCTTTTTTTTCTATTTCTCTCTATTCTTCCCACTCTATATCTAATTTATAATTTATCTTTTATATTTTATATTAGTAATTTGACAAAACAAAATGTGTCGTCAGATATTTTTTTATTATAATTAAAATAAATTTTTTCTTAACTTTTAAAATTAACAAACTCCCACTCTCATTCTTCTTCTTTGTCTTTCTCTCTCTTTTCTCTCATTCTCTATTTTTCTTTATCTTTCTGTTCTATAAAAAATAAAATTGACAACATAATATAATTTAAATAAAAGATATTATTATATGCATATTTTTTTGTTTAGTTTTAAATTTTTACTGCTTATTTTTTTATTTTTATTTTTATTTATTTTTCTTTAAATATTTAGGTTAAATTACACAGTTAGTCCCTACATTTTTAGTGAAATTTCAAATTGGTCCCTATAATTTAAAAGTTTGTAATTGGGTCCTTGATAAAAATTAAAATTTGTAATTGGTTCCTACCGTTTAAACATCGTTTGATTTAACAGAATATTCCTCAGCATATTCGCTATTTTAGACATGTGAGTTGCACGTGTTTAGTAGTAAGGACTAATTTACAATTTAAACATCGTTTGATTTAACAGAATATTCCTCAGCATATTCGCTATTTTAGACATGTGAGTTGCACGTGTTTAGTAGTAAGGACTAATTTACAATTTTAGTAAAAGTATAGGGACCAACACTATAATTTAACTATTTAAAAATAACCAAAAAATCTCTAACCCACCCCACCCCACCCCACCCCAGTCCTCTCATTCAGTAACTCTCTGCCCTCTCCACTCTCCACACTCGATCACTCCACAATCCACAACAGCGCCGAAAACTCCTCTTCCCACCTTCCACAAAATCGTCATCCTCTCAACTCCTGACGTTGCCAGACAGAACCCTCACGGCGGCCCTTCCTCGTCGCTTTTACCCTTCCTGGCGCGATCCTTTCTTTCTCTTTCCCCTTTCGTCATCGTCCTCCACACACAGTAGCCGCCGCTCCTCCATTCCTTGTCTTTCCACGCACGAGGTGTCATCCTCCATGCACAGCAGTCGCCGTGTCCGCGTAGTCCCTGTTTTTGCGATCTGGGCCCGCCGTGTCGTCCTCCTGTACTATTTGTCTACATCTAGAATGGAGCTCTAGGTGTTGGTTCTTGATTTTTTTCTGAACTTTTTTTCCTTTTAATTTCTAATTGGTACTGATTTTCTAATTCTGATTATGATGATTTTCAATTTGTTATGATGATTTATTTTGATCTATTTTTGTTCTAAGCCAATGTGAACAAGGACAATAATTATCATTGGGAGGGATGGAAGATTAGGTTAAGACCAACGATTTGATCAAATCAAAGAACTTCACTTTGTGTGAATCAAGTATAGTGGTGTTTTGCTTCTTTATTTTTTGATGGCTTTCTTTTATTTTTTATTTAGTACTCTTAGAAATTAGATTTGATTTGATAAAAAAAGCTCAATTAATTGTCTGTAACCAATTAAAATGAGATCCATACCAATGAGTGATCCTAATGGAAGAGGAACTGAATTCACAAAGAGGAAGGGAGGGGAAGAAAAAGGGAGTTGCTGTGGTGGTTGATGTCATGGCCATGACTGCCAGTGAAGAAGGAAAGAAAAGAGGGGAAGAGAAAGGATAATGGAAGAAAAGGAAAAAGAAGAAGTGGGCATTATGGTAAATGTGTATTTTTTTGACAATAAACGTTATTGAGGACCTAATTACAAATTTTAATTTTTTTTCGGGACCCAATTATAAGCTTTTAAACTATAAGGACCAATTTGCAATTTCACTTAAAGTGTAAGGACTAACTGTGTAATTTAACAAATATTTATTACATATAATTTAGAAAAAATATTAATGTTGTGATTAAAAGTTAGAATCAATATTCAATTATTTAAAAAAATAAATTTAGATTAATTTTATAACTATCAATATAAATTTATTTTATGCTAATATCTAATTATATTTTTATATATATAGAGAGAGAAAAAATATTATTTTAAATAGCAAGCATAAAAATTAATTATTTCTGTTTGTGCAACAGACTTATTAACATCTAATCAAATATAAAAGTATACATGTTAAATTCTTTCAAATTTTAGATAACGAATATTGAAATTAATTATTAATAAGAAATTAAACTCTTTCATATGAAAATAATAACTAAAAATTTATTATTTAATTTTTTTTATTTGCAGAGACTCTGATTTTCATAGTCGATGGAGACTTTTGTCCCTTACGATCTTTTTGTAAAAGTAGTTTAATTCTATAAATTTTTTGTGCCATAATCTATAATGTCAGAACCGACGTAATTTTAAAAGATTTATATTTTCGTAATATTATTACGGGTAAAAATACTAATTTTTTCTAGATATTGGAACACTTTGTCTTTAAAATATCAAAACACTTTTTAATATCATTTTCTAACAAGTGTTGATAATCAAACAATTCAATTTTACTCTATGAATATCTTCTATTACAAAAGTCACATAAATGATATTTTTTATCACTACAAAATGAAATAAAAAAGCCAAAAATATTACAAAATCCAAAGGCAACCAAATAACTATTATATAAGAAAGGAGAAGAACTTAGAACTAATGCAAAAACTTAACAAACCACCACAAGACTGTGAAAAATCTTTTTAGAATTCAATGCATTTAAAATACTCTAGATTATAATAATGTATTCTCTCTTTCTATCCAAGATAAACAAGATGAATAACAGGTCAAAAGCATACATCATTAGAAATTTTGTGATATCAATGCTTTTTCTCTATGAAAAATAGTTTGGTTTGAAGTAAGAGTCCAAACAAAAATATGTGTGTCATAAATTGTACTATTCATACCTCGACATGGGAGAGCCCAATCCAACTCATCCAACCAGCACTCTGAAAAGTGGATTGACCTCCTTTTCCATGATTTAGTCCGATTTGCAAGAGGACTCACTCCAATGAACAAGACTAAGCGGGTCAAATTGCTTAAGTTCGGATCTCGCAACCCGGCCACAGACCCAACTTGAGGAGCAAGCCTTTAGCTCTCCCCACTACTTTGGTTATCACCACTAAGATGAGGTGATAACCACCTCAACAATGGCGTAATTTTTCACACTATAAAGAGAGTAAGTGTCTATTACTATCTAAAGTTATCTTTAATAAATGACTAAGTATTATCTTTTAATTTGTAAATATCCAATTATGCATCTAAATTTTTTGTTAGTACCTCCACTACCGTTTAGACAAGGACAAAGGAGCTCTTTCAAAGGCCTTTAGACCTTGATATTCAGGCCCATTTTCACCATCCTAATTTTAGGTATCACATTGAAATAAGCTCTAACGCAATTCTTCATGAACAATATTTTAATTTAATTAGGCATTAGTAAATATAAAAAATAAATAAACAATTATTATAAAATATAAAAAGTGCCTTATGTGTCTTCTTTGATTTTGAAGTCCAATAGTATATGTGTCAAATATTTATATTGCTAGTTAAACTTCTCCAATTTCGTAAGACATGAATTTAAAAAGTATTTAGTAATAATTCTATGATTAAATTTGGTATAGAATTATCCTTAAAAAATGTAGGTAAAATTGAGTAAAAATGATATCTTTGTCTAAGACTAAATTTATTTAGCCATATGAAAAAATTTTTTGGGGAGAACTTATATTATAGTAGCCTATTTTCTAAGGTTGTGCTTCACAAAAATATTTTCTTTTTCTGTATTTCCCTTACTTCTCCATCGTTTTCTTCTTTTCTTAAAATTGCTAAAAGATACCAGAAAGATACAATATAAATCTTGATAAAATAATATTACAAATGTAGGCTCTTATTATTGTGTTCCACATAAATGAATTCTTTAATAAAATTTCATCGAACATGTGGTGTGCTTCTATCATTCGATCACACTTAGATTGTAGTGAGCTTTGTTATAGGTAAGAGTTATAAAAAAGGTACCATATTATAAGCCACTGATGAAATAGAAATAGAGTTGATTAACCTTTGAAAGAGAATTAGAGTTGCTTGAAGAGTTGATACAAGTTTCATCTATGTCTATATCTATATATTATTAAAGGAGAGTAATAGCTCATTATTCAATCGACAAGTGGTGCCTTGAGCGATCGACACGTGGCCGACACCAAAATATGTAATCTCATATGCATTGGACTTGAATGAATAAAAATGAATAGTTATCAAATTCCAAAATGAATTAAAAATAATAGTTATTAGCATGACAAAACCAGGCATTTCATGTTTTTGAGATTCAAACTTCACTATATAAAGGAGTATGCATTTAATGTTCATACGTCCATCTTTCTACACATCACTTCTTCCGCTTTGAAGAAGTGTCAAAGGCTAGCTGATTGTAGTGGTTTTTCCTTTACCAAACTAACCATGGCTAAATCGTTTGATATGTTGATGGATGTCAGTTTGAAAAAGTTTGCATGGAACTTTTTGGTGTTTGTTGTTTGTTTGTGGGAAGCTCCTAACCGCTACAATCCTAAGGAGATCAATAGTATAGAAATGATTCTTCAAGATAGTCAGGCAAGTAATATTAATTGAATATAAACTACATGGTCTTATACATTTACACATGCATTCCAAACTGAGCTATATTTTACTATCTTACAGGGAGGGAGGATCCAAACTTTGGTCCCTAAGGCATTGGTACGTAAATGGAATGATAATTTTCATGAGTTCAAGATGTATAAGATGTCAAATTTTATTGTTGTAGACAAGAGGGACAAAACCAAGACAACTATGAATCGGTGGACCTTAAACTTCTCTCACCGAACTGTGGTGGTCTTGGTGGAGAATCCAACTTTTCCACTTCAAGCGTTTCGATTAACGCAAATTCTAAAGTTGTTGAATGCTGACAGGATCAACGACTCTCAAGTAGTAGGTAAGACGAATATATTTTCACTTCCTTAGTTTATAACTCATAACTACGTCACAATAAGTTTCTTATTGCAGATATTATGGGTGAAGTGGTTGAAAAGGAGGATCCCAGGAAATTCATCACAAGCGAAGGAAAGGAACCGAAGTGTCTAGCTATTTTGGTTGAAGACATTGAGTAAGTTGTGTTCGTGAATTATAGTGACACAATATAGGTTGTGTTATAATGATAATAATGGTTAAACCTGTTTAATCACATTGATTTGCAGTAATTATCGTATTGGGTGTGTGCGAGTAGATGGAATGGTATGAATCCAGACCCTTTGTCCTGTAGTATATAAATTCAATATACATATTAAGTGATGTAAGAAGTTTTTTCACTATCAGCTTTATAAAAACAGAAAAAACCTTAATACAGAGTCATTTCGACATTTCTAAGCTATGCATCAATCTCGATCTTGAGGAGAATTTCGACATTTTTAGTCTTGGGATCCCATACACTCCTTCATTGTTTGTAGGTAATGACATCATAACAGTCATGGAGTGCAGGGGCAGGTCAGAAAGTTCAAATGATGCCGTGCAAACAAACTTTCTGATTTCGAGGATAAAATACATGGAATCAAGAAGGGAGCATTTGGTTCACCGCACATGGCAGGAACATGTTAACGTGAAAACAATTACAATGCATTCAGATGGGCTATACATGGTTTAGAGTTCTATGATCAATTTAGTTGATTTTTCAGAATTTTAAATGCAATTTATTTTATTTAGTTTGGTTATTTAGACAATAGGGTAGAATATATGTAGTTATATTCTTTATGTTTCAATATAACTGTCTATTGAGTTTATTTTAATTTTGAAAGAGTTATCAATATTATTTTGTTAATCAATGTTATGCACTCTTCTAAATTTTATAACGCCTTGAAGGTTTAGGATTTACATGATTTTTTATCCTTTTATCTTTGATATTAAAGTAGTAGTAATGGTTGTAGCAGGTAGTATATATGGTTAACTTCCTATATGTACCCCTTTGTCTACACTTAATTTAACGTTAAAATCATATTTATATATTCAACTCAATATATTAAAGTTTACATATTTTTCTGTGAATTCATTAAGACATGCCACCTTAATTATCCCTAATACTAATTTGACAATGGTTATCTATTATCAATAATAAAAACATTACTTGGATCTAACTAAACAGAATTGATTGATTATACTAACATCATCTTGACATAAAAAGTATATTTGGCTTAGAAAAAAGTTATTATCTACTGTGTTTTATAATTTTGTATACGACATATTCACAACCAAGGCTAAAGACTTTAAACAATGGTTTGTAGACATGTACAACAACTAGGCCTTATAAGTACGATACTCAGGTTTTATAGAAAGAAATCATTGGTTGTGCATTTAAAAAAAATAGATTATATATTATGGACTGACATAAATATAGAATGCCATGATTATCTTTAAAAAGTTAGTTATGATTCTTTATGAAGGTGTGTTTAGTAATAGTTTTCTAAAATTAGTCTAATTTAATGATTATCAAAAAAATGCTACATAATTCAAAATATATACCAATGATAGCTAATAATAGGTTAATACAAAAATGATTTATAATTATATATCATATGAATTTAGTATTACGGCATGGTAATACGAGATCTATATCAATAAAGGTATAATATCACGATAGATATGAAAAAAAGTAGTAATAATAAAGCCAATCAATGAACAATATAGTATTTTAACTTTTCACATAGGTTTGTAAGGCCAACTTAATGGTATGACACACACCTGGCATACCCACACAACTGTTGTTACCAGTTGGTTGTTACAGATATCAAAGCATATCATGTGAAGAGAAAGAAAAAGATAAAAAAATTGGACACAAGTAGAGCCTTCTAGGACAAAAGTCCTCAGCAGTTATAGCTGGAGAAGAAAAATTAAGGCAATGCAATCATCACAAAGGACTAAATACGGATATAGTTATGAGCGGCATGCTACTAAAAGATATCCCACTAAACTCAAGTTCAAAAGGTACAAGTTAATGTAGATTTATTTTTCATAATGAGATTTAGAATACAAAGTCAAAACATCTTAGTTCTATTTAGGTAAGTACGAATGGAATAAAGTTGGGTATATACAGATTGAAGAATAATGATTTTTGACATAAACAGGATATGGTTTCTGACACACATATTTCTTTTTCTTATACTCTCTATGTTTAGAATATTAACAAGCATGTTTAATCTGAAACTTGTAGAGATGGAAGAAAGAAATACGCTTAAAAACAAGAGAAAGGTTGATCGATTTTGTACGAATAAATGATCAAGCAATAGAGAGATTCAAGGTACAAAATATGGACAACATACTTTTAGTCAACATAATATAAACGAAGTTATTTTCATCACAGTTGGAAAATAGCTTATTCATAATAAAGTCAATTTCAGTTATAGTGTATATACCACTACAAGAGTACCTTGAATATCTTTAAATAGTCGTATAACATGGTGTTATAAGTGAGAAAAGTAACAAAGGTATCATGGCAGGGACTTTGTGATCAACATTATCGGCTGACTAGAGTCAGCCAGTTGACGATATGCAATGCAACAAAGGGGTTCAGATTAGCTCTAGTAGTATCATTGGAAACTCAAGGTATTTTACCAAGAATAGCAACCTACAAAATGATGAGATCTGGGCAAACTTGGAAATAAAACCGTTCTAGCATATGTAACTAACACAGATAATCTTATAATACTAACACAATAGAAATCAAAATCTTACTTAGATTATAGATAAGTAAACTATGAAAAATCTTTATATGACAGATACTACAAGGCATGCTAGGATGAAATGAACTAACAAGCTAGCCAAAAAAAAAAAAACAAAGTGCAGTAGAATCTTTCCCTCAAAGTAAAGTCTTAATAAATAATGCTTTATTTCAGCACTTGCTGTTAACCAATTATTAAGGTGCAAATCATTCTCTAATTGCATATTAGTGTGAATAGTGTGCGGAGATTATATTGTAGAATAACAGTTTGTGAAAAATTATATGTATAAACCCAATTTATATTACATAACTATATACAAAGTGCAGTAATAATTAATTAAATTTTTTTCTAAAATCATTACAAGGTAAAAGCAAATTTGGCTATAGATTGTGTCAGCACAAGAAATGTAACATTTACTCTATCGAATTGGACACTCTATCCAAGTATTGTTATGAAAATCATGAAGATAGATGAATACAGAATTTACAAAAAAGTCAAAAATAGACATTGTTGCCATCAAATCTAACAACACTAAACAATTTAAGAAGTAGAGGTAATGGACTGATAGTAACAAACTAAACACTGGACTAATTTATGCATTTTAAATATAGTATCTTAGCAAACATCTTTTATTGGCAGACAATACTAGGTATGCTAGGATGGAACGAGTGAACAAACTAGCCAAGAAAAGATAGTATATGGGAAAGTCTTTCCCACAAGGTAGGAACTATATAAATTATGTTGTAGAAGGACTTGCTTATTCCACTTGAGTTATAATAGGTACAGTTCAGAGTCACTATATATAAATTCATATGTCCTAACTTAGTATGAGTTGTCTTTTTTTGTAATAATTTATATGTTTTTTGACATGATAAAAATTGTAGTTGAGTTGGTTAACATTCACAAGCAAAAGTTGATTGTGGATAAAGAAAACAACACATGTTCAAATGCAAATTAAGTAAATTGTTGTCCTCGAAATGGCCTATTTAAAGGTCAGTTCTATTTAATTATGGTTTATATATATAAGCTTGATACACAAAAGGTAATCGAATTAGCTAATGAATCATACCAATTAACGAGTACTCTAAAATTTTATGTAAATGAAGGCACTAATCTTGGTCTCCATCCTTGGCCTAGCATTCTTTCTCTCAACCTCCCCTTTCACCTATGCCTTCCATAAAGACATTGACTTTGTGCCTTCCAATTCTTCCTAATTTGCCACCTTTTATCACTCTACTCAATCTTACCGCATTAGCATATGTTAATATATAAATCTCGAAGCCCTTGGAGATATTAACTCTGTGCCCTTTAGCTCTACCCAAGTTGCAACCTTCAATGACTCTGCTTAATATGCCCAATCTGTATTTGTCCACGTTAATATGTGAAACTATAAAGCCCGCACCTTAATCTTTGTTTGCAGAATTAAACTTCAAAATCACTAAATTCATATATGAGGTTTAAAGGTTACAACTAAAAAATTTAAAGCCCTTAAATACTAAATAGATATAGAATACATGACATTTAAGATTGATGTATGGTACTAAACTCAATACTAACCGAGATTAGTTTATTATATGTGTTAGATATTTTTGTTATATCGGTTTATAAGTAATGAAGAACTGATTTTCAATCCATTGTAAAATGGATGCAAAGCAGTCAAGGGCTTGCAAAACAGGAATCACTATCATACATCGACAAGGAAATAACAATGGTACGATATTAA
Source organism: Arachis duranensis (assembly GCF_000817695.3). Classification (NCBI taxonomy): domain Eukaryota; kingdom Viridiplantae; phylum Streptophyta; class Magnoliopsida; order Fabales; family Fabaceae; genus Arachis; species Arachis duranensis. Next base: position 29,956,610 of record NC_029780.3, read on the forward strand.
ATGGCTATGAATTTTGCTCTTCAATTCCTAAAAACTGAATAATTCAATTTTGTCAAAATCGTTCTAATAATAAAATGATCTTCCAATGCATGACACAGGTGGAATGGCTTCAACAAGGGATGCTAGAGTTGCCAGTCGTAACGAGCAGGCAAGCAAGGGTACGTTGAGAGATATTTAAATGATCAATTTATTATTAAAACTCTACAAATTATATTCATGCATATAATTAATGAATTTTTCCTTTCATGTTAATATTGAAATTGCAGATTATTTGCACATGGGAGATGCAATGTGTATACGCGAACACTGCAATGTCCTTTTTTAGTGCGATGAAAGGACAAATAAGAGTTATAACATAGACCAACCTAAATTCACGATGTGCTGTAAAAGAGGTCAAGTCCAACTACCACACCTACCAGAAGCACCAAACATTTTGTATGAGTTGTTGTTCAGTACTAACCCTAAGAGCAAGTTTTTTAGTGATAACATCAGGTCATATAATAGCATGTTTCAATTTACTTCAATAGGTGCCAAAATAAATTGCGGTATAAATGTTTCTAGAGGTCCACCTACATTCATTCTTTGCGGCAAAAATTACCATCTAATGGGAAGCCTAATTCCACCAAAAGGGTATAATGTGAAATTTGCCCAATTATACATAGTTGATTCACAAAATGAGGTGCGCAACCGGATGTCAGCTATCGGCAAGTATCTATATCCTTTTTATTCTAGTTAAAATATTTTTAAGGATTTAGATCAAACTAATTAACCTTATAGAATTGGGTGTTGTTTAAAAAACTTGACATTATTTAAAACATGTAGGGGTGAAAATAACAGAAATATAGACGAAGACATTGTAAGAGATCTTAAGAAGATGAAAAGAATGTGTTGGTGAAGGCATTCCACATGGTTAAAGATTCAATGGGCACAAAATCAAATTCCACAATTAAACTTAGACTATTGGAAAAAAAAGGAAAAAGAATGGTAGAAGATATAACTTACCATCAACAGATGAGGTTATTGCCTTAATTGTTGGTGATTTTGATATTTACAAGACAGATAGAGACATTGTTGTGAAGACACAGAGTGAAAGATTAAAAAGGATTAATCAACTCAATCCAGCATATCTGGGATTACAATATTCCCTGCCATTTCCTTACGGCGAGGATGGATACAAGGAAGATATACCGCTAACCAAAGGACACCATAACAGTGGTAAAGGACGACATGAGGTGTCTATAAGAGAATTTTTTGCTTTTCGTATACAAAAGAGACTAGCCAACGGGTCTCCACGGTTATACTCAATAAGACTCTTTCAACAGTTTTTGGTTGATCGATACTCCATGATTGAATCATCAAGGCTAAACTACATACGCAGCGACCAAGAGAAATTAAGGTGTGAGATGTACAAAGGAGTAAAGAAGCAGTACTGAATAGAGAAACAACACCGTCATCATGTGGCAAGCATATAATATTGCATTCGTAATTCACAGGTGGACCAAGATATATGATACATAACTATTAGGATGCAATGGCAATATGTCAGGTTGTTGGTTATCCAGACCTCTTAATAACCTTCACGTGCAATTCGAAGTGGCATGAGATTGAAGACTCTTTGAACAATAGAGAGCTGAATCCAGAAGATTGACGCGATATTGTTTATAGGATTTTCAAGGTAAAATTAGATACACTAATTAAAGATGTCTAAGCAAGCAAAATTTTTGGTAGAGTTAGTACAGGTATGTCCAGTCAAAACCAATTATGTCACAGCTCAAGTTTCCAATAGCAACAGATATAATATTTTATGTATGACTTTCTATTTGTCATGGATTTGAACTTTTCATTATAAATCTTGCAGCGGTATACACAAATGAATTCCAGAAACGTGGGTTACCACATGCACATGTTCTACTATTCTTATACAAGGATGACAAATTTTTCACTATCGAAAATATTGATAAGATTATATCAGCCGAGATACCAGATAAAGAGAGACCCTAAATACTTTGATACAATCGAAAAGCACAAGATGCACGGTCCGTGTGGAGTGGCAAGGAAAGATTTACCATATATAGAAAATGCTAAATGCATTCGAAACTTTCCTAAGAGGTTTGTTGAGAGTACTACTATCGACAATGATGGTTGCCCGGTATACCAACGAAAAGAAGATGGAAAGACTATCAATAAATCAGGAATCGATCTTGACAACTGTTACGTGGTACCACACAATAGGTTTCTACTCATGAGATATGGTGTCCATATTAATGTTGAATGGTGTAACCAGTCAATATCTATTAAGTATTTGTTCAAATATGTGAACAAAGGTCATGACCGTGTATCGGCGTCATTTTATAAAAGTGTTGCAAACAAAGAGAACATGGATGACTATGATGAAGTCAGTATGTACTATGATTGCAAGTACATTTCTCCGTGTGAAGCTGCTTGGAGGATCTTTGGTTATAACATACACTAGGGATCCCTCGGTTGTTCGTCTAGGGTTTCACTTACCCGATGAACAAAACTTGATCTTTAAAGATAATGAAAAGCTCGATGATGTGATCTAAGAAGCATCTGTCAAGGAGTCTATATTTCTCGGTTGGTTCTAAACCAACAAGACATTCGGACTATAGATGGTGTTGTATACTCATCATTCAAAGATGCATGTTATGCACGTGGTCTTTTAGATGATGATAAGGAATATGTTGAAGCAATAGTGGAAGCAAGTCATTGGGGGTTAGGTACATACTTAAGGAATCTTTTTACTACATTGTTATTTTCCAATTCAATGGACAGACCAGAATATGTATGGGAAAAAACATGGACTTTATTATATGATGACATACTTCATAGACACAAGAGACTACTCGATAATCAAGGTATATATGAACTTTGTGGCTTTATAAGGATAGTTTGATTAACTATGACATAAGAATTGACATCTACATATTTATTGGTAAAATTTTTAGAATAACAAGTGTATATCAATTTATATACAACATGTTATGGCTGCTTAAAGATATAACTTCATACATAATAATAAATAGTATGAATCAAGAGGATAATGGTATTAGATTTATTAGTGATTTGGACTCATTTTATTAGATTCACTTTATTAAAGAAAATAAAATTTTGAAAAATTTGACCAATTGTTGGAAGCAAGGTTGTGCAAGTGATTATGATTTGAGTTAACAATTTTTTCTTAATCAAATACATGTTTGACATATATGTTGCTATTATGTACACAGAGTTAATCCTCACAGAGGATGAGATCAAGGATTTAACCCTAATGGATATTGAGAATATACTTAACAAATACAATAAGAGTCTAAAAGATTTTCCACCAATGCTAATGTTAGATACAAACCAATGTAACAATTTACTGTATCCCAATGGCATGAATAGGTTAATTTGCGATGAACTCAAATACGATCGACAGAAATTAGTTGCAGAGCATGAAACCTGCTTAGGACTATTAATTGATGAACAAAAAGAAGTATATAACGAAGTCATTACCGCAGTTTAGACCGAGAAAGGTGGAGTATTTTTTCTTTATGGCTACGGTAGGACAAGGAAAATATTTGTTTGGAAGACACTAGCTTTTGCGTTGAGGTCTAAGTCACATATTGTTCTAACAGTTGCATCTAGCAAGATAGCATCACTTTTATTTCCTGGAGGCAGGACAACTCACTCACGTTTCGCAATACCACTTAACATAGATGAATTCTCAACATGTAATATTAAGTAAGAGAGTGCACTAGCTGAGCTTTTGATTAAGACAAAGTTGATAATTTGGGATGAGGCACCTATGGTAAATAGATTATGTATTAAAGCTCTTGATAGGACCATGCGTGACTTATTAAGATTCAATAACACAAATAGCTTGTAGCAGCCATTTAGAGGAAAGACAATTGTGTGTGGGGAGATCTAGACAAAAAATAGTTAATGCCACTATCAACTCATCATACTTATGGGATGGCTGCAAGCACTTGACATTTTCAAAGAACATGCACTTAAAATCAAGTGATTCAAACTCAAGGTCATCTGAGTTGAAAGAATTTGCTGACTGGATACTAAGTATAGGTGACGGTAGCCAAAGGTCACGATCGAATACAAGCAAAAAGGTTGTCATTCTCGATGACATATTGGTTTCCGATTGGGTAGACCCAATTGAAGCATTATTTAGAGAAAGTTATCCTGAAATATTCTCAGAAAAAATATTGACCAACAGATTGAAGATCGAGCTATCCTTGCACCAAAATTGCAGTTAGCCGATGAAATCAACAACTACATGATGAGTTTAAATTCGGCTGAAACGTAAATATATTGTAGATTTGATAAGGCATGCCCCACAGATCTTAATAACGATTTATTGGCTTCAATACACACTTCTGAACTCTAAACACAATCAAGTGCTCAGGTGTCCCTAATCATGAGTTAACACTAAAAGTTGAAACACCAATCATGTTGTTAAGGAACATTGACCACTCCACAAGATTGTGTAATGAAACACGATTAGTTGTTACTAAGCTTGGAAAACACATAATTGAAGCACGGACATGTGCGGGTTAGAATAAGGGGTAGAAAGTGTTTATACCAAGGATGACCCTAAGTCCTTATTACCATCGAATACCATTCAAATTTCAATGGAGATAGTTTCCTATTATGGCTTCATATGCGATGACTATAAACAAGAGCCAAGGTCAGTGATTATCAAAAGTTGGGTTAATATTGAAGAAACTTGTATTCAGACATGGCCAGCTCTATGTTGTTGTCTCCAGGGTGACAAATAAGGAAAGACTGAAGATTTTATTATGTCATGATGATGATCAAAAGAAAGAAACAGAAAATGTCGTTTTCAAAGAAGTATTCAAAAACATATGTTGAACATTACAAGTACCGCAGGAAAAGATTCAACAGTCATTGGTTACACAAACAAGGTACTTGCTCCTACCAACTAAGTCATTGTTTCATGTTACTATTTTCTTAAAAAGCGATTTTAGATGTAGGGAACTAAATGCGTATACAATCAGTGTTTTTGGCAGGGTTTAACCAGAGTAAAACTTTTCTAAACAATAATGTTTTTCATTATAGGAACTATATTACCTTCATTGTCCAACTGAAAGGTTTACTGGGGTGAGATGCAATGTGATATCCTCATTATAGACCCACCCTGAAATCAAACAAACGAGTAGTATTACAAATAATGTCCACCGGCACCCTGTATATCGCAGTTAGTTACCGACACAAATCGATTATAACAAACTAATGACAGTTAGATCCTGGTCTTAATAATTTATATACCTTTGTAGAACAATTTTAATTTCATTATGCCAGGCCTTCGATTAGAAAAATAATTAGTTTTGATGTCCAAATACATACATGGAAATCCATGAATATTTAGGAAATGGCTTCCAATTAAATAGCTTGATTCACCGTCCCATAGTTATCATTTGTAGTGTATTACAAGATTTGTGACAATATATCCAACTGGATCAAAACATCATAAATAGGGAGGCACCCAAAATACATATGATATTGAGTATAATAGATGACAAAGGATGATTCAAAAAATACTAAGTTAAATTTATAAACCGGTCGAACTTAAATTAAAAAAAAAATCTTATGGAACCCACACAAACATTCAATTCAAATGGCAGTATATTGGAAGATTTTGTTCAAAGTAATGTTTACATACTAGATAACATCAAACAAGACTAGATAAGAGTAAAATATTATTCTACTACATTAATTAAGAGCCATGGGTTGCAACACTACTAAACGCAAAGAAATTTTACAATAGATAAACTGCACATACCGTGAAAATCTATGAGTAGTTAAGAAATAGCTTTTAAAGAAATAGCTTGATCCACCATTCCATAGTTATCATTTGTAGTGTATTACAAAATTTGCAGTAGTATATCCAACTGGATCAAAACATCATAATTAGGAAGCACCCAAAATACATGTGATATTGAGTATAATAGAAGATAAATTATGATTCAAAAAATACTAAGTTAAAGTTATAAACTGGTCGAGCTTAAATTTTAAAAAAATCTTATGGAATCCACACAAACATTCAATTCAAATGCCAGCATGGATGGAATATTTTGTTCAAAGTAATAATTTTCATACTAGATAATATCAAACAAGACTAGATAAGAGCAAAAGATTATTCTACTAGATTAATCAACAGCCATGGGTTGCAAACACTGCTAAAGGCAAAGAAATTCTACAATAGATAAGCTGCACATACCGTGAAAATCCATGAATAGTTAGGAAATAGCTCCAAAGATTCAGCTTGATCCACCGTCCCATAGTTAGCGATTGTAGTTTATTACAAGATTTGATTGAGTATACCCAACTAGATCAAAACATCATAATCACGGAGCGCCCAAAATACATGTAAACATATGTATAGTAAAAGATAAATGATGATTCTGACAGAACAAAAAATACTAAGTTAAAGTTATAGGATTTGACTCCTCTAAAGTTATATTATTACTTTAGAGAAAAAGTGCAATATTAATCACCTTTGGATTAAGATAGTGGGACTCATAAATAATAAATGTTCTAAATTTAAAGATAATTAAAGCATCACTTCACTACTTTACTAGCATTGTTATTTTAGAGGATCTTTTTCCAAAGTTATAAACTAATCGAGCTTAAATTCAAGAATATATATTCGTATGGAACGCGTACAAATAATCAATTCAAATGCCATCATGGTTGGGAGATTGTATTCAAAGTTATAGTTATCATACTAGCTAATATCAAAGAAGACTAGATAAGAAAAAAATATAATTTTTAATACCGACATAGTTACATTCTATGTGTTTGTATGCTTAAATGGTCTTTTTCATTAACTAGCAATTATATCTAATAGCAAACTACGATGAAGTTTCAGCTAGAATTATAATTATAAGATTTAACTACTAGCAAAATAACATGTATTATATGTAATAGATCGCCATGGTATACTTACATACATCTCGAGCTAAATCTTTTTGGATCAAGTTCTACCCATCTCGGCAACCTTTATCCCGAAGAGAAGATGGAGCGAGCTTCTCTTAGAAATTAAAGTCCCTACTGATTTGGCTAGCTCCCACCACGTTCTCAAAGCACGATCATCCTACAGGTACACGCTGACGTAGGAGATTGCAAGTCCTGTTGTAGAAAAAAGTAACAAAGCTTCTGATTTTTTGAAATACTGTCACCGCAATAAGAGAGTTGTCATCTCTCAACACCAAACACAATCCCATTATGTATTTGATAGAAGAAATTATTTAAATGTATTCAGTTGTAGTGGATTTGAAACCAGTAGTTAATCAATCGTAAATTGTGTCTCTAATATTTAACATGCTCATAATTGAAGACATAGTACCCGATGCCAATCTAGACACTTCATGAAGATTGGATCAGTAGTCGATTCGTCAGAAGGATTCAATTATATCCTAGCAGCCATAGAAACCATCATCTATAGATTAATATTAAGTTAAAATTATAAACCGGTTGAGCTTAAATTTAAAAAATATATATATTCTTATGGAACCCGCATAAACATTCAATTCAAATGCTAGCATGGTTGAAAGATTTTGTTCAAAGTGATAGTTTTCATACTAAATAATATCAAACAAGACTAGATAGGAGCAAAATATTATGCTACTACATTAATATAGAGCCATGGGTTGCAACACTACTACATTAATATAGATAAGTTGCACATACTGTGAAAATTCATGAATAGTTAGGAAATAGCTTCCAATCATTCAGCTTGATCCACTGTCCCATAGTTAGCAATTGTAGTTTATTACAAGATTTGATTGAGTATATCCAATTGGATCAAAACATCATAATCAAGGAGCATCTAAAATACATGAGAATATATGTATAATAAAAGATAAATGATGATTCTGACATAACAAAAAATACTAAGTTAAAGTTATAAACCAATCCAGCTTAAATTCAAGAATATATATTCTTATGGAACCCGCACAAACAATCAATTCAAATGCCATCATGGTTGGGAGATTGTATTCAAAGTTATAGTTATCATACTAGCTAATATCAAAGAAGACTAGATAAGAAAAAAATGTAATTCTTAACAAAGACATAGTTACTTTTTATGTGTTTGTATGCCTAAACCGTCTTCTTCATTAATTAGGAATTATATCTAATAGCAAATTTCCATGAAGTTTCCAGCTAGAATTATAAGCTTAAGATTTAACTACTAGCAAAATAACATGTACTATATATAACAGATCGCTGCAGTATATTTACATACATCTCGAGCCAAAATATTTTTGGATCGAGTTCTACCTATCTCGGCGACCTTTACCCTAAAGAGTAGATGGAGTGAGCTTCTCTTGGAAATTAAAGTCCCTACCCATTGGATGTCTCCCACCACATTCTTAAAGTGCGGTCATCCCACAGGGACATGCTGACGCAGAAGATTGCCAGCTCTGATGCAGAAAAAAATAACAAAGCTTCTGATTTTCTGAAACACTGTCACTGCACCAAGGGAGTTGTCAACTCTCAACGCCAAACACAACCCCATTATGTATTTAATAGAAAAAAATATTTAAATGTATTCAGTTGTAATGGATTTAAAATCAGCTGCTTATCAATTGAAAATTGTGTCTCTAATATTTAACATGCTTATAATTGAAGATATAATATCCGATGCCGATCTAGACATTTCATGAAGACTGGATCAGTAGTAGATTCGATGGAAGGATTCAATCATATCCCAGCAGCCATAGAAACCATCATCTATAGATTAACTAGATCCAAAGAACTATGTGCCTCTGATGTTGACTGTGTGAAGCAAAAGTGAGTTAAGCTATAATGCCGGGTAAATTAAACCAAAAAGCCAGAAGTAGGTGGTGTCGATACCCCTTTTCCCTTGCTTTTGTGATGCCCATGGTTTTTTTTAGATTATTAGATTGATCTATCTGTCTAAAATATTTAGAGAAGAAGATTATTGTAATCGGTAAGGGCGGAGTTGTAATAAATTCAAATTTAATGAATAGATAAGAATTCAAACAACTTGCTCTATGTGGAGTAGGTAACTATTTAATGAGACCACATAATTATAGGATAGATAACAGTTATATTTTTTTAATATAAATCATCCTTAACGGCTCCCCATTTCTATCTAATGTAATACTTAACAATTATATTATATAAATCCACTGAGTATAATCAAGTTTAAATTATCCCACGTTATATTTCGAATGGTCTAATTGATTCTTTCTGAATATTTGATGATCATTTAGTTAAATAAAATAATGATCTATACATGTAATTCATAATAATTTGATAAAAACATATATCTAATCGAATTGAAAAATAAAACTATTCTTAATGTGGGAACCATCTGATTAGGTAAAATTATTTTTTTTTATATTTTTTACGTATTCAAATAAATACTATAAGATTTTGAATGATTTTTTAGTCTAAACAACATTGAATCAAATGCTTTTTTATGTAGATATTTCGTTTAACATGGTACAAATTGTAAAAGTATTTCTAATCCGTGTATTAAAGAGTGTTAATGAAATTATATTTTATAACAAAATTAACCTACTTTAAAATTGTTAAGAGAATAATTAGAATCAAATTAGATCAATTAGTATTATTTGTATTTATATAGCGTATCTGTATATTAATTGTAGGATCCTATGCTTTTATTACTTTGATCCTTCTAGCAGCTATATATACCCCTTGTACATTGTATTTTTCCTCAACTTGAATAATACACTCTTTTAGATTACTCTCTTATTTCTAACATGGTATCAAGAGCATAAGTTTCTCTTTTTCCATGAAAATTGGTTTATAGCCCCTTGTTTCTTCTCCTTCAACAGTCTTCTTTAGCCTCGTTTTTCGATTCTTTCATGACTCTTTGGCTCGTCACAGCCGTTCCCACCATGTTTGGCTCGTCGTTGTGATTCCGATGCCTACAGATTCGCCGTCATCCGCTGTCGAACGCGACGCCACAAGACGCTGCTGCGATCAGCATTCTTCTCCTTCCAGATTCATTCTGCACTGTCAGATTGAGCTCCGCGATCAACAGTCCACCGCTCCTCCACGTGTCGTGTGCTCTTGTTCCGCGCCAACCTGACAGCCCGCACTCGGACCCGACCCAGTCCACCGCTGGACCCGTAATTCAGTTCACCTCCCGGTAGCCCACACCCGAGCTCGACCCGATCCGCCATCTGACCCGCTCTCCAGCTCACCTCGCCAGCGTGTCATCCACTTCCACTCAGACGCTGCCATGTGGCCTCCATATGCTGACGTGGCATTGACATAGCACTGACGTGGCAGACAGTGGGATCCTCTCTAAGATATTTTTGGTGAGCTCTTTCCGATTCTGTACTCTGTTTTCTCATTTTCTGCTCTGAAATTGCAATTTTCTCTCCTCTCTTTGATCTCTATCTACAATTATGAAAAAGTCAGATGCTTTTGCTGCCACAGACGGCAAGGGTAAATTCTGTCAAAATTATAACTGTTCTGGGCACCTCTTTTCAGACTGTCCTTCTGTTGAATGTTGCAGATGCCACCAAAAAGGTCACATTAGCTACCATTGTTCACAGTTGTTCTGCCATTATTGCAAGCTCCCGAGATATTTGATTACTGCCTGTCCAACTCGCCCACCACATCATGATCACTTCAAGCATGCTTGTCATCCCAACTTCTCCAAGAATGTGTCTGCTTTTACTGTTGCTGCTACTACTGAATCTACCACCTTTACTCCTCTCAACCCGTCTCCTGTCTCTCTATCTGATATTGTGTCTCTTATTCAGCATCTTCTCCCCCATTCTGGTAATACCCCTGCTATTTTTTCGACTCTTCCAAGTAATTCTAAATGGTATTTTGACTCGGGTTACTTTAATCACATGTCTCCACTATGTAATCTTTTCTCGTCTCCGTCTACCACTACAAATGCACCTTCTGTCAATACTGCTAATGGTTCCCTCTTGCATGCAACACACAAGGGTTCTATCTCCTAGTCGACTCTCAATCTTCCTGATACTTATTATATTCCAAATTAAACTTTAATCTTATCTTTGTTGGTCAACTTGTTGATCTAGATTTTGATGTCAGTTTTTCCATTTCTGGTTGTCGTGTATAGGATCCTCGGACGGCACAAATCATCGGGACTGGACGTAAGGTCGGAAGGTTATTTGAACTCGAGAATTTTTATATTCCTCTTGTACCAAATCTCTGTGCTGCTTTTTCTCCATCTACCTTTCACTTGTGGCATCAACGTCTTGCCCACAACTCCTAATGAAAATTGCGTCTTCTTGTGTCTCAGGGTGTTTTGGGTCAGTTCTGAATGAATCTTTTGATTGCATTTCTTATCAAACTGCCAAATAACCTGCTTTATCTTTTCACAACAATTCCTCTCTTGCTTGTCTCCTTTTGATCTCATTCACTCTGATGTTTGGGGACCTGTTCCCGCTGCTTCTATGGGTGGAGCTCGATACTTTCTCGTTTTCATTGATGATTATTCACATTTTACTTGGGTTTATTTGATGACTAGTCGCCATGAGTTACCTCAGATCTATATTAACTTTGCTACTATGATTAAAAATTAGTTTTCCAAGGTTATTAAGGTTTTCCGACATGATAATGCTATGGAATACCGTGATTCCAAACTCTTAACCTTTCTTGTAGAACAGGGTACTTTGTCTGAGTTTTCTTGTCCTGGTACGTCTCAACAAAATGGCCGAGCTGAATGCAAACACCGTCACATTCTTGACTATGTCCGTGCAATGCTTCTTTCTTCTTCGTGTCCTAAGTGTACTTGGGGTGAAGCTGTTCTTACTATTGTTATTGTTATCAATAGACTCCCTTCTTCTGTTCTTGGTAATGTTACTCCCTTTGAGTGTCTTTATCATACCTCCCCAAATTATAGTTCTCTTTGAGTTTTCGGTTGTGTCTGTTTTGTTCTTCTTCAGCCTCATGAACATAGTAAACTTGAACCTCAGGCTCGTATGTGTTGTTTCATTGGTTATGGCACTGAACACAAGGGTTATCATTATTGGGATCCTCTCTCTAAATATATTCGTATATCTCGTCATGTTGTCTTTTGGGAGCATCACATGTTTTCTCGGTTCTCCTTCTATAAGTCTATTCCTCTTACTCAGTCACCATTTTTTACTAACCCCAATGTTGATCTTTTTTCTAGTGATGATTCTACAGGTTCTATCTCGAGTCACCCTCCACAGCCTCCTATTCTTCCGCCTTCTCCATCTCCTGATGATTCCAAACCGGACGATGATCTTGCTCCTACCGTCACGCCTCCTCCTCTCACTCGTTCTTCTAGGGTAAGAAATCCACCTCCCCATCTTCTTGATTATCATTGTTTTTCTACTATTTTTCATCAACATGAACTTAAGTCATTCCAAGAAGCCTCCACAAATCCACATTGGTTAATCCTCCTTCCAATCAAGAAATTGTAGAAAGCAGATGGGTATACAAGATCAAGACCTGTTTTGATGGTTCTATTGACTGTTATAAGACACGGTTAGTTGCTTAGGGTTGTACGTAAGAGTATGGTATTGACTATGAAGAGATTTTTGCTCCTGTTACTCGTCTCACATCTGTTCGAGCTTTTCTTGCCATTGCTGCGGTCAAAAAATGGTCTCTCAGTCAGATGGACGTGAAGAATGCATTTTTTAATAGAGATTTGAAAAAGAAGGTCTATATGAAACCCCCTCAGGGTTATCCTTGTCCTCCTAGCAAAGTTTGTCTCCTTTGCAAGACACTCTATGGACTTAAGCAAGCTCCTCGTGAATGGTTTGACAAGTTCAGCACTACCATATACAATTTTGGTTTCCCTTGCAGCCCTCATGAGAATGCTCTCTTCATTCGTAAAAGCAAACGTGGAGTTGTTCTTCTACTTTTGTATGTTGATGACATGATCATTACTGGGGATGATGTTGATAGTATCTCTGATCTCAAGGAATCCCTTCAACGTACTTTTGAGATGAAAGATCTTAGTTCTCTTAGCTATTTTCTTGGTCTAGAAGTCATATCCACTGATGATGGCATCTATCTTTCTCAAGCTAAATATGCTTCAGATCTTCTTGCTCGAGCCGGAATTACAGATAGTCACACTGAGTCTAATCCTCTTGATCCTAATGTTTGTTTTACTCCTATGGATGGCACTGTTTTGGATAATCCTACTCTTTATCGACAGCTAGTTGGAGGACTCGTCTACTTAACTATCACCCGAACGGACATCACCTATCCGGTTCATGTTCTTAGCCATTTCTTGTTGGCTCCTTGTACTACTCACTATGCGGCAATTCTTCGCATTCTTTGCTATATTAAAGGCACCCTATTCCATGGCTTTTATGTTTCTGCCCATTCATCTTTATCTCTTTAAGCGTACTCAGATGCTGATTGGGCTGGTGATCCGACTAATCGTTGTTCTACTACTGATTATTGTTTGTTTCTTAGCGACTCTCTCATTTCCTAGCGAGCTAAGAAGCAAACATTCACTGCTCGATCAAGCACAGAAGCTGAATACCGTGCTTTCACTGACATCACTGCTGAAGTTATCTCGATTCGTTGGCTTCTCGAAGACTTGGGTGCTCCTTAGTCATCCCCAACTGATCTTTTTTGTGACAACCGCAGTGCTATTTAGATTGCTCATAATGATGTGTTTCACGAACACACCGAACACATTGAGAATGATTGTCACTTTGTTCGGCAACGTATCCTTATTAATGCTGTTCATCTCATCGCTGTTGGCACACTGGACCAGACTGCTGATATCTTCACGAAGACTCATCATCCGACTCGTTTCCGGACCCTGTTATCCAAACTCAAGATGGTATCCTTAGCTCCCACTTGAGTTTGAGGGGGGATGTTGAGAGAATAATTAGAATCAAATTAGATCAATTAGTATCATTTGTATTTATATAGCGTATCTGTATATTAATTGTAGGATTCTATACTTTTATTACTTTGATCCTTCTAGCAACTATATATACCCCTTGTACATTGTACTTTTTTCATTTGTTAAAGTACATAATAGTATTAATTTTTTAAAAAATAAATATCTGCTTAAAAATATTTATTTAGGAATGCTAGGGGCCAGTAATTTTAGTATTTTGTAACCATCAATTGGCCATCAATAATGTTTTTAATGGTGTGAGATTACATCTAATGATGAAAAATCACTCACTTTTTTTATGGTTAAGTATTAGCCAGAAAACACAAAAATTGTTAGTCCCTAAACTTTTCCCATATTTATTTATGACTCAAAATGATAACATCTATTATTCAAGTTATACTTAAAAATTATAATGCAATATTCATATACGCGTTTAATTATTTATTATTTTAATTTGTTAAAGTGTACTCTAAAAATTACCATTTAAAAAAATATCATTAAAACATATAAGTTAATTGTAACCAATGTTAATTTCATTCACCATTTTTGTGCAATTGAATAAATGGTAATATAATAAAAGAAGGTTAACTATTCAATGTGTGTAAAATGCAAGGTTCTGAAAACCGGACCGGACCGGCCGGTTCGACCGGTTTAACTACGAACCGGCGCTTTAAACGGTCCGGTCCTTATATGAAAACCGCTGGGAGAATAACCGGTCAAAAACTGGCCAGTTGGACCGAATCGGTGACCGGCCGGTTACGCTAAAACGGCGTCGTTTAA